>NW_020450753.1:199486-332542 GCF_003343035.1 Apteryx rowi
GTGTGCCCGGGAGGACGCGGCTGCTGCGCAGAGGCAGGGGCCTTCCGCGCTCGGCCGCGCTTGGCAGCGGCGCGGAGGCGCCGCGCCGTGAGATCTCTGCGTCTGACCCCTCCGGCTGCTCACTGCCCCGTCCCTGCATCCTGCCTAGTTACGAGGGAAAGCAGAGCTCCTAACACGGGTTTATTCTTATTTTTATTCTTATTTTTATTCTTATTTTTATTCCCTCTATAAGAATTTTTTTTTTTTGGTCAGCTGAACCTGCCATTTTTTTATTACTATTTATTTTGATTTTTTTAGGGCTATGGGGTTGTGTGGTGGACGCTCGCACGGCTTAGTTTTGCCTTGCGAGTGATTCCCAGCTGACTCCAGCAGTAGGCAAGCACCTGGCTATTGCTGAAAAGAAGTTGATCAGAATTCAGGGGTATTAGTTAATAAGTGCCTGATCCCGCTGACCCTGTTCTGGTTCACCCGCTCAGCTATGCGGGGGTGTTGGAGAAGGTGTCCTGCCAGTTAAACCAATTATAGCTGGCAAGGCACAGTCATCAGCATTAGTGGAGGAGTTGGAAGTGAGGCCCAATCGCATCATACCGTAGTGTCTTTTCTGATCTTTCTTAGGCCAGCAGAAGGGCAACACCTGTATTGCCTTTTTAGTCCCATTTGGTTTGTGATAACTCTGGAAGTGCGTCTGATCTCCTGGAAGTGTGTCTGATCTCAGGGCTGGAAACTCCTGTTGCTGATCGGTAGAAAGCTAATGTACGATGGGCAAAGGCCCCAGAAATTCCTAACAACCTGAGAGGCCGTGGTTAGAGGCAGGAAACTGGGATGCTACTGCATGGAGAACTTGAGCATGTTTTGTATTGGACAGAAGCTCTGTTGTCTAGCTTTCCGTAAGGTGTGCAGTGCAGAGGCAAGGCTGCACAACAAATGAGCAGTCTAGCATAGAAAAGCAGCAACTTGGGTTAATAAGCAATGCCATGTAATGAAGACTTGTTATAAACCTTTTGTCTTGGTAGTCTAAGCACTTCCAAAGAAAATTAACAAAAAAAAAAAGGTGGGGGTAGAATCCTGTCCCTTTTAATCAATGGGAAAATTCCTAACAGGGTTCATGTAAAGGCCAGGATTGCCCCTGAAATTGTCAGAAATTTTATTTATAGTCCAGACTGGGGATCAGAACTAAGATTGCTAAAAATATGTGTAGTGTTATCACAAATACCTTCCAACTGGTAAGGCTTCGATCTGGTTATCCCTATATACAAGAGCAGATTTCAAAGGCAAAGCAAAGGGCATTAGAAATTGCCTTTTTTTTTTTTTTAATGCCCAACTGAATACTAGGATAAACAGTTGTTTAAATTGTGGCAAATTCAATGAAGAGATTAGAGACACTTGCTGAGTGAGTCTCATGCTGTGTAGAATTCTTTGGTGCTCAACAAGTTGTGTAACTTTGATCAAATATTTGTATATGCTAATTGAAGTAAAATACATCAATCAGTATGTTGCACTTTTGGGTAACATTAATGAAGTATAGGTCAACTATTCTTTTCATATGCAGTTGGTTTATTTTATTTCAATTATAAGCCCCGTATATCTAATAACAGTGAAGTTGAAATGGGCCTTTCTGATTAAGGACTTTTGATTTTAAGTGATCAGATATACAGGAGGATGAAAACGTTCCAAGTCTTTGGCTGTTGGATTTTTTTTTTTTCCTCTTGGCTTGTAGGGACAGATTTTGAATATGTTGTCATTTTAACAGGCTGTGCTTGTTTTGTTAAGTTCTAATTTGCCACTTTCTTCTGAGTCAGTTTAAGATTATATTTTGACTTCTCTGTGCTTTTGCAAAATCATTAAAATGGCTAGTATGAGCAGTCACTTTGTAATAAGTAATCACAGTTTTGTGGAAATATTAATAGCAACCCCTGTGACTGTTTATTTAGATACAAATGCACGTGTCCTGACAATTTCTATGGAGCAAAAGAAATTAGCACAATGCTGTGAAAAAATAGAAGGAAAAGTGTTGAGAGATGGCTTGCCTCAGTGCGGGCTGATAAGGTATCATTTACAAACACCTGAATTACAGCATCATGATTAAATCTGAACAATGGCCATAAACCTGTCTTGCTTCCTTATGTTTGATCTCTCATAGGGTAGTAAAAGGATGTGAATCTTATCACTGTATTCTTTCAGTCATATATAAGAGAACAAGTTATAAAGGCATCACACAATCCTGTTCCTTGTGGTACAGGCAGCATGATAGCTTTAACTTCTGTGGTATTGAAGTACTGTTATTGGTCCCATTATCAACCCTTTAAGAAGGACATTTTGCTACATAAACACTTCCAATTTAAACTGAAGCCTTCCAAACGTTTATAAATATGTTAATCCTGTGCTTATGAAATGTGCGAAATAACATGGTTTGAGGATGCTTTGTCTAGTAAAAGAAACAGATTGCTAGCATTTGGAATCAGCTTCTCTGATACTTCATAGAGGGGATGAAACTGTGAAATGGATGAGTGTTAGAACATGAAGGTAAATCATGACGAGTGCTCTGTCATTTGCCTTCTGTACATTGGAAGGGAAAGACCAAAGTGAATCATGGCATGTGAGCAGGAATGTTGTAAACAAAGATCCTGCAAAATTTCTTTGTTAAGATAACAAGTGAAAACTGGAAAACATCTCAAAACAATAGATACTTGATGGACATAGAACTTCTGTAGGCTTTTAAGACTGTCTAACAGAATGAGATACTAAAAACCCTCATCTTCGATATCAGAAGTTGATCATCCTCTTCTTTTTCTCATAACAAAAAGAACTTTAACTCCACTGGCTTCTGTGAAGAGGCTTCCAGTTAAAAAGCTGCTTAAGCAAAACCAGAATCAGGCCCTGCATAGTCAGGACGTGAGCACCCTAGAGGAAAGCATTCTCAATGTCTTATTGAAGTAACACTCCCAATGAAGAAACATATAGTCTATGCTAAAGCAGTAAGATGCATCTATTAATATACTTGCTTCTCCAGTAGCAATGTTTTTCATGTGACCCCTTTCATTTTTCAGATGAGTGATTTTGGGATCAGGAACATGGATCAAGTYGCTCCTGTGTCTAACATGTACAGAGGAGTGCTCAAGGTGAGTTCTCTTGAGCTAGTGGATTCTAAAACCGAGTGGTCTAATCTCCCAGTTAGTGAATATATGGTGTTCTTAATGCTAACAAAGGAATTGTACAACCATGCCAGCATGAACGCAAATACATAATTCTTTAGCAGTTTGCTTGTAACCTCTAGATTACTTCTAGAATCTTCCCACTGAATTAAGCGAGTGTGTGAACAAGCACTACTGAAGCAGGAAGACATAAATCTTATACTCCCTGAGGTCCCCCCAGGAAGTTTTTTCCCCACTACATCCTAAGAATTTGAAAATAAGAGGTGGACAAAAACTGATCTCAAATTCGTTGGAGTCAGTGGAAGTTTTGTGTAAATAAAGTCATGGGATTGGCAGTACAGGTGGTCTTTATATATTTGACTTTATGAATCTGTTAGAGCATTGTTCTGATATGACCAGTCAGGTCTAATTCATTCGAGAACCTTGTATGAAAAAAGTAGGTTATTCACCTATTACATGCAACTATATCAAATGGAAGTCCAATACAACATAAAAAAACAAAGATAGTTATTAAATGCATTTTTTCATTAGATAGACTGTGGCTGTTATCTTGCTTTGAAAGGAACTTGCATACTGAGGACAAATGAGGAACAGACTATGAAGATTCATCTTGTAACAGTCTATAAGTGCTCCCCCCATCCTCCAGTCATGCAACTTGCTTTTTATCCCAGTATTAATTTTTTTTTGTAGCATAGGTTAATGTAACTAAATAAAGACTAGGAAGATGCTTTCTGCTCTCATTAACTTTGAGGAATGTCAGTGTTTTGAAGACTCAGTTAATGAGTCTTTGGTATTCTGACTTCTGTGATGTTTTTATGTCCTCTCTTAACTTTTTCTCCTGCTCATAGCAACGGCAAAATCCAAAAAAGATCCTCCAACTTAACAGCTGTGTACTCTTTCACACAGGAGTTGTTCTCAGCACTTACTCAGTGATCACAGTTGTCATATAATCAAGTCAAAATCAAGACACTATTCTACTGTTTTGTAGCTGTTCCCATTTCTTCTTAATTTGTTCTGTAATAATTACCCTTATATATATGTTTAAAAGACAAATAAAATGGTTATCACTAATAGGGCAAGCAGAATTTCTTCCATATTGATTTTTGCCTTTATTAAAACAAGAACCTGCTTAAACGTTAATTTTATCCTTTTTGAAATATGAAACTAGTACAGTATGGATTTTACTCATTCACATGCCACAGCATTTTTTCCAGTGACTCAGGATAAGGGTCAGCTGTTTACATAAAATGCAGGAGTTTCCAGATTATGTTGAAAGAACTTGCCCTTTCTTCTAGGTACTAGTGATGAGTCAGTGCTTTTATCTAGTAATGTGTAAAGAATTTTTTACTAGTAAATCTGGCAACTATTCTTAAGTTGTTTCACTTGGATGTGAGCTTTTTCAYGGCTTCACTTTGACTCTCTCCTGTACTTGTCATGGGTACCTGAACAGACTCCCCAATTTATCTCCAGTGGTCAGCTCTCAGTGGAGGTTTCTGAACCCAGTTAACCCTTAGAGGCATGGTATTGTTTTCTTTACCAGCTTTTTCTTCTGTGGATTGTATACTTTCATAACTTACATACTGGGATGCATAGCAACTTGCTATAAAATACAACTAAAAACTTACAGTCCCTAGTTTCCTACTAGTTTTATTGGGACTTTTTTTTAAAAAAAAAAAAAAAAAAGACTTCTGGTGCAAAAACACTCCAAGCCCCTTAAAACCTTGTAGGTTTTAGCTAGGAAATTCCAGGAAGAGTTAATATTTATTTGCTAGTCCAGAAACATGCTTCAGGTTGCTGTTGCATAGCACATGAATACTGCCCTGAAAAATCTTGGCCTTGTCCTCAGTTAAATTCTCTGCTTTGCCATAAGCCAGCATACCAGTGGATGCCTAAAACAAATAAGCATTTGTAAGTTGCCACGCTCTCTAGCTCCCCAAACTGCAGTAGCTGCCATGTACATGCTGTAGCTTTTCAGAACAATATTCTATCCTCAGGTGCTTTTAAAATCTCAGCAACAATTTCTACCTATTCCTGTCTGTAGTTATTGCAGATGCTGTTTCCTTGTGACTAATAGACAAGTTGCATAGGTTGTTTTCAAAGTTGTTTATTTCCTCCTCTTCTCTCCTCACCCCCAAAAGAAGACTTAAATGGCTGGAGGGATCTAAGTAATAGTATTTTGCATCTCTATCATACACACCTAACACAAGTCAAGTTTGAAAGAGATCTTTGCAAGTTGCATAAATCCACTGTAGGTTTTGCACTGGCAGTTTTTTCCCATAATTTACCAGTCCTGCTTCTGTTTTAATTTGTACTCATCAGAGGGATAGTAAATTTAAAGGGTTAAAGAAATGCTAAGTTTTCTTCAAAATATATCCATAAGTCAGTCATTTCAAAAGTTAATATATATGCATGCATTCTCTATTGTTAGAAAGCCTCAATTACAGGAAAGGTTAAAATATCCTTGCTTGGCTTTACAGTAGCTTTCAGATCATGCCATACAACTTACATTGTAGTCTGAATGTTAGTTGTTTCATTTTAATGTACCAGAAGCTATACTGTCATTATATTTATATTTCAAAGGCACAAGTTGGTCTATTCAAAATAGTGACTGTGCATGGTCTCCAAATCTAGGAAACCTAACCAGCCACTTCCTAGCAGTTCTTGGCAGTGCTCTAGCAAATTGCTCACGATATTTTTTATTTATTTTGTTGCTTTGCAGCGTCAGCCAGCATTTGACACCTTTGATAGTTCAAGCTCTCTCTTTGCTGGATATTTTTTCTCACTAAATGAAGATCAAACACTTCAAGAAGTGCCAACAGGATTTGATTCTACTTCTTACGGTACCTTTTCTCTTTGTTCTTTAGTCCAATCAGCAGCTCAAAAAGAAAACTGGGTGGTCTAACTAGGATTTTATCACTATTCTCTTACAAGTACAACATGGATTTCCCTTAAAAAAAAAAAAGGTGTTTTAGTACACAGGAGTCTGTGTAGGTATTTGGATTTTATGTACATGAGTTGCTCTGTTGATAGTTGCTGTTCTCTGTACTGAACTGGGATGGGAACTGGGATTCATTAGCCTAAGCTGTCCATGGAAGAAGCCTTAGCAGGTACTAAAGCAGGGCTAAGGCTGATTTAAATTTTTAAATTTTGAAAGTTTTAAATCATATGTAATTAAACTTATATTTTAATTTTGGCTGAGATGTTTTAGGTACTCTGCAAGCCCCTGTTTTGACCCTCTGGTGTTAATTCACAGGGAACAAAATCCTTATTCCTTTTCCCATTGTAGGGTTTGTTTTATGCCTCACCTTAAAAATAGGGGTGGAGGTGTTTACAAATCTTTTTAGTAGGACAATACCTACCAAGRGTTTTCAGCAAATCCTGCCAAAACTCCGTAACTAGCTTTTTTGCCTCTACAAAGAAATGTAGATATCTTTCCTGTTGCTGTCTTTATCTCCTCCTAGGCAAGCAGGGAAAAAAACTTAAACCTCCAGCAGCCACCAGCCTTTTGTTCTAATGTGATTCTAATCAGTCACTAGCTCTGGTCAGCAAAGCAAGTCCTAGCAGATATTGAGGATGGGTGTGGTAAAAACAGACGTTAAGCACACACTGGTAATGAGCTCCACTTGCTGGGTCAAGTGGAGCTCGTACATAGTCAGGATCTAGGAAAACTAGAAGAGCAGAACAGCTTCATGAATGGGTCTGAAGTCTAATAACCCGTCACGTGTATGTACCCTGTCACCGTTACATGCCTCTAAGAGTAACATAGCAGAGGTCCTTCAAATGCAGTATGTGTGCTAGTTTTCAGAGGCTCTCTGAAGTGTCCAGAGATGCAATGGTGAGATGGATAAGACATCTTCAATTGTCCCCTAGTTTAATGACACCATCACAGATAAAATATCAGTAAAAGTTTTCTTATATTGAAACATCTAGGTGGTATTGTTGATTTTCTTCTACGTGGGTGTTCTTTCATAGTTAAATGAGGCATCTTCAGGTGAAAATTGCCCAGTAAGAAAAATTAGGTGGAAGCCAAATTTTTTGTTAAAATAGAGTCTATCTGCAAACCTTAAAAAAAAAAAAAAAAAGTGAGTTATGCAGGTTAGTAATTCATAGGCATAGGATGATACTGATTTTTGAATTGTATTGCCATGTTTAGACACTGGGTACCAGCTTGTGACTAGTCATGTTTGTTTAGTTCAGTTGACTGAATAAGCTATAACACCATATACTTGAGTGACTGAGAGATGCATGAAAAGGTCTGAAATACAGTTCATTGGAAAGCAGTGTTAAATATCCTCACAATCTAGTTCTCCCCAACCCTATTATGAATTACTTAGTTCTCAAGCTAAATAATGACAGCAGGAGTTAACAGGAAGTCTGAGGTCAAAATGTAGATGAGAAAATAGGAAGAAGCAATCTCATATTTTCTGAAAAGTAATAATAAAATTTCCCTGCAACAAAGGCATGCTGTGTAACTACTGAGAGTCAGTGAGGATCTATATCATGGAAAGCTGCAAAGCTTTATTGCTGCAAAGCTTTATTTTAGCATGATGCAATTTTACCAACTCAATATGACAAAGATATTTTAGTGTTGACATATTCAGTCAAAGACAGGACAATCTAAAAATAGACCTACCCTGTTAGTTTCTGTTTTAAAATACATAGTTTCTGGTATCCTCTTCTTTTTCTTCACCTAGTAGGGCGAAAACCTCTTTCATTGGCCTAAATGTTAATGTATCTTCTTTTCCCTCCACCCCTTTTCTTTCTTGTAGAGTCAAACAACTGTGAATTGCCTCTGTTAACCCCATGCAGTAAGGCTGTGATGAGTCAGGCCTTGAAAGATACTTTCAGTGGTTTCACAAAGGAACAGTGTCGGCTGGGTATCCCAAATAGTAAGTGTTTTCTATTTATAAGCTCTTTTTTAATGCTAAGGAGGATGCTGAATAGTGATTCTTTTAAAAGAGAAAGAGTGATGTCAGAACGAAATACAAGAATCCTATGTGAATCTGGCACAGCTTTAGTTGGAAAGACTAGACTTGCTGTTATTAAAAATGGGTGCATGGAGAGCTCATAATTTGGCAGCATAAGAGAGAATCAAATAAACTGAGCACATACATCCTCTAATTGAGGGGGAATACAGAAGGAAAATAGAGCACTGTTTTTAAATTCAAGAATAAATTGATTCTGATGCCTAAGCTTCAGAACTAAGTAACTTGGATTAACAAGTCTTTCATTCACTGCCTTTTAACTAAGGTTTTTTTTGGGGGGGGGGGGGATTTACAAAGGTCAAGTGTTATCTCTCTATGCTGCACACTTTCTATCTTGCAGATCCCTGGCTGTGGACTGAACAGCAGGTTTGCCAGTGGCTTGCGTGGGCTACCAATGAGTTTAGCTTGGTAAACGTGAACTTTCATCAGTTTCTTATGAGTGGCCAAGACTTATGCAACCTGGGCAAGGAGCGTTTCTTGGAATTGGCACCTGATTACGTGGGTGATATTCTGTGGGAACACCTGGAACAGATGATAAAAGGTAGATATAAAGCCACAAAGAGCTTCTGTTCTCAGATTCTTTTAATGAAGACAGGAATAAGACTCTTTCAACACTTACTTCACTATGAGGGATTTTTATTACATAAGAAAACTCAAAATGAACTTTAAGACTTGTTAATAAAAGTATTATCGAAAGTATCTAATATCCTGCATACACAGAGCACAAATGCAGGTATCTGCAGAAGTATTCCCTGCTCGGGCTGAGTACCTGTTGCAGTCAAGTTTTATTTAGATCAGTTACTGAAATAAATGAGATCAGGATGGGGCTCTTACAATGCCTCATTTTAAAAAATATATATATATTTAATCAAAAGCTGGACAAAACCATCCCTTCTTTTTATAAGTATTTTGTTTTGTTCCTGTAAGGTAGTGTTTTGAGGTAATTCAGTGAATGAATGTAAGGATATCAAGGAGGTTTGGAGGTGCTCTTAGGTGAACACTAATGATGTTGCTAAAACTCTACATGCACTGATGTATGCATTCAATTGGTTTTGGAGAATAAGATTCAGCAGCTGCCTGTGTGCAGGGTCTGGACCTTAATGCACACTGCAGTTGTTTTTTGGTATTTGGGGCTTTTTTGTTTTGTTTTGTCTGTCTGTTTGCTTTTTCTCTATGTTAAGTATAAAGATTCAATTGCATGATGTTTTACCTACTGGGAATTGCTTTTCTTGAGAGTTTGATGCAGCATGTTAATAAAATTCATGTGAATGGTGTCCCCAAAATACTCAAGAGAGTTAGAAGCTTCCCTTGGCATACAGGTCTGATCTATAAAAATGAAATTTTCCTTTTTTTCCAGACAGTCAAGAGAAAACGCAGGATCAATATGTGGAGAACTCTCATCTCACCTCAGTTCCTCACTGGGTCAACAACAACTCCTTAAGTAAGTATTTTGAATAATTTTGGATGTTATGTTTATTCTAGGTGTGTCACAGATTCTAGTAAGAAAAAAGGAAACGCCACAACAGAGTAGTTGCTGTGCTTTAGGAAAACACTTAACTTCAACTGGTACAGTCTTTTCTAGTATTGTTTGCCATTTAATTCATATCAGAAATCTTTTGAAGAGCAAAGGCTATGAAAAATCAGACTTTCTTCTGGTATGCCAAAGCCTATGTCTGTGGAACAGAATGACCAGTCCCATCACTAGCAGACTGAATCAAAAAGCAGTATCACTAGGAAACAGCAGGAGTCATGGTTAGGCCTTTCTGAAGGCTACGGAAGCATAACAGAACTTTTGAAAATGTATGGCATAACTGTAGAGACAAAGTGCTTGTTTTCTTAGATTATTTGTTTGGTGCTGTATTTTATTGTCCCACAGTAAATCTGTAGTTCAGCCTCATTACATCTCGTAATGATAAGAGCCTTACTCAAAATCACCTAGGCTTCTCCAGCTTTTTCTGTTGTCCTGTGTTTTCCCTGAAGAACAAACAATGTATTATGTTTGTTATCTGCAAGTTGTAGAAAGAGATATACAGAATCTGATTTGGAGGCCATTAGATGGGAATCTTCTCCCTAACTTCAGTAGCCTTTCCAGTAGGTCTGTAACATCACTTTTCCCTAGCCCGACTTTCATGGAAAAAATAGTTCTTGGTGGCACAGCTGTAGTGGGATACCTTATGTTTATTAGCCCATTTAAGGGACAGCAGAGAAAATACTTAAATCATTCTCTTTTTATTTTTTTTTCCTCTCCTTCAGCTGTTAATGTGGATCAGGCCCCCTATGGTATGCAAATGCCTGGGTACCCTAAAGCCCTCAGTTACCCTAAACCCAGTATCTTGAGTGACATCTGTCAGACTTCCACGGGACCAAATCTTCTCAATCCAGAACAAGAGTTTCCATTGTTCCCTAAAACCCAAGTAGATGCAGTTGGCGTGAACTATTGTGCAGTAAACCAAGACTTCACAAGAAGCAGTCTGAACTTGCTGATAGATAATTCTGGTGAGACATTATCCATATGATAACCATGGGTCTAAGGCCATATTCTGCATGTTTTTCCCCTCCTTTGCAGAGTTCATATGTACTAGCTAGACTGGGGGGAATAAAACACTTCCCTTTCTCTCTCTTACTTATTTTTTTCTCCTCTTCTTTAAGGCAAACTTAGAGAACACGAATCTAGCGACAGTGGTGCAGAAAGTTATGAAAGCTCAGATTCAATGCTACAGTCTTGGAACAGCCAGTCATCATTAGTGGACTTACAGCGTGTGCCATCCTATGAAAGTTTTGAAGATGACTGTAGCCAGTCCTTGTGTCTGAACAAACCTACAATGTCTTTCAAAGACTATATTCAAGAAAGAAGTGATCCTGTAGAGCAAGGGAAACCAGTTATACCAGCAGCAATTCTAGCTGGCTTTACAGGTAAGTAGTGAAACAAAATGGTTACTCCTCTTCTTGTGTAACTTCAATATTTTCTATAAATGCATGATAAAGTTATGTAGTTGTAAGGTAGCCTCTCACTGAGAGACCACTGCTCATGACAAGTTTCAATTTTAAATGTTACTAAAGAAAGTCTCATTGGACTATCCATCTAAAGTAAGAACAGGTAGGTACCTGTTCTTACAAACATGCCATCAAAATGAAATGTATTCTTTGCCTTTTATCTGTTTGAAAAAGAGGGAAGGTTTGTCAAGTCAAGGATTGCAGGACAGGCCCTAAAGCTTGACTACAGCTGCTAGGAGATGGAAGTGAGGGATAAAGAATCTTATATAGAAGAGAAAGGCATATTTTGTTTCAAATCCTTTCTTTTAAAGAAAAATCTGACTTCTTTTGATTTAATTTTAACATGTTTGTGAGCAGAATTATGTTACGGAAAAAAATCTTAGAATTAGTTTTCTTTTGATATTTAACAACAAAAAAAAAGCTGTCAGAGTAATTAAAAGATTTTTCCTGTGATGTGAGTTTGGCTATATTCATTAGCTGTGGTAAGAGCTTGCAGAAGTGTTAATCATGCGGTTTCCCCCCTTCTCCCCATCCCCAACAGGCAGTGGACCTATACAACTATGGCAATTTCTTCTGGAGTTACTGACTGACAAATCCTGTCAGTCATTTATTAGTTGGACTGGAGATGGATGGGAATTTAAACTTGCTGACCCAGATGAGGTATGTGGCAAATTGTGATGAACAATAAGATTTAGGGTCTGTGGACCTATTCTTGAAATAAAGCATTTACACAATCAGACACTCACTGAAAACTCTTCATTTGTAAATGTTTTATTATATGGTCAGGATTACTGTGGGTTGATTTTTCCCCCACTCCTTCTTCTTCCCCTCCTCCACCCCAGGATGTCAGTATTTGCTTATAGTTATGAGAACACTTTGTGCAGTTTGAAACTTAAAGTTAGTATACAAAATAATTTCTTTTTGACAGTATAAGCAATACTGTAAATTAGTTTACTGAATATAATTTAATCAACAATTTATATAATTATACAATATAATTTTAATCAACAATATTCAAGATTGCAAAAAGGCCTGGGGCAATTACAGCAGATATTCTAAGCATCACAATTCTTAGATATTGTAGTGCTGCTTTTAAAATACCTTAGGTAATTAAAGCTTTAGTCATTAAAAATAACTTAAATGTGCTTTATCTTCCCTACTGTTAACTGTATCAGAAAATGATTGTATTAAGAGGCATGACACAAAGTTCACTGAAGCCTTAAAAAAGAAAAAAAAGTAAGGGGGGTCATTAGCTCCAAGGAACTCCATATAATTCAACTTTCACTTAAAGAACTGTCCCATGCTACTCAATGGCAAATTAACTCTTTAATAGCATGATCTTTGAGAGAGGGCACTGTATTTTACTTAAATTTGTTCTCCATAAACAGTTTTGCAGCAATCATTATCATGATGGGCCTATCCACTGCAATAGGTATCCTTTTTGTTGATATTTGCTATCAGCTACTTTCTCCTGTTCATGTTAGTCAAACTGCTGCCGATGGTTGCCTTGAAGTTTGTTCAGTTGAGGTTTCAGTCACCAACTCTCCTGTTACCCAAGTTCAGGACATCAGAAGCAAATAAAGTGCTCTGACTGATGAAGAGGTTTTAATAACTGCATTTATCAGCCACTGACTGGAAGAACATAACTTGAATAAACACTTTACACTTTGCTTTCTTTTTGGACTGACAGGTGGCACGGAGGTGGGGAAGAAGGAAAAACAAGCCAAAAATGAACTATGAGAAACTGAGCCGAGGCCTACGCTACTATTATGACAAGAACATCATCCACAAGACTTCAGGGAAACGATATGTATATCGCTTTGTATGCGACCTACAAAACTTGCTGGGGTACACAGCGGAAGAACTTCACGCGATGCTAGGGGTGCAGCCCGACACAGAAGACTGAGCCCAGTGATCTCAGGCTGAACTGGCAAAGATCACATGTTGAAACTGTGACTGGGAACCATCTGTGGTCAGTTCTTCTGACTGCTCGGATTGGTGCAACTGTTAAGAAATAAGGACCTTGACTGATTTTGTAACCAGGGAAAGTTGGAAGGAAGTGGCCTTATTTCATCAGTGGCTTCAGATGTTGCCATGTCAGGTATTTGAGCAGCATAGAAGTCAGCACAGATCCTAGCTCTGTCACGAAGACGCAGAAATGCTCTAGCGTTAAGCATTTCAGCTACCTATACTGCCATATAAAGCATTTTGGCTACTTACACTGCCATATAGTAATGGGTTGGCTTTAAAACCAAAGGTTGGATGAGAAACAAGTGATGCAGCAGAATTATTGCTCAGATTTTAAAATACCATCATCCTTGCTTATATCATGCAATTTATTTWAAAAAAAAAGCTAATTTATTTTAAAAGAGCAGTAAGAAGAATTGGTATTAAGTGTTTTCTTCTAAAGCACGTTTTACTGTCATTATTACTCCAGAAATGTGCTGCATAGGTACATAAACAGTCTGTGTCCAGAACAAGATGTAGCAACTGTTTAAAAAAAAACAACAAAAAAAAACTTTTAAGAAGGGAATGAAAATCATACCATTTCAATATTCAGTTTGTATATATTCTGTGATTCTTTTTGAATTTCTTTAATGTTCCTATTTAACAGATATTGTATAGTGTAAATTAAACTAATTGTATGTGTATTGAAATAGGACGAATGTAAACTTATCAAATGGTTATTTTATGTTTGTCTAGGATATACAACCTTCTGAAAATATTTAATTGGCCTGAGAGACAACGTAAGTGCTCAGCATGCATGCATATGGTATGCCTATCACATGAGATGTGTAAGGGGGGGTTGGCTCAGTATTTTGCCAAGACTGACGCTGGCAGTTCTTTCTGCATTTTGGCATTTTTACAAGAACCTAATATTATATTCTGGGACATAAAGGACCTATTTGTGGTTTCTTCTGTAACTGAAAATGAAAATATTAATATGGATAAAATTACCTTTTTTCCTTTATAAATGGCATATGTTTTTCAACTTCTATGCATGTCCTTTTAAAAAAAATTTATATACAAGCCTATTTTTTCAGTTGACTTGTCTCTTCTTCCTGCAGTTTATCCTGTATGATTAAAATATGAATTCTATTTTTGGAAATAACTGTGACTCCTTTTCAAAGATCAGGAGTGATTTATGTAGCAGCTATTTTTACTGCAAAAAAAAAACAATTCACTGGAAAAATGTACTTTGTAAGAAAGCTTTATTTTTTATCTGAGCTTGATGTACATTTAAATGTGTTGTACAGTGTGAGAGGTTTAAAAATATGAATCTTTATTAAAACCTCTTGGGAACAAAAAAAAGAAATGGTGTATGTGCTTTCTTAATTCAAAAAGTTTAAGAAGGGAAGGAGGGGGAGGGTTCTTATTCCATGGTAAGTTTCTCTTCTAGACTAGCTTAAACCTCTGAAGGGGAGGGGGGGGCGGGAATATGGATTTAGAGAGTTTGTTGGAGAAAAATCTGCAAGAACGGATAGGTTGATGATCTTGAACCAAGCTAAATCTATGCAAACACTTGCACAGCTCCATCTGCCTTCATATATAAACTGGAAGTTAATGCCTTTGCGCTGTACTTTTGAAAGAAAATGAGCATTTCTGAACTGTATTGCAAACAAGTGTAAAACTACTGGTAAACGTGAGAGAACAGAGGCATCTCAAGACCATGTGCATGTTTAAACTGTTCCTGATTCCTACTGGATACAGAGCAAGCTCCCTATCATAAGTATCTTCTTTCTCATCGTTCCACACTGCAAAGTAGCAGGCAGTAAAAAACCATCTGATCTTAGCACATACTTGAGGAGTTCCACTTAAAGAAAATGTAGCTATAAAAAAACATGACCCGTCCCTTAAACTTCTTAAATCTTCCTGTCTGCCAAATGTGGCCATATATTGATCTTGCTTTCATTGTAGTCACCCTGGTTTAGCAGCGGGTTAAAGAGAAAAAAAAGGGGGTTGGTTGGTTGTTTTTAAGATATACTTACTGAGCTGAAAGGGTAGGCCTGCACCTGCACCACGACCCTGGTCTTCTCTGAACAGTTAGACATTATTCTTCAGTCTTGTATTTCATAGCCCCTGTGAAGGAAAAGGAAGATGGCTCCCACATCCTTCTTCCTTTCCCCTCAATCACCACTGTGGGCCTAGATGCCTCTCAGTGGGTTTTACCCCATAGGTTGCACTTACAGTAATGAGGAAGGGAATGTAAGGGCACAAAGAGAGCCACAAGTGCCAGGGCTGAGCTGGAACTGAGCAGAATAGGAGAAATGCCAAGCTTTCCTGTCCTTTGGATCATGCTCCAAAAACTGCAATGCTACATTTTAGATGTTTAAATGGCCTGCCTTTGAGCAGTGATCCTAATGAGGGGCGATACGTTATTTCCTGCAAAAAAATAAAGTATGGGCTGTTAATAATGAGGTCTTTTTTCTTCTGGATGTCTCTCACACTTTGGTTATAGAACTCTAATCTTTCTCTCAATATGTAGAAGTTTCATTTTCAAACCCATTTTTTCCTAAAAGCAGAACTGTTGCTCATTTGGACTGAAGGGTCAGTTGTGTCTCTTGTTTGCGTGCCCAATATTAGCTTAAACAGAGAGGCAACAGGGAAATTGAGTTTGTTTTCTTTGTTCAGTAGAAAAGAAATTTCATGATAGCAGAGTATCCTGATACAAGTCATGTTAGTGTGTCCTCCAGGAGATAAATCAGATAACCTGCACTGTGTCAGGTCAATGCAGCAACACAGGCTGTAACCCAGTATGACACAGTAGACAGTTATTAAAGGATATTTTATGAATATCACAGTGCATACAGAAAATGCTACCCTGTTTTCTCAGCCACCCAGCGTCAAAGAGGTTGTTGAAAGTCTGGCTAAACTCTCCACCTTCTTCAGGACATGCCTCCCTGCCCTTCCAGCTGCCAGCTTTCCTCATGAGACAGCAGTCATAATACAGTGTTGCAGCTGGCACCTACCCATGGTTGGCATGTCCCCTCTAATAACAAAGTTTGACTTCAAAGCCCTCTTTGCTCTTTTTTTTTTTTTAAGGTAGAAATCCCGTCCTAAGTAAAATACCTCCTGCTGCRAGCCACAGAACGTTTGATGTCCAAGAGACTATTCTGGGAAAAATCTTTTTACTTTGCCCTATTCTTACACTCTCCTTAGGCATCTGCTGTCAGCCACAACCAGATGCAGGATAAGAACATAACAGATGGGTCAGATCAAGGATCATTTTGCCCAGTATTATATCACCACCGGTGGAAGCAGGAGCGAGCAAACCTGGCCAACATCTACCCATCCATTCCCCACATAAGTCCATTCCTCCTGCATCCACAGTTGCTGCATTAGGCATCCCTGTACAGTCCTTTTACTACCTATCTAAGGACCTCTTGTCTATAGCTTTGCCAAATCCCTTTTGAGCTTGCTCGTTCTCTCTGCCTCCATAACCTACTGGGACAGCAAATTTTGGCAGCTCTCTACCTGCTGAATAAAGGAGTATTTTCTCTCACCTCTTTTCAACTAAACTCCTACTATGTTCATCAAGTACCTCCCAGTTCCACTACTGTAGGAACTGGGGCATAATCGCCTTTTGGGCCATTTGTCTTATCCGCTGCCTTCATGACATTATCAGCATCAATCACACCTTCCCTCTAATCCTTTTCCTCTTCAGCCTGGAGGGTTGCAGACTTTGTCGTCTGAGCTGTAAGGAAGCTGCACCATCCCCTTGATCATTCTCCACTAGCATGTCCTTCTTGACCTGTGGAGACCACCACCCTACCCAATATCTGAGATGGCAGATGGCACACCAGGGTTTCATACAGCAGCAAAACAATGCGCTCTGCTCTCTTCTCAGTACTCTTCCTCGCAGTCAATCAGATAGTGGAACTTATCATGTTTATCTTGCTAAATAAGCCTCCTAGAGTTGAAAAGGAAACAAGAAATAAGAAGCAATTTACATGTTCACAATACTGGTAGGAGGAATTTTTTGATCCCCTCTCCAAAGATGGTCCAAATTTCAACAGTGTAAAGAATTGCCAGACTTGAGAGACTGCAGATTATCTTGTATCTCATGTTTTTCTTTTCCTCTATGTATGTGCAACTGAGCATTAGTTCAACCATGGCAATGTGACTGCAGCGTTGCTTCATATGCTAGACATGTGAATGGTGAAAAAGCTAAAGAGGGAATAAAAGATGTCCCTGTAAGCAAGAAGAATTAGAAGTTCAGTCCAGTGTGTGTGATCTCTGAGAAAAATAGCTAGTATCTCATTTATAATGTGTGCCATGTGATGTGTAGTTTGGAACCACTTAATATGCAAATATATCAAAAGTAAAAGAGGGGCCAATGACAACATAATTTGCTCCGTGCAGATTGAGATTTTCTAGTGATGAGTTTCATTTATGAATAGAATAGTTTTAAGAGAATTCTGTGGTTTGGGGATGAAGCATCAGATCCTGCCATTTTTCTTTCTTCTGCCTCTATCCCTCTTGGCCTTTATACTGACATAAATTATGAGTTTAACAAAACAGAAACAAGTATCATGAAATCACTGCACATGCAAAAAATTCGTTCTTTGGAAGATATCTTTTCCAGATGCTCTCTCTAGATAGCTAGCAAAACAGCCATCTAAACTCCCCTCTAAAAGGTTTGCAGTGATTTTCTGCATCATGACCTAAAACTCAGAGTGCAAATACATCTTGATACAATTCCTCTGAAGCCTGTGTTTCAAAAGAGTATTTATTCATTCTTTTCTCTCAGCATGAGCAGAACCACAAAGAAAACAGGTTGTCTACCCAATACCTAACCTTCAGGGACTTGGCCCACAGTGTGAAATCCAGAGCCCAGAGCGAGGCGGGCAAGCCCAGCCGAAAGCGTGTGGTTTGGAAATGGAGGCAGCCGGCACACAGAGCAGAGAGCCACCCCAGGCAGCCCACACCACACACCACTGTCTATGGGGGCTGGCAGGCAAAAGGGGCTAAAACTGGCAATCCCTCCTCAAGCTGGCAGCCGTACCTTTCCCTTTGGGAAAACCGAAGCTGGGTTTACCCTCTCAATGCATGGCCAAAGGCTGTGACAGTGGAGTGACAGCTCCCACCCTGCGTCGTGTGAACCGCGAGGGCTGGGCTCAGATTGCTCCATCACAGGAGGGTTTCTAAGGCTTGCCTCCTGCCTCAGTCCTCCAAGTGAGGCTGCAGAGAAGAAGGGAGGTATTTGTCATGAAACAGTTACAGCTTAAAACACACTCTCAGGTGCAGAGACCAGAACTGCCCCCTCCCTCAGCTGGATGCCTAATCATTAGGCTAAAGAGACCTGTTCAAACTTGCATAGCCTCTCTTTGGCCTGATGCATCTTGAATCTTCTCTTTTTATTTATTTATTTTTTTGACAGAAGACAAAGAGGAATCTAGCAGATGCAGTCCCTACATTTAGCTTCTTTCCATTTGCAAGGATTTTTCATTCTGTTACAGGGTGCTTTTTTTACCCTGCAAAGGAAGAGGAGTTACTCTAAAAGAAATGTAATTCCTCCTACATGCCTTTGAACAGACCTGTTTGTTCGTTCTCCCCATCTTGAGCGCCAGCCCCTGGGAGATGCCAAGAACCCACGTCTCTTGCTGAAGTCAGGATCAGGTCCCAAAACCCCAGTCTCGCACTCTTCCCACTGAACAGCTGGAGCTAACTCGAGCTAACACTGCTGCTGGTGAGTGAACGGGGACAGTTTTTGCATAAGGGTGAACTGTTTTTGAACAGTTTCCCCAGTGTCCCGGACACAACGCTCCTTTTCTTCTTCATCAGGACTTGACGTCTGCTGACTTCTCAACTTTTTTTCTTTTAAACAAATATACGCATTGTTGCTTATGCAGGGAAAATTCCACTTTCTAATAAAGGGACTTTGCCAGAATCTGAAGGCTCAGAATATATCTTTCCACAGGCAGTGCCTTCCAAAATTCAGATATATCTTTTTCTCTTTCATAAACATGAATACTTTTCATTACACATTTTTAAACGATCTATAAAATCTCCAGCTAGAGCCCAGCACCATGGCTCCTTCCCCAGCCCATGACTTGCACGTTGCTAAGGAAGGAGATTCCCAGAGCCTGGGTCAAGGCGAGGAAAGAGCAGTTAAGCACGCTCAGTCGGGCCATTCTCGATGCAGTGCTCCCTGTTTCCCTGGCCAGTCCAGCTTTAAGCACCTCGAGTAAGTGGGTATTTGCCATTTCCCTTGGAGGAACACTGTGATACCCAGTCAAATGTTGCTTAAGTTCATGGTGCCCGCTAGTAAATTATAACCTCTGCACTTCTCCAGTAGGTCAGTATGGCTAGTTCAGTGTGTTGTTGCAGCTGCATGTGTATTTACTGAGGGTTGAAGACTGCAGTCCAAAATGACACTYGCTAGCGGTAACCCAGGTGCTTGGACAATTTTGGCCATCATCATGTGACTTTACACAGGTCAGCCCTGTGCAATAACTCATTCAGAAAAACCATTGGTGGAGACCACAGAGGGCCATATACACTCCATCTTCCTTTCCTAAATGAGCGAGCCTTTCCACTAGTTTAAGCAAGATGTTTACCAGAAGCCTGAGTGCTGGCAGTGCTGCCAGCTTGCTTCAGAGCACAGCCAGCACAAACCAACCTAGCAGGGCAGTTTTTCCACTGCTGCATGATTGGGCCCAAGTTGTTTATATTTTATTACATCCATTTTTCTCCAAGAAATATTAAAATACTCTCACTATTTAAAGGGAGGGGAAAAAAACATGAGCTGCCTTGCAATTCCCTAAGCAACCTATCAAATAAAGCAACAAACTATTAGCAGGCAGAATGATTTTAAAAGGACCCACAGCAGTTTCAGGCTGTCAGGGGAAGAATAGAAATAGAAACGATTCAGAAAATTATTAGYAGTACCTTAGCAGCAGCCCTTTAATATCTCCCACAGTATTCTCAGTCATTAGTGCAGAAGAGATGCTGTTCCCTGTCAATTACTGTCCCTGCTTTTCCTTGGTCTGAGAGGGTTTTGCAGAGACTCCATCTGAAACAGGTTTTAGTGAGATTCTACTGCACTTGCGGTCTTCACTCCAGCACCAGAGGTGTTCATTGAGTGGCAGCTCAGCCTTCCCATAAGGCCTTCTCAGGAGATAAATGTGGCTCAGACAAGGAACTGGCCACTGCAGCTGCATTTCTAGCATTTCTTTGTTGCAGGGATTGACCACTTGCTAATGGAGCTGCATGGGAACCTGCAAGATCAATTTACAGCAACAACCCAAACCCTCCAGAGATACAGTTTTGATTTTACCTCCTCCTTGACCCTGTGGAATCACAAGGTACCCACAGCACGTAGCTCTCTATACAAWGCTTCATTACTGTCATCAGGTTTTCCTCCTTAGCAAGCTAAAGTAACCTGTAACGTGGCCCTGTGTTGAGCGGGGGATTGCATCAGAAGTKCCTTCCAGCCTCACTTATTCTATGACTTGGTCTTTCGTTTGTAAAGGCCCACTGTGTCTTTTGCTCCTATATACAAAGACCATTGCATGGCAGCAAGAGCAGATGTTGGCAGTGGCTGCCCATCTTCTGACACTGTCTTCATCCAACTGCACAGAGAAAATTTGCCCTACTAAACCAGTGAGTCCATAAAATCTGTGCTGTGGCACCTCCTCAGCAAGTTAGAAATGMTGAGCCAGAAGTCTTACAGAGGATCCTCCCTAAGATAAGTCCAGCAAAACRGTGGTGCTGGGAATCTGCCCAGGTACAGGCCCAGGTGGCTAACGGTACTCAGAAAAGCCTGTTCCTCTGCACACCTTACAAATTTTTCTTTTCTGATGAATGAAGCAGCATCAGAGCCTGCCCTGGCACAGAGAGGTCTAAAGTCCTCAGAGGGAGGTAGCATGTCACTTCACGGGACTCCTYGTACTGTGGAACCCTGTTACCTGAGATGGCCCCAGTTGCTCCCCAGGTAGCAACGCAGCTGCTCCCTGCAGCCTGAGACCCAGATCGGCAGGGCAGCAGAGGGCTGTGCAATGGTACCAGGGTGCTGCTCAAGCTGTGGGGGCTCGTGTGTTGGGAGCTATTTGTTCCAGACATGGCAGGTCTAGCAATAAGGTTGGCAACTCATGGGCCTTGATGCTACTCTGTAGAAAGCTGGCTCTCAAGCTGCTCGGAGAGACCCTTATTTTGCTTTGATTTTAAGTCACCAAGTCAGTCCAGACTCAGGCAGAGCTCTTCCACACACCCAGCAAGCCAGAGATTTGCAAATGTTAAAATAAGGGACAGAAAAGGGGGAACACAGCTTCCCCCTCATTGCTACAATGGGGCAAAGAACTCCCCTGCCTAGACTGCTTTTGCTTGACTTCTCTTTTCCCACAGTACTTTTTCCCTACTTCCAAACAACGTGCTTTCCATGCAGGTGGAAAACAGGTCAAGATCCTTATTGTTTCTCATTCCTGTGTGTGGGCAGTAAAAGAAATATGGRAGTCACTTCTTAGTAGGCCTCTTTGGCCTTGCTATAAATTAGGGGAGCTCCAGCAGCATGTTGCAGGAAATACCCACAGCACATTAGTGCTCCCTTATTGTCATGTCCTTTTCTTACTGCTAAGCTCCGTGCTCTCTGAGGGCTCTCTCCAGCTCTCTTCTGGTCATCCTTGTGAGCTGTGACACAGGGGACATGAGGGGAGGACAGGGGAAAGGCATTGCCTGCAATTATTCTCTGCTTCTAGAGCTCATCAAGGACTTTGCAGAGCAGTGTGTACAGGCTTGCCTGCAAAGGGAAATTATTCTCTGATAAAATAGGGTTTGAATGTCAGGTGGAAATTATATTCTGGAATAATTCTGCTTCCAAACTGAGTTAACCTAAGTCAGAGGAGGGCACGGGGAACTATTGCACTATTGCTCTTCTGATTAATTTTCCTGTGTAGACAAGCCCTAAGTTAAAATAATTCCTGCTTTCTTCTTGGCCCCAGAATAGGAGTACAGAAAAGATACCTGTAAGGTATCTTTTGGGGCACTTTGCCCTATTCTGCCTCTGTGGGACACACAAGGTTTTGGCTCTTGATGGGAAAGCACTCAGCGCCCTGTGAAAGCGGAGATTCCCTTTGATTTCAGCAGAGCTGCAGCACTGGCCACCAGGATGCTGCCCCTTGCAGAACAAAGATAGCAGTTCTGGTTGGCACTACTCACAAAAATAAACAGAGGAACTGAAAGCCATACCCGGATTAAGTCATGGGTTATAACTATGTGAACATAGAGTTCCCCACCAACTTATGAAATACCTACCGAACTGCTAGGAAAAAGTTTTAATGTTGCAGCATAGACTCTGTGTGCTAAACATTGCTGCTTTACTATTAAAAACCAAGGAAGGTTGCAACGTCTGACCACATTTACAAAATGCGGGAGAAGGTTACATCATTGTATTGTAAATGTCCCTACTATTTTGGCTCTGACAGGCCTGCATGTCAGGAACAAGTGCTGAATTCTTGAGTAATCATGTGTGTCAGCATTCAGAAATCATTGCTAGAGATTTGACAGCTTCACAAGTAGTAGTTAGTTATAACTTCTTAAGTTTTTGAATAGCTTTTAAGGTTTCCTTTTTTCTGGCCTCTTACCTGCAGTACCAGGTAAAAAAAGTAAGTAAGTCTTGCATTTCAAAATGTTGTACAAAAAGATCTGTGTTTTCATTTCAGTGTTTCTCTCCCTCCCCAACTTTGCCTAAAACAAGAACTGAAAACATAACACCCCCACACATGAATGAAATTCTTTTTCTGATCACAAATAAGTTTTAGATTTGGGAGCAGGAGAACAGCCATCAAAGTTTTAATTCTGATGTCTTAGGTAAAGAGTATTGGATTTTTATTATTGGCTGACCCAACTAGCATTTGAATTAATCAGGAGTGCTTAAAAACCAAGACAAGGTGTTTTAGATCTTACCATTGGCTGGAGATGGGGTGTATGTGCATGCAATGTACAATGCAGTTTAAGCCTTAAATTTTAATATGACATACTTATGGGAAAAAATTACTTGCATAATCATGTCTTCATTTCTAATGCAGACTGTCACACTGATGGAGAAAACAAATAAAAATAAGGCCGTGTAGCTCAACACATAAAGCTTGAGACAGAATATCCCTTGCTTAGCTGTGTTTGTCTTTCTCATCTGTTATGATATAAAATCAGTCATCATTAAATGCTCTAATCCTGGACAAGACCTGAATTTCTATGGAGAAAGACAAGCAAACGCTGATAAACCTAATTTAGGGAAGTGGTCTGTTCTTTGGTTGTTTGCTTATTTAAAAGAAAACAAACAAACAACTGTGCAGCAGTTCACAAGAACATTTCAATAGATAACTATCAGGAGGATTTTAATTAGTTTTTCTTCTTAGATCTGGAGAATGCTGAATCTTATGTTTAGCTTTTTTGAATCAGGTTTGTGATTATTTTACTATTGTTGCTGTTGTTCTATTTGAAACTTAAGGTGGAACTATAAAGAAATTCAATTATTACCCATGATTTCAATCGCAACACACAAAGCATTACTAATGGGAAAAGTACTGTATCTGGATTTGTTTGTGAAGACAAGGATATATTCCAGTTTCATGCCTGCACCATCTAGTAACCGTGATGAACTATCCCAAACAACAGTCTGCATGTCCTGCAGGTGACACAGAAGTTAGAGAGGACCCTAGAACGCAACAGAATAGCTGAAGTTGTGCCACACAGGGATCTGGCAAGTGACAGCAGGTATGGTCCTACACCAACATTTTAGCCACTAGGCCCTCTGAGCCAGAGTTAAGCAACGGACTGCTTACAGTGTAGGTAGCTGCCAACTTTCAGTGCTTTCTGCATCTCTCTCTCAGGAAGGAAATAAGTTTGGTGCAGAAAAATGCACCTTGTGGCATATTTCTGAGAGCTGATAAACATCAAGGAGAATAACAGAAAGGACAGATTACTGTACACAACCGGCTGATAAGTTGAAAACAATAAACTCTATGCATATTGAGACGACTGTGCAAAACCATAAAGCTTGGAAGCAGAAACTTTCATAATGACTGTTTCTTTCTGGCAGACAACCAGTTGCACATAAGGTCTTGGTATGACATTTGACCAAAGAGCTGATATCACCTTTGGGGATGGAAGATGAGAGAACACCAAATAAAAATAGAAGGGTGTTATTACCTATTTAAGGTTTCAAAAGCACCAGTCTTCTCACCTCTCAGAACCATCAATATCTTCAAATTAGTTCTCTTTTAAAGTCATCTACTGTCTACCCCCAGCCCAGCCATTGTCTCTTGCTCTGAGAATTCAGCCCCTGCTTGTGGCTGGCTCGTGATACCTGCCCCCATTACCACATCACACAAATGTTTGAAAATGCAGTTTCTTCTACACCTCCCTTCTTGCATGTAGGATGAACTCCCCGTGAACACTCACACAATCTCTTTTCTGTCTTCCCTCGCATCCCACCATAAAGCTTTCCTCCGCCAAACAGCTGGACAAAGGTCCCACTACTGCTGTATCCCTGCTGCTGCAGGGACACCACCACCCGCCATGCTAACCATGCTGCCTTCTGCTGCCTTTTGTCTCCTTGCCTTATCCCTGGACTGTATGCATTTGTAAGAGAGATTTGGGGTTAGTATTTCTACAGCATTAAGCACAGTGGTGTCCTACTCTTCCCCTAGGTTCCCTAAGCACAGTGGCTAAGTTTATAAGAGGGGAAGAGTGCAGTTTGGAGAATACTTCTGAACTGGTAGGTCCAGGCAGGCACAATATCCATGACCAACTGCAGTGAAGAGATCGTGGTGTGCATTAGACATCCTTTTGTGATGTACGGACCACTGCCTATGGACCACAGTTAAGCCCCCACTTTAGGCCAGTGGCAGGAAAATTTAGGTATAGCCTGTGGTACAACAAATAAACACCATGGAAACATGTATCAGGTCTGCCCAGCTTTCTAGGAGAGCTTACAGCTTATAGAAAACTTCTGATTATGAAGTAGAAAAAACAAAACTTTTAAACTGAAATAGGGGCTGTCTTTGAAAAAGTTCACAAACTCAGTCTAGCTTTCTTAAAAAAGAAAAGGTGGTGCAATGGGCCAATGAATGCATAACTTCTTCCTGGAAAAATACAGTTTTAGTGATAGAAAACCATTTAGCCCAGCTGATGAAAAACTCAGTGTCTCAAAATTAAAACCAGATATGAGTAGACTATAAAAAAACGAACACATTGTTAATGAGGAAGGTAATTTACCACTGAAAACAACATTTCAGGATGTGCAGTGGATTCCTTAACTCTAGAAATGCAATCATCAGGACAGGAAGTGTTTTTTTTCAGCTGACGTGCAAGAATTCAAATGAGAATCAGTTCAAGGAACACTCAGTTCAAGGAAATCCAAGAGCCAACATGGTATGTCAGAGCTCAGACTCTGTGATCAAGTTGGTCCCATGATCTCTTTTCAGCAGGAAATCTTCTCCCAGCTCACTGCCAGCACTGCAATTGTCCCTAAGGTCTAGCCTTTTGCAGGCCACAATGATTTTCTAATACAACCCTTCAACAGGAATTTGCACTTTGGGAGCAATGCAAAAGAAAGAAAGAAATGCCTCTTCATCCTTTCTCTTTCTGTCCTCCTCCCCACCACCACCCATCACAGCTTCTTTGATCTCTTTGAGTTCTCCTTATTAGTTCACCAAATGAAGACTTTAGTTTGGTATGTAATTTAATGGAGCTTTGTTTGTGCAAATGCCTGGAAAGGCCTTCTATAAACAGTTTTACCAAACATTCAAAGTAATGCCCTAACAAGCAGGCATGCTCTCAGTGTTGCTCAGGATCATTTGATGTGCCATTAAAGTGACAGCGCTATTTAATCTTTGCCTTTTTGCATGCTTTGAAAATAATGGCTTTTCAAGACAATGGCAGGTTTTCTTTCTGGAAGTGGTTGTAGCTTTTAGTTTCCTGTTGAGCTTCATGACAGTCTTGTGCTTAATAGGTGAAATTTTGAGGCTGCATAATTATGCCTGCAGCATTGTATTTCTGTGTTCTGGGTGTGTATCACACAGTTATAGCTACAGCTAAACCACTGGACATGGGAGTGTTTCTGACACCCTGCCGGACCAAGATCATGGGTGCATTAGCTCATCTCCCACATCCCGGCTGCAATGGAAGGGAAGGCCAGCAGAGACCAGGAACCTGACGCGTAATCAGTTTAGAAACAACCTGTGTGACTTACACTTATTATAGTGAATAATTTAATGCGGACAAAATTATAAGCGGGATAATAAAAGCCACTGGTTATTAAAAACAAAAAACAAAAAACAGGCCTTATATACATGTGGAAGGCAAACTTAGCACTCAGTGCTGATGTAAATAAGCAGCTTTGGTTAATGCAGTAGGCTCCAGCCTAGCAAGCCCCTATCCCTTTGACCTCAAAGCTGGATGCAGTCGCTGTGTGAATAGCGGAGCTACCAAATTGCATTGCTGCTTCCTGCTGCAACCAGGGGTTCGACGCTGCACGAGGGTGTGCTGATGTGCTGAAACCCCCTCTCCATTTCCCCATCTCTGATCCACCCTGTCGGTTATTCACTCACATACATGTTTAGGGGATTAGGGCTGCAGCTGCTGTAAGGAACAGTCAGCAGAGGCAGGAAACAGGCAAAGGCAATGACAAATGGAGCATGACGGTCTCTCATGCTGGGTTAGCTGGGACACAAGTTGCCCACCCTGCCTATGCTTTGGGTTGTCCTCTGGAAGAAATCAGTCAGCTGGCTTGCCAGGTCTAGACGCCTGGGTACTCTAAGCCGGTGACCAATTCAAGACCATAGGAACACAATCAAACTTTCTAATCACAGATCAAGCCTTCTTTTTTTCTGACAGTGGAGGAAGAGGGGAAGTATCACCACAGGAGTGACAGCGCTAAGGGTGTGCAATTGCAGGTACCTTCTGTTTGGAGTCCATCCGGAGCACGCAGACAACGCTGAGCAGCCAGCAGAAGCCACGTCACACATGCAGAAGTGCTTTTTCGTTACATTCTTGCATTGGTTTTCTATGCTTGGGACAGCAAAACACACAGCAGGAGCATTTATGCTGTTCTTTGAATCCAGACCTTCTGTCAGAAGGATGCTGGATTATTTGTATCACAAGACTGAATGATGCAGCAAGGTAGTAGGATTCCATGTCCCCCCAAAATCTACTTTTCTCAGAAAATTAGTGTGTGTGTGAACATCTCCATCTTTGAATTGGACACAGATAGTCATTATGATTCATCATTCATGGACCACTCTCTACTAGGGATTCAGAAGACTGACAAATCCCTCATGATAAGGAAATAATTTGTAATCAGCTGTTGTTACAAAGATTAGACACACATTTATTACAGATGTATCTTTCAGGGCAGCACATGACACTTCATAAACTATTCTAGTGGCAAAGTCATGTTCCATCACTGCAAAATTGAGAGGACAAGAAAAAAAAAAGCAGGTTGTGGATTGCACGGTCTGTTTCATTTCAGTTAAGTACACAAATCAAACGGATTACTAAGGCAGAAATCCTTACCACAAAGCAATGCAAAGAAAGATTTGCCCACGCACAGAACTGCTTGTTTCAGACCTTACACCGAAATTTAGACCTTACTGAAAATTGCTGCAGCTATTTGAGGGGGGACACTTTTGTGCTTTTCTCTTGGTTCCAAACTAAACTGTCCAGGGTTAGGAACCTGGCTGAAACGCTGCTGAAGACAAATGGCAGATCATTTCAAGCCTTATGAGTTAAAACATTGTGAAACAGGAGTATTTCACTATGAAATAACATGCAACCTAAGTGCCTAGGAGCTGGGCCAAAATGTGATGTTTCCAGTAAAGTTACCTCTCACAAATGATTTGAACTAACTTGAAGCATGCCATGAGGAGAAAAAAAAAGTATATAAAAATTCTTTAGGAAATAAACCTCTTTCCTGTCTCCGTGTCCCTCACAGCTAGTACAAATCTTTGCCACCCACAAGGCACACTGTCCAAGTTGTGAAGGAGTAGAATGGCTTTCTTTGACATCACCCACTTCTTTTGTCATGGTGATATCTGAGAGTGAGAATGGGGAGAAAAAAAAAAAAAGAAATCGTGCAAGGAACTCCTTTGTTAACCTGCCCTCAGGTGAAACCAGACTGTGACTCACCACTCAGGTAGCCAGAACAGGTGGAAGCCAAGGAGATCTGAAGAGTCAACCATTGATCGGAAACCAAGGTCATGAACAAACCATGAAAACTAAAAAATTTGCAAACCTTTTAGGAACAACTACCTGCAAGGCTGCTTCCTGCAAAGGTCCCTAGAGCAAAAAAACTCCTGTAGCTAACATCAGGCTAGGGAGTCCAGTCCAGCTGGGTGAGCTCCTCTGCCCCCAGAAGAACTCCTTCCACTTTCCTCTAACCACCTCCAAGAGGCATTGCGTGGGCACAGTGGAGGACAAAGCTGAAACTGTTCCAAGACTGCCTGAGAGAGGAACAACTCAGTCAAGAAAAATCAACAACAAATGTCAAGCTGTGGGGAGTGCAGGCAAGGGGCAGAGCAACAATGAGGGCTAATACATCTTCTGTTCTTCTGTTTGCAGTTTGCATGAATAGATATTACTCGGAGTTGTTTCCATAAGTTACAGATATGAGTTGTCTGGTTTTCTCAATACTTTATTCCCTTTGTATGCTTTCAGAAAGTAAATAGTGTTTTTTATCAAGTGGTTAGTTTAGAAGTAGAAGCATCTTGCAGAGCTTCAAAAAATCCATAAAAATAACCAAGTCTAAAGTACAAGAAGCAGACTTTTTTCTTTTGCAAACTTTAGTTCATTGTACCTTCACAGACCCATACAGGAGTGACAGTAAATGTTCTTACATTTAGTGCTTAGTGATTTGTATTGACATAGTTAATTAGAAGTACAATGTGGTATGCAGTTTAGCTGCAGAGGTTAGCTGTAGATATGACATGTAACTATCATGGGGCAAAGTTGAATTCCCGGTCAGGGAGTCCTGTTTGGTTTTTGGTTAACTTCTGTTTTATTTTTCAAGTGATGCTCATTAAACCATATGGTTTGCTGACTGAAACAGGGTTTTCATCTACTGAGTCCTTCCAGCAGCTTACCATAAAGCTATTTAATAAAACTCTTAACCTCCCCAGTTGAATTCTCTTGGTGCCAAGCAATCCAGTAAACAGTTTAAGGAGAGATTTCCAAGCCTTTCATTTGTGGATTGCCGGTAGAGAACATATGACTGGAGATCCTTGGACTGCTTAGTACCTTCTCTAGCTACCATTTCAAATAATATTATTCAGAAATAATAAAAAACTGTACTTAGAAACTATTCAGTGTTGGAAAGAAGTTGCCCCAATACTCCTACTGAAAACTGTGTTTGGACTTCACTGTACTGATGGAGCAGAAATACATTGTTTCCTGCCTAAATTCAATGAGGGTGAGCTTGTATGTATTTGTTCCTGTCCCCACGCTAACTTCCCTTCATTCATTTATTCCCTAAGGGAAAGAACAGAGTATATGCAACCATCTGCACTAAATTCTTCTATATTAGACATATGTAGAGCCAAATGGGTCCTTTTTTAACCACTGGGTTTATGACTGTGTAGCAGCATGATGGAAATGTGAATCAGCAGCACGTTCTTTTTTTTTTTTTTTAAAGTCTTTCTGCCCTCATTCAACAAATCTGTCATGGAGATAAGCTTCTGGGGAAATACTGGCTATAAGGAAGTGGCTGACAAAACAGAAATGTTTCATGGAGGCCAGGGGACACGTGTTATTTCCTAAGGGGACTCCAGTAATGCAAAGTACTCATACTGCAAAGAGAGCACAAGAAGTGACATCACACTCAGTGCAGCTCGTAAAGATATATATACATTAGAAACAACTTGTCTTTCACACAAACTTTGTGAACTCTGGGTGTTTAAGCCTTTCAGACAGATAAGAAAAATTTACCATCTAACCATGACTAGATCTTGTGATTTGATGATATTCTCATCTTGGAAACAGTCCAGGCAATACTGATTATCTGCAAACAATTATGCAACACCCTGTAAGAACACTGAGTAAAATGTCTGGGAAAATTGATTTAAATTCTCTGAAAACTGCTCATCAGCTGAAGACTACTAGTCAGAAGATAATTTGTTATGATAAATTCAATGCCCTTAAACATTATCAGGCCCTGGAACACAATCATTTATGGTGGTAAACTAAGAATACTTCCTGACCTACATTTGGTGTTCCTGACAGCACTATCCCCAAATAACTCTGGGGCATGATTGTGTAGGTAGAGCATTTCAGGAATCATTTCTAAAAGGTGGCTTGCATGGAGCCACCTTGTTTTGGACAGTGAGACATTTTACTAGCACAGACACGGGCTGTTTTGTGCCAGCTGGTCTCAGTGCTTGGGAATAGTCCTGGTCATGTTTAATTTACCAGTATAGATTCAGCCTTTGTTGCTCTTTTGTTAAAATAGATTTAGAGGCAGGTTAGATTCTTCTATCTATCTGGTGCTAATGTCAAATGTGCAGTATCTTGTTGTCTTTTAAGAGCAACTGAGATGAATTCTTATAGCAACTGAGTTTGCACGGTTAAATTCTCCAACCAAAGCCAAAGTCTCACTCAACCCACTGCCAAAACAAATGTTTCCATGTATGTTAGCTAAAAAATGTCATTTGGCTCTGAAATCCAGCCAGTCTACAAGGTCCCACAGTAAATGGGATAACCTCTCCCACTTTTATATTTTTTAACTGAAATCAGAGATCTTTCATTTAGCCATTGCTGAAGAGTGTATGAATGATAAACACAAGGACTGAACCTTCAACAAAAACAATAAGCACATGCAGTAACATTCATAACAAAAAAGATACATAGGATGTGCATGTGTATATATACATACACAGCTTTTATATTTATGATTGTTGTACATTTCATATAAAATTATTTTTACATAAAATAAAATGTTATATGGCTGTTTTAAATTATATTAGGACGCCAAATCAAGACTCTTAAACCATGCTCCTCACTCATAAAGCAAAAAAACCAACAGGAACATCAAATGTGATGCAAATCTGGAACTACACAAGGATTGCTAGAAACAGCTTTATTTCAAAACTTCTATGAGTTCTCTGCATTAACAGTTTGGTGACTTTGAGCAAAGCACTGATACATTTCTAAAGTGATGGTACAAAGCCTCCAAAGCATGCTGGTCCCATACACCACTATGTCTGGACACTACAGTCATTCATGCCTCTGAGAGGGTCCCCTGAAGTTCAGGAGGTACCCTAAGAATTCCAGGTGTCAGGCTAAAAGCACACAAAGACATATATGAAAGACATCAGCCAGAAGTAATTGGGGAGAGGAACCCTGCTGACATTGTGCTAGAAGAGGCGTAAACCTATCTATGAAAGTCTCCCATTAGGATCTAAAAAGTCAGTGCAGGAAATATGTGTGAACACCTCTACTATAACACGTAGGCTTACAGCTAGAAAAAAATTATCACATGCTGTGGTATTTCAGTGTTGGAAATGTTGATCTCATTCTAATTAGGAGCAAAATCTCCAATACTTCAAAATTCTTCCTGGGGAAAAAAAGAAAAAGAAAAAGAACTGAGCTCCAACTCTGTGACAATTTGATGATTTTATTCCTATCCTTGAAAAAAAGAAGTAGAGGAGAAGGACAGGCTCCCTTGGAAAGCCAGAAGAGGGTCTCCCTCTTTCGGTGGGAAGAGCTGTGCTTGACGGCAGTCATATCACAAGAGCAAAGGGCAACCTGACCCAGCGCTGAAGCTGGCCCTGCTTTGAGCAGAGGCTGGGCCAGACGAGCTTGCCTCCAACCCAAACTGCTCTGCAAGTCCAGGTGAGCTCTGAAAGGTTCAACCCATACCACATTCATGGAATTTGAACTATCGTTGCTTTCTTTTTTGTCTCTACTCTACAGCAGATAAGCAAGGTTTAGGACTTAATAGCTACCAATAACCTTTTATTGTCTGCGAAGTGTTTTCAGAAAAGGCTGATTTTGAGTGAATATAGTCTTTCCGGGAAAAGCAAGCCCAATACAGTAATTATCTTTGACAGTTAACCCTTAACTTCCTTGAAAGCAATAGATTTCGGCGATGCAGGAACAAGCCTTTGCAAGCTAAACCCCTTTTGGAGCATGTGGAGCGTGTTTCTTGCCCTCTTAGAATATTAGCAGTCCTGGCCAGTGTTCCCGAGAGACTCAAAACATAGCTGAAAGAGATCTGCTGAAGCAGTGAGTATGTAAGGAAAGGCACTGTCTCTTTGCCAGTCTATCTGTTCAGCTAAGTTCCAGAAGATCATTAAAACCTGACAAAACTTGTTACAAGCTGTTTATAATGTCCAGAAGTATTTTTAAATTTGCAGTGGGGGGTGGGATGCAAGAGCCATGCAACCATGACATCTAATGCTGGCCTCCTGCAGCCATTGACTGCCAGCAGCTGGGCCAGTATCTGAAGGCCTCCCCCAAAAAAGACCCTGGGTGGGGATTTCCTTCTCCCGCTGTACCCAAGGCAGCAGCAGCTCCGCTCCTAGTTATTCCCCTCCTGAGCTGCCCATGCCAACAGCCAAGAGTGGTATGAGGTTGGCAAAGTCCTCAGCTGTCTAAGCCCTCTTTTTGAGTCCAGTCCCCGGAAGAAGGGCTTCCACCATCCAAGCGTCTCCTACGTTAACGCTCACAGATCATGCCCTGAAAAGATATCAGTAAAAACGAAGGCACTGGGGCAACCAGATACACTGTGGCCTTTGTCTCCCGTTTTGGTGCATTGAGGGCTGAACTCGCGCTGGTGGCTGCTGCACTCACTGGCAGCAGTTGTGGCCAGCCCAGGCTTTGCAAGGAGGATTCGTGCAATACAGTCATTACAACTGAGCTGCCTTTTCCCAGCACGTTTTGCAAACTGGCTGAAAGAAGGTGATTAAGTCTGTTTTGATTTTTGGAGTACGCTTAGATACCATCCGTCCATCATAGCATTGTTTGCCTTTCATTGACCTTGCTGCGGGGCTCTGCAATCCACTTTAATGTGGCCTCACACTAAAATCCAGTTGAATCTATTTGTGTCTCCCCTTGTCCAGACTCATTCTTTCCTGTGTGATGCAGGTGCCCAGAGTAAAGGAGGGCGCCTTCTCTCTACGCCTATTACTGGAAGTTCAACTACGAGAAATGAAGGAGTGAGCATCAGCCGAGCCTGCGCCAGCAGCACCCCTCCAGGTGCCACGAGGCAATGGGGAACAGGCGGAGGGTGGCAGCTGGAGCCAGATCCCTTTACAAGGCAGTAATTATCACAGCAGCACCTACTTGCAGCTGCATATAAAATAGGCAAGGGCGTGCCCACTTTTACAATACTCCCTGGGTTTCATAAATCCATTTTGCAAGTTGCCACAGAATCAAAGCTTCGCACCCGAGGTCTTGACCTGCTGCTAAATTCAGGACAGGGAACAGCCATGTCCTTGGAGCAACTGAGGGAGTTAGGCGGCACCAAGTGCACTGGCCCCACATTGCTCAGACTGAAAGAGAGCGGTCTGATAGGAAATAACCCTCATTTACCATCTGAATCATAATGGTATCACTGTCTGAATTGTTATCTCCCGACAGTTGCTTATAACCTCTTCACTGCTGGGCGGCCAGTGCCTGTTCTAAGTCCCTCGCAGACCGTGTGGGCATGGCTGGCAAGCCTGAGCCTGGGGTTGGGCACGGGTGCAGTGGGAGGCCCCTCTCCCACAGCCATGCCTCCGGGGCAGCCTGGGGCCAGCCTGGGCGCAGGGGATCTTTGCAAATCTCTTTCTCTGCAAGAGGGCTCTGCAAAGCATCTCTCTGCTGCAAGCCCTACAGACCTCTAGGTCTGCCTGCAGCACAACAACATGCAATGCCGATAAGGCCAGCAGGGTTGAGAGAGCATCCCAGCAAACAGCACAAAGGCCACTCGAGCTGGCGTTTAACTGCTGGCAGCATCTGCACGTTGTCTGGCTGATGCCCTCATTTTATAATCAAGCATTAACAGCTATCATTAGAGCTTCAGCTTTTCTTGGTGTTTACAAGTTGGGGAAGGTTTTAAGTGTAGTTGGGGAGGAAGCAGACAGGTTTCTGGCAGAGAGGAGAAGAATAAGAACAAGATTTGGCGGCAAAATTGAACTGCTTTCAAGAGAGAAAGGAAGACAGGGGGAAAAAAAAAGCAGAACCACCATGCCAGCAGAAAGCTAATTTCTTTCATCTTGGCAGGGCCGCCTCCTCTGCGGGTGCAGCTCTTGGCAGGTTGCCTGGCAGCGTAGGTGTTGTTCTCTGTACAAAAGTTCAGGGCTGCCAGATGAGCCGTATCACCTACATAGGGAACTTTGTCCTTTCAGTCTACAAATGATTTGCCTCCCTAGAGCAAGTAGAAGTGTCCTGACCAAGCCCTGCCAAAGCAAAACATGAGAAGCTGTTGGTGCAGTCCACCCTGGCAGTGGGTGGCATTTATCTTGATCCAGGGGCTGTTTTTTTCCACAAGGATCCAGATGCAGAGAGTGCAGAAGCCCCAGGACATGTGCCAGGGCTCCTGCGCCAGCTGAGCTGGCCTAAAGGGAAAGGGAGCGGCTGCAGAAGTGAGCAAACAGGGGACAGTCATTTTGGCAGCAAGCACTAGAGGTATTTGCATCCAGCTTAGCAACACACCACTCACAGTTACATCTACTGTGTATGTGAAGGCCAGTCACAAGCAATTGCAGCCATGCCCTGAGCTGGTGGGACATAACTAGCTCTGATGCAAGCCCTGTTGGGCTGTGCCAGCTCGCTCAGGCTTATGTACCCATCCCCCCAGCTCTTGGTTTGCGTGGAGCAAGAGCAGAATGACCTCATTCAACCCGCAGCAACACTGCAGCACAGGCGGCAGCCGGCTGCCTTGTGCCTGGCCCACTGTATCAAGGGAGGACAACCTACAGGCTTGTTACCAAGATCTCTAATTTTTGTTCGGTGCATTTCATATGGTTCGTATTGATGGTGCTATACAGGCAGACCATGAAGTGCTACATTGCACCATCAAAATGCAGCACATGACAGAGTTTACTTGAGGAAGAAATGCCCTGTCACATCTGCTGCAAAGAAAACAGAACTATACTCCTAGCCATGCCAAGGTGCACAGGAGAAGTACAGCCTATGCCTTTTCTGGAGCCTAAGGAGGTGAAACTGTGACCTAACATGCTCTTTGTATATCACTGGACTGCACTAAGTCATTGGGGCTGTCATTTCATTCACTTATCTCCTGTGATTCATCCATTCCTAAGGAGGCCTATGCAAATGTTCACTATTCTTTACACACTGCTGAAGGAAAGCTTTCTTCACGAGATGCAATATAGTATTTTCAGCTGACCAAGCAATCTACGCTTATAAAACCCAAGACCTAGCTATGCAAATCTGAGAGTAATGGGATCATCAAACCCCTTATTCACAGATAGGGAGGCATAGGAATGGGAAAGATGCAAATCTCCCTGCTGTTGGCTGAGGTCACTCACCACAGAGGCACAGTGGCCAAGTAGGGCTTGGCTCCACACCATTACTCCTTGGTTACCTGGGGAGCTTTTCCTCATGTGGCTTCTGCTAGATGCATATCTCACAAACAGCTGGATACCTGGGACTGGTTAGCACAGATGATTTGGCTATGTATAGGGCTTCCCTATCCACACCACAGTCATGGGAACGGTTTGGTTCCTTCTGCCCACAACTCTGAACTATGACAACTCATGTTTCCTTCTCCATGTCTTTACAATAGGGGACCTCCAGCCCTCATGTATATAATATACATTTGTAATGGCCAGGGTCAACTAAAGCAAATATACCTGCCAGCAAACAAAGCCAGAATGATAAAGCCCCAATAGTTGTATTATACCCTTATCCCACAGCCTATCAGCGCAGCATCAAGCACCATACTGTTTCCCCCTCGGTTCACAGTCCAATATCAGTTCACTATTCAAAACTCTTCATGGCTACCTGAAAAATTCTCTCTCCCTCTTTCTCTCTCTCTCTCTCTCTCCACATTTACGACTTGCAATGGACAGCTACACTCCTGGCAGCTCATGAAGGTGAGAAACAAAAAACTCAGAGGGGCTAGGCCATGCCCACAGAGATGGCTTACACATGATGTCTGAAGAAATGAAAGTGATAACTACTCTCAGGACTAAGTTGCAGCTAGTTTTGGGGGGGTTGACTTCCTTCAGCCTGTCTAGTCATACAACTACCTGCAGTCACAGTCAAACTTGGAAGTGGGGGTAGCGTGAGATGCATCAAACAATTTTTCCTAGAAGCTAGAAAAGACATAAAAGAGAAGTTGCCGTTCTATTATTCTATCTTATTCTTTTTTTAAATACTCGGAAAGTGTGCCATAGCACAGAAGTAAAAAACTTCATGGTCCTTGGTCTAAGTTGCAGCTTTGAGTCTCTGCTCAGTATTGTTGCTCTGAAAAACATGAAGAGAGGAGCTAGGGTAAGTGGCTGTGCTAACACACCAGTGGCGGCCCAGGCACAAACTGAGCTGTGTTGACAGCATCTCCCAACAGTTGCAACATGATGGCTGTAGCTGAAGCCTGTGTGAGCTCGTAACTCCAGCACAGAGTGGCTCATTATGCTGGCGGGAAGCCTATTATGAAGCTGAGAGATGCCTTGAAGTCACCTGTGGCTAAATTGTCACACTTGTTATTTCACTCTCTGAAATTTATTTGGGATCTTTTAAAAATAAGACCTTGAAAGAAAAATAGCTGCTGCCTGAGATTCCTGAGTTGCTCAGACTGTAAAGACAGGAATAGTTATGCCTGCAGCCAAGTTTTGTAGTACATAGGGAACCTGGTGCAATACAGATATTGTTTGTTTTTTTTAAAAGGAAGCTGGTTCTCTGTGAACACAGCAGATAGGTTTTCACTCCTTACACTTCACTTCAGGGTGTATTGCCACTTGGTCAAAATAGCCAATTCCTTCAGTTTCTTTTCTTACATACACAGGAATAGACTATATGAAAAGATTTGAATATTTGAGGTTCTCAATAGGACTCTTACCTGTAAGTAAGAGTAAGTACCTTTAAGCACCTAGATTTTCAGAAGCATCAACAGCAGTAGCTGATTGCCAGGACTATACTAAAATCCAGCCTCCTCTTTCAGCCCCTATGTAATGCTGAGCTCCTAATTTCTTAGGCTCCAAATCATTAGCCTTGGCCCCAATTTTCAAAAGTGCTCATAAAAGTCCATGAGAAGCCAGGTATCTTCTTTTAAGCTCCTGGTGTAAGGAGCTTAACAAAAGCACACAGTTAAAAAGAAAAAAATCTTGGCCTACAAATCTCCACTACTTAAAAGATTTGCCAATATTCTTCAGCTGTCTCCCTGGGAACATTTAATGACAGTTTACTTTGCTATACATGCATGGGTAATATATAATCCTTATGCCACCACTCACTTTGAGCATTCTTCATGACTGGAGGCATTTTTTTTTCCTTCTTACTTTTGATCTCCCCAAGACTGTTATCCCTGTAGTAGCAAAGCTATTTGTCCTTTAAAGTAAGCATGTGGTAATCCACAAAATCCATGATTCATAATGAAATCGGCTTCAGTCTGCAGGAGTTTAATGGTTGTCTCAACCCAGTACAACTGGCAATTTTGGCAGAGAGCAGCTGCAACTCCTCCCTAGAGTAATAACATCTGAAGTGTTGGACAAACTGGGTAGTTGATGATAACCAGTATAAAACATGATATATGGTATAGCTCTGGGTAAGTTAGAGACTGCTTTAATTTGAGTCTGTGCAACCAAGTCTAGCAGCAATAAGTGTTTTGACTGTTTGCATTAGTTATAAAATTAATATTAGAATTGGACTTGACTCTTAAAGATCAGCTTTGAATCTTTTAAGACCACTGCCCATGCGGTGCACTGAATTAGACCTATCGGAAAAAACAATAAACGCATCGTGATGCTCTTTAATTACAGAGAACAAGGTGTTCAATTTATGCTGCACAGTCAGCTGTAACATTTTTTGAACTATCATTTTTTTCCCTATCTGATATATACACTCCTCATTTGTATTATTATATAAATACTATACTATTACAATATATTTATGTCTGTGTATTTAAATAAAAAAATCTGGGCAGAGGTGTCTGCATTACAGTCCACAAAGGTTAGGCTGATGCTTTTGCAGGGAAACACAATCCCTTCATCATGCACAATTTTTTTCACTTCAGAATACACCTTAAATGCTCTTGCTGTGCTACTAACACCCTATTAAAACATATGTTCAAAAGGGTATTAATTTCAGTCCACTCTCCTATGGTATTTTAGTAAACCTGCCATGCAGTGAAACCACCTGCTATCCCTAATGTGCAGCAAAGAACCTGTCCCTTGATTTAGAAACTACTACATACCACAGTTTACAAATGGTAATTGGTTGAGACATATTTTTCACTTCTAGAAAGAAAAAAGTAATCTATTTCTATCTGTTACTGAACATATACAGCTTGCTGGGTACGGCGAGTGAAGCTGAGCCAGTCCTTTGTTTCTTTTGATCCAGAAAAGTCTGCGCCCATTTCCTTCTGCCGGAGCAACTTCAGAAGCATGGATGTTCAAAGTGCCGTTTGTTTTCTCACCCCCTGTTTACACTCTGGCTTTCTCCAGGATGTTCCTGTTGGTTTGAAATTTCCCAGGATTAATTTTAGCTCATGAGTGATTTTTTCTTGGAAAGCTTTAACCCAAGAGTATCTTAAAAATTTTAGTACTCTAAGAATGGAAGCACTGTCCCTTTAAGAGAAAAAGTCAAGTGGTTTTGTGCTTTAGCTATTTCAGGAGAAGAAAGAAGCAGTTATTAAATCAGTTTTGGTGAAATTGGAAGAGACCCGTCAGAAGGGTTAAGGAGAGACTTGGGAGGAAGAGAGGAAAGAGTGTTGAAAATATCCTTGTACAAAGAGTTTCATATTTTTGGTGTTTGTTTACATTTTTCACAGACTTGGCTAAAGATGGAAGGAGCAAAGTATGTGTCCAGAACAACACAAAACCAGGTCTTCTTGTGGCGTTTCTTATCCTGAGTGGTGTAAGCTTGGCTCTAAGGTTAAAATGACCATATGCATCTCCTTGAGACATTAAAAACATCCACAAAATCTGTAAGCAAATACAAAGATTTACCCAAACACTGCTATTTTTGGCATTCTCAGCTCCCTGCAAAACAGCTTTCATTCAAGCTGGGCTGACTGGCCAATTTCTGCATTATATCCAAGCAGCCAGCACCAACTTTTGTTGCCAGTTTCAAATTCATAAACTAGGCAGGGGGGAGGTGCTGGTGTTTCCACAAGTCACTTGGGGATCTCCCTTCATTCGGAGAAGTGCACGTCAGTGCCCAGCGCCCAGCTAAGGGCACCCCAGGTCCCTGACTGTTCCCACTCATTCGGGGAATATATCATACACCACCACCTGGATGATGCTTTCATTTCAGCGTTGATTTGTCATGTGCTTTTCCCCCTCCTGCTTAGTTTTCTGAACAGAAATCCCTTTCTTCTCTTCAGGTATGTGCACCAGGAGCACTTCACTTCTAAATGCACCCTGAGCCTTTGGGTCGCCTGCAGTGCTGCTTTCTAGATGGTACAGAAAAAAACAAAGTGGAAGGTTCCCAGGGTGCGGGTACCCACCACGGAGCTGGGCTGGGGCCTCACCGCTGCAGGGCAGGAGAACTGGGTGAGCTGGAGCTAGTCAGCTGGAGGACAGCCAGTCAGGAATAGCCACTTGCAGAATAAGCGTAGCAGCGTGCCTGCATTTCTGGCCAAAGCCCTCGAGACGTTTTTGTGCTATGCCCTGCGTGGGCTGGGTTTTTTCTTTTTTCTTTTTGCATAAGAGCCACATTAGGATTAGTGCTGTGTGAGCACTACTGCAGTTTGATGTGACTCAGGAGTCTCTGTGTATTTTGTCGATCTGTGTATTCAATCTCAGTCTGTAAGTATGGTTCACCTTTGGTAATATATCCTAAATGATGGCAAATGAGTTTCTTTTAAAAACAAGCCAACAACAACCTCTTTTGTCTCCCAGGCATGTGCACATGAAAGCAAAGAGGAGATATCTCCATGAGACCCCCCCTGGAGCTGGGGGCCTGCTGTCGCCCCGCACACGGACACCTCAGCCCGTCAGGCGCCACCAAAACCACAGGCACAGGAACGAGTGTGGGGACTGCTGCTCTTGGCTGCTTTGCCACGACGGAGTTCAGTATTCACTGCTCAGCGGGTTTTACGCGATCCTTTTGTTCACATTTCATTGAGTAAATGGAAAAAAAACATGACACCTTTATCCTTTCCCCATTGGCCTAGGTGCTGCAATAGCAGTGCTACAACAGCCCAATCTCTCCGGCCTTCAAATAAGGGGACATTGTGAAAAACATTATAAAGTGAAAGTGTGTTGCCTTTTCCAGGTGGTTCTCACTGTTCTCCTATGAAATCCCATGGTTTCCTGCTTTTCCCTAAGTCTTGGCTGACCTTTACTTAGCTCTTCCCATTTGTCCTAACACCTGAGTGTAGGCAGGCACCCTGGCACGGGGCACCTGGCCTGGGACCCAGGACAGAGAAGTCCCTGCGGGAGATGTCACTGGCTCTCCTCCACACCTTGTTCCTAGCTATGCTGCGGTGGGGGGTGTTCCCACATGTGCATCTCCCTGTATGGTAATTAGAGCCTTTGATTTTCAAAGATTATATATTTCAGCCATCCACACAGGGAGGAAGTTAGCTCTTCCTATCAACACTCCACCCAGGAGTAGTTTATCTCTACACAGATAGGTTCAAAAGGCACTTGGACCATTTGTAAGCATGGGCAAATCTGATAAAGCTGATTTAATACAGAAGAGGCCAGAAGAATTACCTCAGCCCAGTGCCATGACACCAGGGAAGAAAGGTTTTCAGCAGTGCTGGACGTCACCACCACATCTTTTGGAAATCTTTCAAAATAAACTCCCAGCAAATATTATTTAAAAATCTGGGCTGAACAGATGATGCTGATACAACAAATATGTTATGACACAATTTTTTAAATTTACTTACGAACATAAATACCCTTGTTAATTAATTGCAGTTCTTTTCGAAACATTTGAAGACAGTAACCAGTGTTTGCCAAATGAGTGGGGAAATATTTCTGAATTTCTGTGGTAACAACAGAGATCAAATTTGAAAAAACAGCACTTAGAAACACTCTGCCTCTCTGCTGCCAGGATAGGTCTACGCTCCCCTCAGAGACACACAGCCACCTTCCTTGCCACATTAGCACGTACTCCTTTATGTCAAACCCACAGACTGTTCCCACTTTGCATGCATCTCATGTCACTGAAATAGAAATGCAATCCTAGGGACGCTCCTCCCCGGTGAAGCAAGCCGGGCACATGCCTCCGAGGGCGTGGTGAACTGGGTGCTGCTTTTTCACTCATTAAGATTATTTTATTCATCCCTGTCAATGATATTGATGAGTAAAACTGCTACTGTAATTCATGGAAATTGCATACAACACCCCTCACAGATATGTATTTTTCCCCTCTTAATGTAAGTGGTGTCATATATGTCTAAACACACATGTTCAGTTCATGCGTCATTACCAAAGGCAGTGGTCATCTCCAGTGCATGTTTTAAATCCCTAATCTTCGCTTATCACCATCCCCAGAGTACTTCTTCCTGTAGTCTAATAGCTTCACCTCCCTTTCCTAATGCCATCACCTCCCACGTATGAAAGACACCAACACCATTACAGCTGTAATTCTTGCTACCTGAATCTCCACCACACTATTGCTAACCACTATTTTTTGTGTGTAGTAAATAAATTCAAATCTTCTCCAACCAGTAAAAAGTCTTGATATGTAGCTTTGACACACAAGTTTCATTGAATTTTCCCCAGCCTGAAAAAATGTCTTCATTAGTCTGCACCTCGCCTCTGCTGAATGAGGAAGTGGAGAGTAAAAGGAGTTTCTAATTTGGCAATATGAGGTTTGCCTACTTTTCCCATATGTAAAACAGGTGAGTTTGAAAAATACCATGATTTGGGACATAAAAAAAAAATCATTGGAAAATTTTTCAAAAATCTCAAATTGAGATCAACATGGTAGGACATGCTCTGTTGAGCAACACCCTTAGTCACTCACAGTAGCAAATAATGATACTTGTGTATTTATTTCTCATATAGCTGCCATCACTTAGCCATTTCATTTCTTGCACAACATTCATGTGGTGAGTGACCCATGCCCCAGCAGCCAGTCACCTTACGCACTTCTCTTGTATGCTTTATATCATATGTATTTCTCTCCCTAGTATTTCTATTTAGGCCATAAATTTTGGAGTCACCCTTGTTCTCACACCATTTTTCTTGCTACGTTTCCTGTGTTTCCAAGTCTATCTATTCATAGCATTATACTGGAACTATTATTCTTTCTTACATTCCTGTTGGCACAACTGGAAATCCCCATTCCTTCTTACCCATTTCAAACTTGGACTATTTCAACTTCCTTTTTTTATTTTTTTTTATTTTCCTAAACGTTTTTTGGAAAACTTCCAGGAATGCAAAGTATTGGAAGTAGCAAAGGTATCTGTATCACTTTTATCAATTCTCTTCATTTTTACCTGGTCTTCTAGAGGAGGCTCGTAAAAAAAAAATTGTTACGAAAACCAGCTGCTGCTTATTCACAGGTGCGTACAGCGTATTACAATTTGAATGTAAAACAATCATGCTGGCCTTGTGGGTGGATAACAACTTACAAAGACTAACTTTTAAATGAGGTTAAGTAGAGGTACCAAGTCATAATAAATAAACAAATACACCTTGATATTCCACTTTAGCAGACCTTCTAAGAGAAAATTCCTTTTCTGAGCCACGTGTCTGATCTCACTACTATGGCCCTTGAAGACAATCTCCAATAAAACCCAGGAAATTATGACTTTCTGACAGTAGGTACTGAGTTCTCCCTATTATTGAAGCAAAAAAGGGGTCTCATTAAAGATGCAATTCAGTATTGCTGTAAATCATCTAGTAACTGAAAGAGGTAGATCCTAGATTCAGCAAAACATTATCCGGACTAAGYCTGATGAAGGAGCGTTAGTAAATGCTTCTGGATACCATTTCTCCGGCATTTCTTACCACTGCTGGCACAAGTCCCTCAACACTGAGCGCACAACATCGATCCCTGATGGCAACACAAGGCCATCTCACACCTATTGAAAAAGCCCACAGCTGTAACCGAGCAGCTCCCAGGTCAGCTGTCTGCATGGGGTGGTGCTGGGGTTCCGGGGCAGACCACCCCGGGCACACGAGCAGGTGAGAAAGGGTAAAGAAGAGACATGTCAATCCTCTGAACAAAGCTCAGGAGCTTCTGCTGTAGCTGTCTGCATGTCCTGGCTGACATATACCCCAGAGGCTGAAGGCAGAATTCCTCTTGCCTAATTTTAGACGCCCAGAGGGTCTGAACCAGTCATTGAGGTAAATTTCCTCTGCAGTCAGTTCATCTGGTCTGTTTTAGGTGTTTGCAGTACGATGAGGTGAATCTTGCTCTACAAGGACATTGCCTATAAAGTGAGCCTGGAGTGGAATACCTGAGCTGGAGACGTTTAAAATATAAATGTCTAAGATTAAGCAGGATGAATCCTACTTCTTGTCCAGAAACAGGCAAGCCTAAAAGAAAAGGCTTGAATGCACGTGGTTTTTTGTTATTCATTATTATTTCTATACTATACTACTCACATATTTTCACATTTTAGGAATGCACAACTGAAACTGAGGTCTGCTTTTTCGACTGCAGAGCCAGCAGGCGCTAAACCCAGCCTGAAGCTGTCCTCTTCTTAGAGTAAATATTTTCAGCATACGGGAGGTCAGGCTGCCAAGAAAGGGAAACATTAGCTAAACTGCCTCACCAAACAGCCTGACAAATACTTACAGGTCCCTCATTCCTTGCCTCCTGGGGCTGACTCTGGCAACCTTTACTTGCCAGAGCAATGCTAAAGCCAATGAAACCATGTGGCTGCCTAAGGTGAGCCCAAGGTTGGCTCCATCAGTCAGAGAGTAAGAACACAGTGCCAACAACATTCGCGCAATTATCTGGCTCAGGTTTTGAAACCTCTGCTCAACAGCGATGATTCAGCAGTTGATTGCTGTTCATTTACTGGAAACTGCTTCTCATCACTCAGAAGGAAAAACAACTGGAAATGGCCTGTATCGCTCAATTTTACATTAGACAAAACCATTATGGTCAATTGCAAACTTCTTACAAAAAAAAAAAAGAACAAAAAAAATGCATGTACTGGAAAGCTCTAAAATCAAAATATTTTTTCTTTCAAGAACCTTTTAATTTTCATGTTAACATAATGTTCCTTTTATTTGCCTTCTGTTTTTCTGACCTTCTGGGTGTGCACTTCCCATTTTTCTCTGATCTCATGAAGACCAGAAGCTCTAAAACATATATACCCCCCCCGCTACAGACACACAGACACACAGACACACACACACACACACACACATTCATGCACACTAAATGTCTCCTGTAACTACTTGGTACTGGGAGCAGAGCACTTCAGGAAAAAAGAATAAAGAATTAAAACTACATTTTTGCAAGATCCAAGAGAAAAATCATAAGAGTTAATGTTTTACTTGGCATCCTGGTTAGCCTATCAAAGGCTGACCTGAGACTCTCCGGAGCAAAAAGCAYGAGTGGCTGGCACCTGTGGGAGCTGCTGCAAACACTCCACGGCCCTTGGGAATGCAGGAATACACAAAGCCCAGGACCCCATCCAGAGCTTGACTAAGTCAGTGGACATGCTGTGACTTCAGAAGATCACGTCCCTGGGGCTACCGTTTTAACAAACAGTAGCACCAAGTCCTGGAAGTACTGAACTGAAGAGCAGTGGCCTGTTCTATCATCTCTGCTATGCTGTTTTGATGCATAATCTGTCCACCGAAAGACTGACACCTGCTAGGAGCTTGTCTGCAGTGTTTAAAACAGTTTGTGTTTTGGGACTTAACATGTGTTAGGAGAACAGTGTGCCAGAGATGTGTTTCAAAAGTTACAGCAATGGATCTTCATCAGTGACCTCCAAAATTATGCAAGGCCTATTTGCTAACCTAGAGAAAAAAGTATAGATAATACTTAGCAAAAATTCTGTTCCTTTAGGTCTTTTTCCCTTCTGTCCAGCTCATCTGGTTTAACGTACACAAGATAAGAACATCTTTCATACTGTCTCAAAAAATTTGCACCAAAAGGTTTCTACAGTGGGGCCCCTCTTCTTAAACCTTGCTTTCTCTGCCAATAGCACAAGTCCCAAGTCTTCACTTGGGCTCTTTGAGGCTGACACAATGCAAAGAACAGACCAGGCCCAACATCTGTTTGAATTCCACATTACTCTACATTTCCAGGGCAAGCATCTTCCAATACTACACATCTTCAGTTTGACCATAGCCTCTCGGTTCTAACAAATATGTGTTTACATTTGCACAGCAAACTAAAGACTGTGTTGCTTATCACAGCACCCCTTCAACATATCGAGCTGTACTGTGGCTTCATCACATTTGACATCCCATCAGTGTTACCTACGAGTCTCCTGTAAATGGGTGGAGAGGGGTTGCAACATTTTTCCAGAACACGTGCCTACGAAACCTCCACTACACAGGGCTGTCTATGCAACCTGCCTAATTCAGTGACACTTAAGGCCACATCCTGCTATGGGCAATATAAGAAGTTTTTATTAGGTGCGTAACGGTTCCTAATGAAGAGCAAACCAGTGGGACCTGCACTGAACAATCCCACTTGCATGATATCATCTTTGCAAAGGGAGGCAGCGCAGAGTTATGCCAAGCTTGCTGATGGTGACTCTTCAGTTGTGACTTTCAGTTTCTCCAGGACAATTTGCTTTGTTTTTACAGGCACCAAGAGACCGGGACAGCTAGGTCTCCTCAGCTCAGTTCTTCTAAGACTTGATACTATTGTTTGTGGATGGTCAGTGAAATGGCCAGTCCTATGAATATGATCCTCTGAAGTTACAGTATTTCCATGGGTTCAGTTGAACTTCAGACTAATCCTTGGTTATTTCCATGTCCTTAGTTATTTCCATGTTTACAAAAAAGGGTTAATTCACAAATGTATGTTGCAAACCCATGTTTTTTGTCTGCATGATACATATTTTGAAATACTGCCATATATTCAATAGATGCAATATCAACAACAATTCATGCCTGAATACATATCATCTTTTACATGTTTTCCCCAGTTTCCTCACACCTACAGAACTCTTCTCTCACCAGGTCCATCCCATCCCCACATAAAGTTAATATAATTGGCCACGTGTTCTCAAAAGTCCTCATCCCCTGATGGCGGGGAAGGAGAGAGCAGCCTAGAATCATGGATTTCCTTTTGGGGCCTGCATTCTTCCTAATGGCTCCAGAAGTCCCACCTTCTCTGCTGGTATCCATGCAAAAGGGAACTCTGGAGATCCCTGTCCCCAGCTCCATCAAGTCTGAAATCAGCAAAAGTGACAGTGGCATGGGTGAAGGGAGGCTGCAGGTATGCTTCAGCCCACCACCCTCAGTGACAAGGAAGAAGGGCACTCGACTCTGGCTGGTTTCGTTTCACTTGGGAGCAGAACAAATAATACCAGACTCTTGGTCCCAAACTAATAAATTTTCTGCCTCATGGAAATGTTTGTGACTCCCTTCCTTTGATTCCCCTCACGCACCCTCAAGGGCCAGGTGGTTTCTGGGATTTAGCTTGGGAGCATGAGTAGCCAGGCCACCAGCTCCTCGAGAAGACCTTTATTATGGGACACCCATAGGCACCCTTGTACTGTACGGAGAAGGAATAAGCCATGTCCAGCGCTCTCCCTCTTGCTGTAACAGCCTCCTCTCTCACCACCAGCGCACAGCCAGGACTTCAGTTCGTCTTTCCTCTCACCCAGATTCTCCCGTATCCTCTCTGGCTCACACTTCCCATTCACCACTACCAATGCCAAGCCTCGAGGCTGGATTCTCCTTCCCCAGAGATGCAAATCTGCCTTCCAGCTCATCTCCATGGTTTAACCAGGCAAGATGCTTCCTCTACTCCACTCCTCTTCACCAAAACCTTCTTCCCTCCAGGCCACCATCTCTCCTCGCTGCTGCCACAGCTTCCTTCTCCAGGAGACCAGCTCCCACGCAGGCAGGCCACCACTGCCTGCCTCTCTGCACAAAGTGACCCTGAGCATGGCACCCTGCTGGACCGGGAATAGACAGCCAATAAATAAACTCATGCCCTACTTGCCCTTCTTGTCATCAAGGCCCACCTGAAACAAAGTCTCGCCTGTCTCAGCCACAGCCTCTTCCATTCTCCCTTCCCTTCTCCTTCTGCTCCCCTGGAGGCCAGTCCCAAGCGCCTTTGGTTTGAGGGATTCTCAGGAGCTCCAGGACATCAGATTCAGTTCTTAGGTCTAGCCTCTCCCTCCCTCCTGTAGTATATAATCTTGTATAGAATTTATCTGGCTTTATTTTAACCACCTAAATCATTTCAGCATCTAAAAAGGACTTAGGCTCAGCTAGTCCCCCCCACTCTCCCTAAAACCGAAAACATAGAGATCTAAGACTGCTAGGGTGCCCAGCCCCCAGATGGTGTCCATTTCTCCCCACGGATTGACGGAAGGAGCTTGGTCTGGACAGCTCACTTGGTGATTGCAAGAGTTATCAGAAATGAAACCTGTCTGGGTCAGTCAATCCTCCCCTCTTCAACTCTCACCAGTTGAAACCGTCTCCCAAAATCTCTGCACTTCACTCACACTGCCTCCAAAGTTAACTTTTCTGTCCTGCCACTACCTTGTAAATTCTTTCTTCTCATATCCTATTTTTCCCATCTTGCTTATTCCAGGTTGTAATTATATTACTCACGGTAGGTCAAGCAAATGTGATGTCACAAGGCTGGTAAAATCACTGGTCAGATTTCCCCCTTGCTAAGCCAGTATGATTTGATTTTTGGCCCCAACCCTCTGAGCGTGCACATACCTGCTTAATTGTATGCATGAGTTGTACTGCTAAGTGCTTTGGGACTATGCCCATGTGTGAAGGAAAGCACGTGCCCACAAGTGTGGAGGCTCATGGTCACAGAAAGGGAAGGAGCTGATTAGACTCCTTTCTACTGTGGCTAGCTCTGGAGGTCTGCTGTATTCCACAGTGGGCTCTGTTGTCACAAACAGGAAAAACAGGAAAACAGATAAGGTCTGTCTCTAAAGGTCAGACCAGCTGCACCAGGAATACAGGTGGCTCAGGGGACCTTCCCTCAAAAGAAGAAAGGAACAGAGAGCAAAGCTATAAAACCCAACAACCAGGTGCTTCCTAGTCCCACCCTGACACAAAAGAACCAGCGCAGGAGCCCACGCAAGGCATGGGATCAGTCTATAGATAAATTCTGTCACTTGTACTTTTATATTAACACTCATTCATCACCACCACAGCTCAGACCAAGCTGTAACATTTTATAGCATGTTAGTTTAGYACATACAGCACTCTCTTCTGACTTAAGAGCATCTCCTGCAAGCTAATTCACTCAGCTACAAACTATCATATGATAAAATGTGTATATAGTAGGCTTAAGGATAAGGCAAAGAATAAAGGGTTTACATACACTATCAGGACTGTCAAGATCCAATGGAGACAGGGTTAGAGGCTGTTTGATTTAGGTGTCTACTTAGCTGCTGCTACCCCACTGAGGTCTGAGAGAGCTGAGTGGGAATGAAGTGCCCTATACAATCATCTACTTCCCAGTGAATACTTTTCCCCATTTCTGTAAAACAGCTCTCCCCATTTCTAAACAGCTAAAAAGTTTCAAAGATTTTTGGTTTTGTGGGAGTTCAGTCCTGATCCAGCCTGTTGAAGTCAATGAAAGATCTCTACTGGCTGAAAGAAGCATTGGATCAAGTCCTAGTAAGAGATGTGTTTACGTAAACTTTACAACAATCTGGAAAAAGAGCTTCAGGAAAACACATAATACAGAGAATATGTATATATAGATACATATATACATGCATACATATGCATATATATAATATATATTTGTCCTCCATTACTGAGGACCTGGCATTTTTCTTTTGGAATAAAGATTCAAAGGTTCTCTGGCAGATAACAATAGTTTTTCCATCAAAAACCTCAAGTCAGATTCAGATCACTAACCATATGTTCAGATTTTCTCTTGTACACTTTGGTTGTTTTCAACCAGAGTGAAGCCGTGAATGCATGCCAGCCCTTTATCCTTCCTACAAAGGGGAGAAATTTAGTCATGATACATCCATCCCTTCCAATTCTTCCAACAGCCTGAATACATCAACAAAAAGGCCCMGTCTAAAGAAAAAACTTTATTTGGAAAAAAATAGTAAGTAAAACAAGTTTCCATATGTTTACCATAAAAATAACCTAGACTCCACCTTGGGGTGTATAAAAATACAGACTACAGATTGTATATTTTGGCATTAGTTAAAAAATGCCTTTGTAAACATACCCTATTAAAATTTAACTGCAGCTTTTATCATTTACTCAAGTAACATATGAAAGGACTAGAACACATTTATCACAGAAGCAGTCATTTTATCAGGGCTTAGTAATAGCAGTGATGTATTGTGCAATTTGCAGTGCATGACTGGTTTACAATACATTACTGGTGAGTACTATCCATACACATCTGTAAAGTATCCTTTAAAGTGTATCCAGAAACATTAACACCTATAAATAAATAAAAAAAAAAGTAATAGGAGCAGCAGACTTTTCAATCCTGCAGATAAGACTTTAAGTTAACATATGTGGTTTGCATCCAGACTGTTGGCCAAAAGAGTACTGCCACATGCGGGCAGTACTGTGGCAGGAGGACAAGTTTCATATATATTTTTGTTCATGGTTACCAAGATGAAATTAGGACAAATAGCCCCAAATAGCTCTAGATTGAGATGTAGAGTCAGTTTTTGGCCATAGCTTTTATGGTACCAAAATAAATGCTGTAAGAGTTCATACAACTCTTTCAGCTGTCAGGTCTGGGTCCTTCCCATTTAGTTGGGATTTTAATGAGCTAGAGAAGTTTGAAAGATTTTTGATCTTCCTCAGAAGTAGCTTATATGACTCACTGAATTTTGAATTGCTGCAGCGATTGTCAGCATATATACCACCCACAGGCCATGCATCCCTCAGTGCTGGTGGCAAACTGAGATCAAGTGGGAACAGCAATGAATGTATTTGAGTCCTGGCTGAAAGAAAGGAATAAATTGCAGAACTACTTTAACAGACTAATTCTAGGCCTTTCAAAGTATTCACTACTTCTACTAGAAACAGAGCAACAAAAGAGGGAGAGTTTAAATGAAATAGTTATGTTGAACCATCACAGCTACTAAAGTGCAGCTGAATAATTCTCCAGTTACTTTACTGAAGCAGCAAGAACCATATCAGTATCATACATCATTACTATATCTAAGACTTGATGGGTGCATGTGTAATAAGGTTCATGCATGAGTGACATGTTACAGTGGCAGGAGGTGCAAACAATCAAGTAAGTGCAGCTAAGAAGTGTTACACCCCTGCCATTACTATGCAATATCATGTATTTACATAGAATCTAGACACCATATAGTAGAGGCATTGAGTGCTTTCCTCCTTCAGCTTCTCTGAGGTTACTCTGCTGTAGTAAGAATGGGGACTCCTATTTATTTCTGAAATTGAAGACTTTCTCTATATTAACTATATTGACTCAAAATTCCACATATTAAAGTCTGCAATTCAGCATAAAAACAACAAATGACTTTCTGTCCTTTCAAGTGGGAAAGCTTTCATCGTTACAAAAGAGGAGAAAACAGGAGGAAACTTAAGAGGATCTGCAGGTGGACAGCACAATGCCTCCTTTGAGTTCAGGGGCAAAGACAGTTGCTCAATAAACACTCTGCTGTTTATTTTTTTTGAATGCGTGTGAGATGGGGAATTCAAAGGATTATATTCAGTACAGCTTAGTCTTGTAAAACACATATTCCAAGACCTGCATGCATCGCCAAATGTTACAGTCCATTTCACACGACTTGAATATATCACTTCTGTTGTTTCTGTTGCAAGAAAAATATCCTGAATGCAGTACAGTGTTTGATTTTGTAGCAAAGTAGATACTGGCAGTATATGGATTAACTAATTATCTCTGTTTACATAAGGGAAAGTTTGTTTTGATGTAGGATGAAAATGACTGGAAAATACAAGTCAGATGATATTTCATCTTTTCTTTCACATGTGCCAGGCACACATGCTAACAATATCCCCCAGCTATTCATCACGCGTTCTATTTACTGTGGCTTAACCCCTCAGCCTCATGAAAGAAAGTTGTTCCTTGCTCCAAGCTGAGCATATGCACTAAATAAATCTGTACAAAACACATCATTGTGCCCCAGAAGAGTTTTTTTCTTGAGGAGAACTTGAGAAACTGGAAAGAGTGGACATCACGTTCATGCCAGATTATTTCTGGAGGTAGTTTATATACAAATGTAAGGGAATATCCAGCAGGAGATGCTGATGAAAAGCATTCAAGTGATAAAGACCCGGTGACATTTCTCAGCTATCTGTTTACAGGAGTGTGTTCCTCCAGTCAGCACAACGTCACTGAATCGATAGCAATTCTGCCGTACAAGGCCAAGTTTGGGGAAGCTGTGCATACATGTCCAGAAACAGTATCTTCACTTTAACATCTGCTCTGCTTTATCGGTACATTTTACAGCCACTGCTTTAAACGCGTTATATTGCTGCAGTAAGGTACCTTTGAACCCCAGTCCTGCTGGCTTGCATTAAAAAAAAAGTAGGACTATGCAGAGCTCGCGCGCAGATAGCAATCCAAATCCTCCAGGAGACGGTGAGCCCCTTCCCAGCAAGGCCAGGGTGCACCTCGCTGCCACCTTCCTACCTATACACAACAGCCAGAACCTCCCAGTGGTGAGGGGCCACTGATAGGAAACTGAGGATCTAGGGACATTCTCCTAACCCTACCTCTTGCTAGGGTTTAGGAGGCACGCTGCAGGAGGCATCTCTGTTGGGCTTGCGCACGGCTCTCAGGGCACCAGGCAAGCTCCTTCAGGTGCCAAGGGAGCACGGCTGCAGAAAAAGGCAGCTGCTGCTCTTTTAACTAGGAACAGCACTGGCAGGGCATGCCCTGGAGAAGGGCATCTCTCTCTTTTCCTTCTGCTGAAGTTTCGCCACTGCCTGCCAAGTGTAAACATGCTATTGAAATGCTCGGGAACTGAGCAAAGCAAGCACTGCTACCTACGGTCAGGGTGATGGCCATCATCCCAGAAAGGGAGTCCTAGATTCTCTTACATATTCTAATACCTAATCCCTGCGCTCAGGGAAGAAACACCTAAATCCGAGGAAGAGCCTTAACCAGTCCACAGGGTCATTCCCTCATTTACCAGACCTTCAATGACAAATGTAGGTGACACAGGGACCACAGCTTAAGGCATTGTGCTTTTTTGCTTGCTTGTTCATTTTTGTGTCCCCCCTCATCAGCTGTGAAAAGCACCTCAGAAATCTGAGGCTGCTTCTGCGCCAGAAAGCGCAACAGGGCCAAGATGTGGCCCAAAGTGCTGCCCGCAGCTCTCCTCATACTTCACTGTCAGCACGTGCCCAGGCCAGCTGTGGCCTGACACAACCAGAACCCACAGGAACAGCATGAACCAGGGACTGTCCCAATATGTAGTAGGAACAAAGTGATCCTGTTTTTCAAGGGTGCAAGGAAGAGAATTAGGCTGTGCAAACAGAAGTCATGCCCTCAGCACTGGAAAACAAGCACCAGTCCATTTTTATTTGCTACTACAGATGTAACCTCAAGCACTATTTAGACAGCTACATTCTGCTTGAGTCTTTCTGTCAATCTAGTCTATTCCGCCTATACATCTCCCAGCTACATTCATTCAGGTACCACCTTCAGGCATTTTAAAAATTTCCTCTTACGTTGCTGTGCCAAAACACTAGCACCTTCCCTAGCAGCAGGATCAGGTCTCGTCTTGCCTCATCTTTTCTAAGAGAGGCTGGAAAGCATTCTGGCACCCTTTAACATGAGAGATGCTTGAAGTTCAAAGCACAAATAGCATGCTTTCATAAAGTGCTGATGACTGTAATACAGATCTCAGATGTCATGCTTGCTTTGACTTCCTTTGCTAAGATGAGCCTCGTCACTGCCTTCACCAGGAACAGATGGGCCCCAGATTAATGAGGACTACGCAACTAGCTGATGGCCGTAAGAAGTGATTCAGCTCGATGCTCATGCTGGCTAGAGGGAAAAGGTGGCTTCCAGTTTATGCGCCAGGCTTCTGATCTCAGCCTGTTTTCAGGTCCGGGCTAGGCTACCGCCCTGGAGCAAACCATTTCATCTCTCCACACTTCATACTTCCTTTCATCCCAGTTTCAGACAGGGAACTGAGCAGCCTTTGTCTCTTGATGTTAGTTGGGATTTCTAGGCTTGTGAGTAATGCTGATTATAAATAAGTAACAGAGGGGAGGTGATAGTTCATTCCACAGATCACCGAGGTTAAATAGTGACGATGGCCCAAAGAACGGCCGTATTGCCTAGGATCAGCCCAGTTCCTTCCAGGGTCCCCTGGGGAATTGTTCAGTCACCACCCATTACGATGACCAGGAAGACGTAGTAATTAGTCATACCATCAGAATGCCCATTGTTTGGACAAAGTTTAAATAGCTGGAATGAATAATTGTTAAATTATGGTGAGCTGAATAAGGAACATACCCACAATGAGCAGCAAAAGCATTAAGAGCATTAAGAGTACTATTTATTGGCTCTGTGGGTGACCACAATTATTCTTCCGTATTCTCTGGAAACAACTTGCCCAGCAAAGCCATACAGCTAAAGACTGGTTTATTCTGAAGATAGTACCAAAATACCATAAAGTAATTCACACTGTTTCTTTTCTTGACCGAATGTTATTATCTGACACAGTGCAGAGCTTCAGCAAAACTACGCTATATTACAACTTCAGCTGGTACAAATTGCCAGGTATACTGGAGCTAACCTCGCTTCCATGCTCTCACAGTGCTTGCTTCAATAGCATTGCTTCAGTTCACATTCACAACTTCCAGATGGTGCACGTTCAAAGATTTAACCTGGAGAAGTTTGGCACGTGGTTCGCCTTCCCCACCGTGATGCTCAGCGTGGTGGCTGGCTTGTGGTGAGAGCCGCTGACGTTTTCCCCCCCACTTGACTGACTTCCATACGTGAGCACTCAGCATCAGTGTCCTTCAGGTCACTGGCACCAGACAGCCCTAAAATGTCGCATTGCTGTGTCCTGGTGGCGTTTGTCCAATCACCTAATGCAGTTTCCTTTACACAGCTTTCAAATCACAGAACGTGGAAATACTTTATCTCTAGTTGCAAAATGGTATCACTGTGAATAATATATCCTTCCTAATTAAGAATTGTGGTATTGCCAACAAAATCATAAAAGTTTGGGTCCCTCTAATCATCTGCTCAGCTTAATATTTTCCCAAGTTTGAATACATCATATTTCAGTAAATAGCATTACTTGTTCTTAATTTAGGGTAAAGATATGTGACTTAGAATTTTAATTTCTTTAATCTATTTCCATGCTAGATCTATCCAAGGATAACCTGTCAAAAAAATTGCAGAGGYGCAATATTAAAAATCCAGTGAATTAAGCAAATATTAAAGAATGAAGAGAAAAGCAATCAGATGCAAAAAATAATCATTCTTTTAGATTCATTCATGTTCTGAGGTAGCCCAGGCCTATTTAAAGATAGGAGTTGTCAGTCTGAAAAAGAAACAGAAGTTTAATAATATAGGGTTGAGATACAATAGAGACTAAGATAAGATTGCTTTATGTTCAATAAACTTTATTAGTTTTGTCATGCATACTTTTTTGGTATTTTGGCACTTTCCCTGATCTGAGAAGTTGGAAATTAGAATTCGTTGGTGTGTTTGGTTAGGTTAGTTGTTTAATAAAGCCCATAAAAAAAAAAGGCAAACTTAAGTAAATTTTAAGTATTTTAGCAAAAAAAAAAAAAATCCAAAACCAGAAGAATCTTAAAACAAAAATTTATCACTATTAGAAAATACTTCTCAGCCCTGTCACAACTCCATTTCCTGCCGTATACAAATATCTCAGTAATCAAAGTACTCACTTGGGGTACTGGAGACACTTAATGAAAACTTCTGACTTTGTACATAATTTGGAGACCCATGACCCTGGGCTTGCAGCACAGAGGCTTTTTTTTTTTTTTTTTTTTTTAGTGGGTCGGGTCTCATTTGCACTTTCACAAAAGTGAATGGAAACAAGAGTCGAACCCTCAAAATTCTTCCCAAAATGGAAGCCTTGTTCCTACCCAGCCTTACCCACAGGGCAATAGTTACCATGACAAAAACCCAGCTATGATGGGGATCATCATCCTCTCCTGACAGCAAAGAGAGTCAGTACTTAAGTAAGGGACATCCTGAAGCAAGTAGGAGCAGAAACTAGGACCTGAATTCACTAGGCTTTGGATCAATGGAAAAAAATGCTCAGTGACTTAAAAGGCTTTTAAAACATCCAGTTGGGTGCCCCATGCTTGCAGCACTCCAGGGTTGCTAGCAAAGCCTGGCAAGTCCATAGGACCAGATCCACAGCTGGTGTARGTCAGTGCAGCTCTGCTGGTGTCAACGGAGCCACACCGGTTTACACCACCTGAGGACCCAATTCAAGGCATACCAAATCACTGCCAAAAAAAAAAAAAAAGTACAGGAAGTTGGGGGGAGGGGCGCACTGCAGCTCAGCCTGAAACATTTCACAAGGTTGATTTTGTTTTTAAAGGACACATGCCACCGGTCAACAAGAAGCACTAAATTGTAGGCCAGCCACCTTCCCAAGCACCGCCATCATCACTGCCATGTGAAATAGAGCAGCGTCACTACAAACAAAACTCACAAAATGACAAGGTAGATGAATGCTGGTGTGAGGGAAGCAAGTGTTATGGAAATAGTTCAGTTGTCTGTAGCTTCCCCTACAGGAAAGCAGAAGCAAGCAGGCTGGCCCCAAAAGAGACCATCTGGTTTCTGAACCCCACTATTGCCTGAACGGTGTTTCCATACTGCCAACTGTAGCAGAAGTTAATTTAATATCTTATTATAGCTAATTACAATATTACTAATCAATAAAAAATGTGCAGTGAAAAGGTGGTAAAGGTCCTACTGAATTCTCAGCCTCTTGCTCTACTCTCAAATGCCAGCAGCAATACTACCTGCCTTCAGAAATATTGCTCATTTACTTGCTCAGCTAAAATTGAGCAACATGTTCACAATTATCCCAAGGGGTCATGGACACAGGAATTCAGGAGGAAATGCTGTGACCTGAAAAATAAGAAACTAGAATTTCTGAACTAGGAAGTCGTTATTTCTCCCAGGACATCATGAAATTTCACCAGTGTATGCTGAATGAAAACATGGCAAGAACACAACTTTAAGTTTCACCTTTTGTAGATGTCTATTTGTATCTCATTACCAGCTGAGTACCTCCTAAGGCTTAGCATATGGTATCATCTGGAGCGCGGTATAAAAATATTACACCCGTCTGCATACCTACACATTTTTACTAGCCAGTTTCTACACTCATGAAATCAGATTATTTTAATATTACGTTTAAAAATATATACTCCTTAAAACAATGTTCCAGAATTGTTTTAAGTTATGTGTATCTAAAGTATTTGATCAGAAGAAACACTTCCAGAGAGAATCATGTTTACTCTTGGGCTATTTTCTAACTCGTTGGTAGGGTGAAGGGGCCCTAACATGTAATTAAATGCAATTTATGCCCATGGCATACTACTTTGAAATAAAGGAGAATTCATCCCTCATGTAATAAGCTTATTCAAGATCATTAACTGCATTAATTACTGATAGTCTTCATCCTGTAGCATCTGCCAGGTCTTTTAATGGTCCATAGTCAAGACCAATTAGAAAGTAAGATTGGAACAACAACAAGGAATAAACTTTCTTTGGAAGTTCCAGTTTCTATCTACCATTGCCTTACTATCAGAAAGTGCTTAAATGGAGCAGRCACACAGCCAAATATTATCTGGGGAAATTCCCCATCTCACAAGTTATCTGTTTAATTCCAGTGGCACTATTTAATAATAACTCTCCCTGTTTGATTCTCTTTATTTCTCAAACTAGTTGTGCTGAAAAAGTGCCAGCTTTTTTGTTTTGTTTTAATGGTAAAACAATTACTTTCTAATTCACTGGACAGCCCCCTACCCTTTGAAATCTCTGGGCTATTTCTAGATGTGCAAGTCAAAAACAGCTTCAGGGGAAGGCTCATCTCACCAGTTATAAACTCTTTTCTTACCTGACTCTCTTGAGAACAAGACTTATTGACTGCTCATAATTCAAGGAAATGCTCAATGTTTCATGACAAAGAGAAACATTCCAAATTATTTTTATCTCCTCTCCCAGAATAAATCCCCGCACAGTTCATTTCCAGACATTCATCACCTCACACCAGAGGTAGAGCTTTGGTAACAAGGGAAGATCTAAGGAGAAAGGCCTCCAGAGCATTAACCTGCTGAGCTGCTGCCCAGCTCAAGTTCTTGGAGTGGGACAGAAGCAAAGCAGAACCACATTCCACATGCGGAAGTCAAATGTTTTAACAGTATCTTTTAAGTGAAAATTTACCAACACATGCTTGCATGGTTTGCTTAATTAAAAAGAGCCATAGTGACATTGTTCTCTACACTGGAATGGAGCTGTTTGAAAGCACTGAGTATCAAGGACAGATATGAAATATAACATTTTATTAAACAGAGCCATGGGAATAATTTGTTGCAAATATTAAAAATAAAACAAATTTTGTCTATATCTGCTCAGGAATGGCCACAAGCTAATGTGCAACTTTTCTTCAGCTTATCCTATTTTTGTCATTTATCATTTCATCAAATGATTCTTGGTCTGTAAATCATTCATGTAAATAGAGAAAATCCAGTTTGTGTTGATCAGCCCTTCACAGGACAAGGAAGTGACATATTATTCTTCCAGTCCTCTAAAAGGAAAGCATAATCCCCTAAAAGCTTTAAGAATGCGTCCCTGTACAACTAAATTGTTTTTTAATTGCTGAAGAACTGTCAGTTTTCAACATTTGGATGTTGGTGTACAGACCACCTCCATTTGTTTGGCTCACTTTTGCATGGGTCATTAGCATGAACCAGGGAAACACAGTTCAAAATTAGCAAATACTAGACCTGAGAAACCAGAGCAAGCAGCAAGACTTCAAGTAGCTTGACTTGATGGCTGCTGCTGCACTGTTAGACAGAGGGAAAGGAGTCATAATAAAACATGATTCAAAACTGTGCATTTTCATAGAAATGGACCATGCCAAGGGTGTGCTTTTTAGCTATTAGTGCGCCTATTAGCCTTCTTAACAACTTTCAAAGAAGCAGGGGCAACCATCGATAGCATAAAGCCTGTTTAAAGATGTTAATAAGCCAATCAATGTCTCTAGCTATAACTGCAGGTTGAATTTGGTTGGATAAAAGCTTGTAATCATGCTAGATTAAGAGGGTAACACAATTCTGCCAAAAAACTCTGAGATTTTAGCTGAGGTTTTTTTATGAAAAGGTATTTGCTTTTGACTGTTCCAAGTCCTGAAGGAGACTGATTGACACAATCGGTTTGTAAGTCAAAAAGCTTTGCCAAAACTGAAACAAACACTGATTTTAGGGAAAATTTTCTGCCCCTCCCTTCATCCCGCAGATTTTAAAATTAAAATAAAAGTAAAACAAGGAAGAAAAAGGAGGTTGAAATTTACTGTAGGAATTGCTTAGCCATATTTGTACCGTGTCACAAGCTAAGCTACACTGAATTTTGATTAAAGGCTGTTCCTGCAAGCTGTGATTTGTTTAAAAACAAAACTGCCCTGGGTACAACTGACAACACATCGTCAAGGTCATCATCGAGGCCACATCTGGAAGACTGTGTCCAGTTCTGGGCTCCCAGTACAAGAGAGACATGCAGCTACTGGAGAGAGTCCAGCGTAGGGCTACGAAGTTGATTAGGGGACTGGAGCATCTCTCATATGAGGAAAGACTGAGAGAGCTKGGCCTGTTTAGCCTGGAGAAGAGAAGGCTSAGAGGAGATCTTATCARTGTGTACAARTATSTKARGGGAGGGTGTYGAGAGGATGGAGCCAGACTCTTTTCAGTGGTGCMSAGCRACAGGACGYGAGGCAACGGGCACAAACTGAAACACAGACACTTCCATCTGAACATGAGGAAAAACTTCTTCACTGTGAGGGTGACAGAGCACTGGAMCAGGTTGCCCMGAGAGGTKGTGGAGTCTYCTTCTCTGGAGATATTCAAAACSCGCCTGGACGTGATCCTGTGCAACATGCTCTGGGTGACCCTGCTTGAGCAGGGGGGTTGGACTAGATGATCTCCAGAGGTCCCTTCCAACCTCAACCATTCTGTGATTCTGTGTGATTCTGTGAAGGTTTTGAGTTTTGGACGTTAAGGCTGCAAGGCTTTAATTGGGATGGTTCAGTGCTTCGGACCATATGCCTGCGTTGTTAAATCCAACATAGGTTCTTGGAAATGGCACAGAGCCAAGATGCAGAACCCAGTGCCGAGTCCCAATGGGCCATCATGGAAATTAACCTTGGGGGGGTCTGTGGTCGCCARCTCTAAGGAAGACAAACCCACAGTCAGATGTACAATTCATTCGGCTTAAACCTGACCAAGTTCCCCAATGTTGGGGCAAYTGGATGCACTAGGACTTCGAGGCTCTCTGCCTGTGAGCCCATAACCCCAAAACCTGTAGAGATCCAGCTCTAATTAGGGCTAGACTTTCTCCTCTGCAACTGGGAGCCTGGAAATCCAGGCATTCAAGGTAAAGCCAGGGCTTCGAGTGCTTCCAGGCTCCCTGCAGAGCTGGGGCTGGAGCCAGCGTCCGGCCTGACAGCCCATTGCTACGTGAGCCCTCACTGTGGGGTTGCTCCAGAGCCACAGATCTCGTGGTCCTGGCAGCTACTTGTGAAATTGGCACTGTCCTCGGTTTCCCAGCTGCTATTATTTATTTCACTAGTAAACATCGTGTTTCAGTASTTTTTAAGAGTAGATTTCCAGTTTCTGGGAAATAGGAATAAAATTAAATTAAATCAAAACTTTCACAAGATTTCCCATGAACCAGAAACCCTGCTTTCTTGTCATTTTTTGTCAGTAGCTTGGAAAAAACAGGCCTTCTGTGCTTACCTTGAACAATTGGAAGTGGAGCCAGCAAAGTCAGTGGTTACATTTAAAAATTTAGACTGAGATTTGAATTTCACTCTGAATCACTCTGACTTCTTAAGTATTTAGTAATTACTTTTATAAAAATGAAAAGTCAAGCTTCACAGGCCTTCAGTGTGTATTTTTAAAGCAGCATACATGTATATTTAACCTGTGTGAATTCTTTCTACTGTCTGTCAGAAGTATCAGATCAAACATCTGTAAGTGACTTTGAAGATTCAGTGCAAATAAGCATGAAGGTTATTCCCTGATGGGAAGTCTATGGAAGCTCCCTACTCCTCAAATACAGAATTTGCAAAACCCATGGAAATAAGAAAGCACAGAAGAAAGAAAAGATGAAATGAACATTTAATTGGGTTTTAAAGAAAAACAGAACTTGTCTAGTATATCAGAAAGTTATAAAGCTTTCATGCATCCTTAAAAAACAAAACAAAGAAGATTAAAGAACAACAGGCCTATTTAGACAAGTGCTAATGTGACACAGTTCCTTTGCTGCTGAAAACACTGGACRTACTTTTACTAGGAAAGCCGCAGCCAGTCAAGGCTAAAACCGTTTTTATTAACCATTACCCCTGGCAGTGATTGCAGCCATCCTCTATCCAACCTCCACCTACTCCCTTCTGACGCTTCATCCTCTGCTACATCGAGTTTGTCATGAACACTTTCTTACAGCTCTGATAAATGCAGAGGGACTGAGACCTCAGTGAGCTGAAATCTGCAGACAAGATCCTCTGCTTATGCATCCCTGTGCATCAGTGCAGGCTTCAATAAAGCTATCACAGTTCATACCAAACTGTCTCATGGAGCCAATTTAGACCTAATTTAAGCTCTGATAAYTTGAAATTCTCCAGTGTAATGACAGTCTTGCATTTTGCATATTAGACAGTCATATGGAGTCTCTGGTATCACCAGTTTAAAATACTATTCTACAATCTTTACAATAGTTTAAAAAAGGCATTAGTGATAATTAATGAATATCATTAATGTATCTAAACAGAATTTTATAGTCTTTGGCCATTCAACAGTACCTAGTCCATTATACATACAGCTGAAATCCTACCAAACCAAAAATGAAACTCACTAAGCCCAGTGCAATATTTTAACTTGTCTSTTATCTCCTTTTGCCTTCTTTGTTTTTCTTTTTATCGAGTCAAAAATTCATGACCTCTGGCAGAAAAATCCATGGGAAAAGATGATATRGTGTTTTGACTCTTTCCAATAGTCAGGAATATTTTTTAGAAACCATACAAGCACTGAAGAAAACTTTTGCCTGATTTTTTTTTATTACGGTAGCACCCAATTAAGAGTGCATGTTTACAGCACCTAGCACTACAAGGTTCTACACTGAGAAAGCACTTGCCAGAATTTAAGAACTAGGCAGGCAAAAGAAGCCCTATTATCCGCATTTCAGAAAAAGCAAAGTAAGCCTCAGAGACAATGGCTACATGGAAAGGTTGGGTGAGAGCCAGGGATTAAAGGCAACCACCTCCCCTCCCAACGGTTTTACCAAAATCCAGGCTGTTCTATTAATCCACTCTTCCCCCTGTGCCACAGCCCAATGCTGCTGGTAGCAATTTAGGCACATCTGAATGTACTATGGCAGGTTTGGGTCCAGCTGCCAGAGGGAGGGCAGGGAGGGAGAGGGGCAGCACGGTGCGTGAGCTGGGCTTCCCCACGCTGCCTGCCAGCACCCTGCTGGGCATCTGTGTGCACTAGATTGGGACTATGGCTCTTGCACAATGGGTGAGCATTTAACGATTTGCTCTTCAGCATTCAGGAAGGGGCAGTCCCCCCAAAAAAGGAAACCCACTGTCCTGGCAGCCTATCTCCTGATAAAAGCAAGCACACCATCTTCAGAAGAAGAAAAAGAGAGAAGAAAATTCAATAAGAAATCAAACAACTGGAGAGCAAGAAGTGCAAGAAGAAAGAGTAGGAAGAGAACAGCAAAAGCGGTGTAGGAGAGTGAATGAAGTTGAGAGGCGGCTACGGTCCYATCTGAAACCACAGGGCAACAACTCCCATGTTGGCAACAAGCTTTGAACCAGATGACCCCTTGCACGGGGTGTTCAAGAGCCTGAAGAAAAGCAGCCGAGTGAAAGAAGAGCAAACATCTCACAACACAGCARGTATGGAGGGGTGGAGCATCAGCAAGAGATTTTTAAATGCCGATTTTATTTCGTATTAAAGAGCAGTAAAAAAGCAGTAAAAGAGTATTTTCATAAAAGAGCAGTAGATTTCTGAGAAGGACTGGATGAGGCTTCTCCCATAAATCAATGGTCTCTGGAAGAAAAGAAGATGAAGAAAAAAAACCCCTTCCCCAAAGAAACCCAACAACAAGAGATCAAGATTTTTCCCCACACATAATAATGTTTTATGCAATTACAATAAAGAATCTCCAGGGAGTGTGGTTGCTTTGTAAAGCCAAAACATGTACTTGAAAAGAGCAACTAGATAAAATTCTAATAGAGCTATGGATTTGTACTCTGAAAAAAAAAATCCAAATATATCTATAAGAAAAGCTTTTAAAGAAAAAATCCATTAAAGAAAGAATGAGGAAAAACAAACAAGAAGAAATGCATATTCAGCTATCAATGCCAACCTACTGAGAAGGCTGACACAGATTTAACTGCAGTTATTTACATTATTATTTGGTTAAAACATCTTTAGGTCTTCATGTGATTATGCATGGTGAATTTTATTTAGTGAAATACCTCAAATTTTATTCAGTAAAAGAAAAAAAAAAAAGACAACTCAACATCCACAACCAGCCTTTCTGGGTAGACATGCAATAACAAAGGTCCTGCCTGCTGTAGATAGGGTTGAGAAGAAAATGTGGTAAATAGATACAGCTTCAGACTTCAGAAGTTTGTAGTAGCCCAAGCAAAGGACCTGAAGTTAGGACCCAATGGTAATCCTAGCTCTGAGAAGCAACTGACTGTGGTTTCAGCTAAATCAGATTTCAGTTCTGTAGATGTAGAAGACACAATTGTGATTAATATCATGGCCTGATTTCTGATAAAACTAGAGAGAGGTTGTTTCTTTTAGTTCCCAACTCTGACACAGACTTTCAGTGAAACCAGTGTCTCAGAGGCTTGCTTTGCTTTTCTAAGATAGGGATAACAATCCTTCTTTTGTCTATTTAACTTTTAAGCTTCTATGAATTTCTTTCTCTGTGTAACACCTTACAGCACAAGGTGCTGTAAATRTATGCAATCTTAATAACAATATAGAATCTTTATGATTAATAAAAGCTCATTTAATGCACTCCATAAGAACTCTGTATTGTTATTTAGACATTAAAACAATAACGTAAACCAAAACACATCACCAGACAGCATTGCTGTGTGTTAAAATAAGCTACTCATCTTTAGTACTGAAAATACATTAACCAAAACAGCAGCACATTTCTCCCTCACAGATCCGTGCAGAAGTAAATGTGCTTCCCTTTCTCTTCTGAAAAGCCGTGTGTYCCCCCAGCCCTGCAACTCCCCATGCCCCATACCAAAGCCTAGAGCAGCCCCAGGGAGCAGGTGCTGTGGAGAGCCACCTGGGATCCTCCCCGGCAAGCCTCTGGCAGCTCTGGCATCTATTGAGGGAGAAACCAAAGCCCAGGTGAGCTGACCATCCCTGCTCCCCTCATGGAGTGAAGGCACAGGGAGGAACCAGGCAAGATCCCGGGTCAGTTACTGCTTTCAGAGCTAAGAGCTGACATCTTAAATTTTGCCAAGAAGCAATCAGACAGCTATGGCAGATCTTTGAGCTCCCCTGTCCTATTTGTAAAGCAGAGCACCTCACTGGGAATGTGACTTGTGGTGTTGGAGCTTCACTCTCTAATTCAATTTATTGTTAGAGTGTCTTGCAGATGCCCCTAAACAGGTGAATTGCATCTTATCTGCACCTATCTCTCCCCTATAAAAGGGAACAAGAGTGACTAGTTCAGAGGAATCCTATCTAATAACCTCATGGTGTTCCTTGCAGGATGATTATAGCACCCTAGTTTTGCATAAGAAGAATTAAGCAGGTTGCTGGCCCTGTGGGAGAAAATAAGGTGTTGGGGGGGGGGGTTGGTTGGTTTGTTTGTTTTCAAAACAAACTGACTTCCTCAGTGCCAGGATTTCATCCCTTGCTCTGTTATTTCTATTTCTAAGACACCAGTAACACACTGAGTCACACTAGACATGGGAAACTGTTCTTGGTTGAGCAATGTCACTGCTCTCCTGCATCATGATCTTATGAAATTCAGAAGTGCTARTAAACTGAACCAATGCTATTTTCGAAAGGCCATCGTATATTATGTAAACAAATAGCTCTGAATCCCAGAACAAGAGATCATTGTGTAAGATTATGCATCATCATGGCATAGTCCAGACACCACTGATTTGATACAACAGAATTTCCAAAGGGGGAAAAAAAAAAGCCCTAATAATGGTTTAAGGGGAAAAGGAGAAAGAGGAGACAGATTAGTCTGATTTTACAAGGAACTCTCATTCTGATGCAGTCAGGGGTCCCACAGTGTCTCTCAGAACTGGGCCATGAGAAACAATTTGGGATTTGGATTACTTCCCCATTCTTTTAAATGTGTTGGAGGCAAGCATAACATAGCAATGTTTGCTTGATGCAAATACCATGGGCCTTACTTACACCTCCGGGCTTTCAGGCGCTGTGAACTTCAGTCAAATTCATCCCCAAAGGACCCATTTTTCAGAGGAATGCCTTGATTTATCCTTTAGGCAGGGCACTATATTCTTTTTGTTTGAGTCAGTCCTCCTCTCCAGAAGAAGTTGGGGGAAAGCAGAGCAGCAATGGGATGAACATTTGCTCTGGAAATAAGGTGGCACCACTTTCCTGGAGGCAGGGCTGTGGTTCAGCTGGAGGAGAAGAGTTTCAGCTTCMTCTGTCTTCCCGCAGTCCTGTTGGCACAGGCTGTGCAGAAGACCTGCCAGGCAAGTGTCCCCCTCTGGATGTCCCTGCCAGCTCTCTCCACCTCAGGGACTGGTGCTCAGCTCTCAAGTGCAGCCAAATAAAGGTTGCTCCATGCACCAGCAGATTCCAGGCAACGAACATGGTATGAATAGAGGGCTCCCTTCACCCACCAGCTGAAGGGGGACACAGCAGTCATTGAAACTTATAATAAAGTATGTAGTATTTACCCAGAAAGGCTTTATGGCCTCTTGCTCAAACACACACACTATTTGGGCTCATCTTAATAAACAGAGGGATACAGGTCTCTTGAGGCATGCACATAGTTTAAGCAGCTGGTTCTAACTTTTTTAAATTTTCTTCTGAAATACCAGAATCCTCTGATCCACCTTGGGGACAAATATCTGTAGTTTCARTTCGAAAGGCAAAGTGCCTTTTAGTCTCCAGCAGCAGCATCTAGCACTGCTGGCAAGTGGGGAGAGGGCAGGCTGCTCTCCCTGGGTAAACTTCCAGTCTGGACTTCAGAGGATGATTAGTAAGCAGGTAGGAAGATGGAGGAGCTGGAAGGGATAAGCACTGGGACAGGTATGGTCATTGCAGAATCATAGGGCTTTACCAGAAGCATTTCTGATCAAAACCAGTTCATTCACAGACCCCTCCAAGTTACCTTTTCTCTCTGYAGGTACACAGCTCTGCATACTTACCCTCCCTTTTTTCTCCTTATTCCAAAGGCTACATCCCCACTCCTTCATCTTTCACTCTTGCTCCATTTCTGACCCTCCGTCTACATCACTACTTCAGTCTCCTCCATTTCTCATTTCCATCACATCTGCGTTCAGGCTACTCCCTGCTCTATTGTCCTGCTTACCAAAAGGGCTGGTCACTTCACTTAACCCTTTCTAATCCCTTTCCTGAGACCTGCAGCTGCACCTTTCCATCCATTTCCCAGTTTTTCTATATCACCCTTCAATCCTTTATTTCTTTTTACAGTTTCAATCCTGTCATCACTGAATACTTGTATTTTGCTTGAAACCTACCCTGAGCTCCTTCCTCCCTTTAATCCTTTGACATGGTTCTGATTCTTCTTCACGTTTCTCCAAATCATCCTCTTGCTTGCTTCTCCTTACCACCACAGTCTATTCTGCCCACTATCAACCCTTGCTTGCATGCAACATCTCTTTTCTCTGTTCCTTTTCTCATACCAACACATGCCTTTGGTAGGTCCCATGATTCAGTTGACTTCCCTCTGCTATAACTCTGTCCTAGCCTTCAAAACTCCATCTGTCCTGACTGTTTTCTACCCAAGAGGATGCTACATCTCCAACTCCAGATCCCACACCAAGAAGCCCAGCTTTCTTCTCATCACCTCTGATTCATCACTACACTCTTCCATCTCCACTTTTCTCCCTTTACACAGAAGTGCACCAGTTTCTCATGACAGAAAGATTAACAAGAAGCCCACATACACTTCTGTCACTCTTTGTTCCACTTCTTCTATGACTGCACAATGAGACAGAGTATAAGGAAGGTAAGTTTTCTTGGTTGTTCATTTCCAGGTGACCTCTCCCTAAATCATCTACTGATTTCCTTTGAATATGTCTCTTCTGACATTTTTCCTTTCACATTATAAATACACTTCTCATCACTATGTCTCATAGTGACAGTCTCATCACTATTTTTTTTAAATCACCTAGCTTCCTCTCCAACTATTAACTGGTTTCCCTTTTTCCTTCCATCTCCAAGTCCATTAAATTCACCTGTTTTCAATGGTTTCTCTTCCAACACCATTCTAGACCCTCTTCTATCAATATCCTGCCACCATGGCTCACTGAAATTGTTCTGTCTCTAAAAAGCTCTTCCAAGTCTTCAACCTGACAATGATTTTTTTACATCACTCCTCCAACTTCAGAGAGAGAACCAACAGAGGACTTAAAGCTGGCTTTCTAGTTTCTTTCAGCACATGAAAGGAGGACCTGTTTCCTATGTAGCCTTGACCTTAGTTTTTAATCCTTCTTCTTCTTAGTTATGTGTGCAATCTTATCTTCAGGAAAGAGAATGGTGGGGCTGTAAGAGACCTCAGGCAGGCATCTATCCCATTCCTAGGAACAAGGCAGGCCCAACTAGACACACATCATTTCTAAAAGAATTTTGACTAGCTAGGGTGAAATAACCTCCAGTGATGGAAACTACAGAGGGTTTCCATTCAATTTATGCCAGGATTTGCCATCCTGACTGGTAAAAAGYTTTTTCTTGATGTCCTGGATTAACCTGAGTTATTCCTGTCACAATTTAAACCGAGGACATCTTGTACTGCCTACTGCGGGCAAGGAAAATGGATTATTCCTTTCATTTTTGCAGCATTTCTGGTACAGTGTTCACTCTCAGCCTTCTCTTCTCTAGGCTAAGCAATCCCAGTTTATACATAACTTTTTTTTTTTTTTTTTTTAGAGCTCCATTTATCCTTGTTGATGTCCTCTGGTCTCCATTCAAGCAGCCTTTTTTTCCTCAAAATGTGGCATCCAAAACCAGACACAGCTTTACTATTGCTCAGTAGAGCAAGTGGACTAGTTCAAAAGTCTTGCAGACTATCTTTTGACCTGTATAGCCCAATATGATTCACCTTTTCAGAACATCATGATACTGCTTTACTTTCATGCAYTTTAACTTTCAGAATTCTTTTCTGAAGAAATACCAGAGAACAGTTATATCTACATGTTTAGATTATTCCCATCTAATTCCAGTACCATACATTAGTTCTTTTTGAATAGCAACCCGGTTTTCATCAGGCTTCTCCAACACATCGGTACCATTGGGATTTAACCCTGTCTTCTAGTTTGATCACAGTCCTCTGTAGCTCCCTCAGGCTTCTTGATATGTCYTACTTGCAAAGACCTTCTCTCAATCATTTCTCTAAATTATGAGCTGTCCTGCCAATGCAGGCAGCTAAGAGTCTCCTGTGTTTTAATATCTCATGTCTCCATTTAGACATCACCTTTTTCTTTGGCTTTAATGAACAAAACCTTCTATCTGTGTTCACATATCCCAAGTACTGTTGAAAAGATGKTTTTTCTGGCCAGCCACTCTCACCCTGGTACCCCCTGTGCCTGCTGAGACCCCCACCCCCTTCTCTGCCATAGCAAGCCATTAACAACTTATCACCGCCTCACACATCTCTCCTTTGCTGTGGATCTTCCAGCCTATGCCATATTTGACCAGCCATGTCCCTTCCCTCATCAGCTTGCCACATTTCAAAAAAGCACTTCTGGGTTTTCTCCTAATTCCCACTTACAGATTTCCTGAAACTACAAGGAAACTCCCAGAAACTTCATTACCCTTTTCAAATTCTTCTTAAAAACTTCTCCTTTATCATGAAGCCTACAATAAATAAATATGAAATGAATAAAAAAATAAAGGCTTGGTGTGCTGAGACCACCAAGTATCCTGACAGATACTGTTTTGTTGCTTTCTTATTCTCATCTGTCTCCTTCACCCACTGGGAGCTGGCCTGCATTTCTATCACACTTTTGAAAGGAGCCTCCTTCTAGTATGTATTCATACAGGACCTAGTCCATGGTGTCCCAGTTTGTGCCTGGTGTCCTAGACACTAAAGTAACAAAAATACTGCTCAGTCACAACTGACTATACCAGAACATTAACCTCAATAAGTAAGTGGCTACAGGTTGTTTGCATTTGACCACAACTTGGCAGTCCCTAGGGCAGCACAGTGATGATATCAGTTCATTTCCTAGTGAGCAAACCCATTAAAGGTAAGAGACACCAAAACTAGCTCTGAAGTGAGTTTTGTGGCAGTTGCTGCATGACCCTGAAGTGAGAGGAAAGCTTGTCCTCTAAGGTGATCCCTTTAGTTTAGAAGCAAAATACTTGGAGAGGGGAGAGGCACAGTCTTGTTCAAAGGACAAAGACTTCAGTTTTCAAAGCCATCAAACATGGTACTTGCAAGCAGAAAGTGTACATATAAGGAAACATAGGAGTATACTATTCCTTTTTCTGGGTTCAGCTTGAAACAATCTATGCTTGYTAACAATTTACAAATTTCTGAAAGTGTAAATACCTTCCCTCCTCTAGTAAGAGTTGTACTAGTCCTGTGCACCTATACTCCTAAATAAAGCATGCTGGACAAAAAAGCAAACATGTTTTTAAGAAAGACAGTCAATAAGAAAAAGCCTTCTGTATCTAGCAAATAACTCATAGCAGTAGCCACATTGGTGATGCTCAGAAGAGGGAGTGCTGTGTRTTTGTGTTTACATACTGATTGTTTTTAAGACTCTTTCAGTTCCAGGAATGGTGGAGTGTAAAAAAAAAAAAAAGATATATTTGTGGTTTGGCACCCACAGAGAGCTTCAGCTCAGGCATCATTGCTGACTGCCAGCATCTGAAAATTATTACATGTTGGTTTTGTTTTGGGGGGGGCTGTTTTAAGCCTCTGACTGCAAAATGTACGTCACTAGCTGGTTGCACCTACTGCCAAGTAACGGGGTGGAATTTTGGAATGGGAGTTTTGCCARTGCAGGTCACTGAGTTTACTAGTAAATATGTTTTCAGGATAATACTTCTGCTCTTTGCTGCTGTGCTATATAGTAAGTTGTAGCTAAATAAAACTCAAAAGAAATTTAAAAGTTTATTTTCAAAATGTACTGGTGAATAAAGAGCATTCAGAATTATTTTTAAAATAATCTTCCACTGAAAATGTACAAGTACCATGGTGTAATGATACTTGGCTTTGTCAAAGGAGGAAAACAATCTGCACAGACGATTTTGGAACCATATGTATGAGCAGTGAGGAACAGTCTGTCAAAGTGTAGAGTCCTCAGTCTTGCTGAAGTACTTGGCAATGATCTGTACATAGAAAATCCAATGCCAAAAGAGCTCACCACATGCTTACACAAGCAAGGCTGATCTTGTGACTGACACATAGCAGCACAGATGTGCATACAAGGAACCATCCTTTCCCAACATCTGTCTCAGACACAAGTGAGAAAGCATCATCATAAACAATTAAGCCACAGCTGCCAGGCAGCAGTCAGTACTTGCTAGAAACACATCACACAACTAACTCCTTGGGGAAAAACAGCATCAACTTCAGCAGCTGATTGAGCAGTTGAGTTGAGCAGTTCAACATTTTTTCTTGCTTGTAAAGGACAAAAAGGTAGGTGAATAGGAATGCTGAGACACTTACTTTTTCCCCCTGCTTGCCAGTCTAATTCAAGACTGCAATGATCAACCCCACCACTGTGTATTCATGGAAAAATGGTACCTCATGAGTCTCAGTGCTTATTTGTAGAGGGAACAGGCATGCCCATAACAGAGATGGATAACCAGAGTTTATTTGGATTGGAGTAGCAAGGAAGATAAAGGAACGTGGGTAAGAAACTCATGTTCAACTCTTTTGCTTCAAACTTAAATTTCAGGCTGCTTTGTCTTCACTGCCGTTTGAGCTTGACTTGAAACTAAATCTGTTTGCAACATAAGCATAATGTTAGTCCAGCATAAGCTTACCCATTTGGTACAATGGAGTAGAAGCACTAYTGTATTTTAAATTCATGCCCTGGCTGATTTTGCAATTGCTTTTTAGGACAAATTAACCCTAAACTATCAACAGTTCCACAGCAATCAAAGTTATTGTTGATGTACTGCCTGTATGTGACTTTTCTACAGGAAACCCCCCGAGCCACAGTAAATAGTCTGGAAAAAAAAATATGGAAATGCAAGCATGAAAAACCCATGCTTTGTAAGCCACAGTAAAACTGCCAAATCTGCTGTGGGTGAAGATAGATCTGCCAGAAACAAATATGCCTACGTGGCTATGACCCAGAGAATTCCTGTCATCACTTAAGCCAACAGAAGCCATAAAAGGCCTAAATATCAAGATGCAGATCACCTCTACAAGGATGTTGATTAATTAAACCAAGACAGACAATGGAGCAGTGGTCTTCACTGCACATGCTGTCTGCAATTGATATTTCCTCCATCTAGTTTCAGTATGGATTTCTTTCTCTTTCATATGCAAAAAGAATCACAGGTCAGCACGAATATTGTCAGATGCCTTCAGAGCTCCCAATTTCTGACTGCTATTTTTTAATATTAAACACAATGATTCTATTTAATAAATTAAGTTACTTCTCCCAGCTCCTGCTGAAGATGAGGCTTTTTTCCTTCATTCACCAATCACTGTGAAAATGGCCAGTCTTGAGGCACACTCCTCTGAYGCTCATGCACTGGTCTTTTCACCATCTTCCCCAGGTTAGCACACCTGTAACAGGGATGGCAGAGAGACACTCCCTCTCAACTGCTACAGGTCAAAGTCCAGCATATTAGTTAATACATCAGACTACAAACTTGAATGGATGAGTCATAAGCCCACGCGTTTTTCTGTTACGGGAATAGTAACTTCTGGTGAAGGAGCAAACAACTTCTCAGACTATTGCAGCTAGACTGAACAGAGCCCTTCACATTTTAAGCATACCAGTAAGGAAATGCACACTCACTGCAAAATCCCGTGTCAGGTGGATCAAGGTATGGTTCAATTCAAAACCATCTTCCTCTCTTAGAGGAAAAAGGAGAAAAAGAATAAAGTTCTCAGAACTCTTCATGCAACTTCCTGCTCTCACATACATACATTTCTCAATCTATTCGCTCATCTTCTGCAGTCTTGTATTTCCTTTCCCTTTTTTAACCTGTGATCATAGCTTTATGAGCCACAGACGCTTCCCCCCTCCCTCCTTAAAATACCCCATCATTTAAATTCTCCCTCCCACATATGGTCTCTGTGAACAGCTGGTAAAATAAGTTCGGATGAGGCTGTGTACAGTAAAATTACCTACTTGTTGTAGAGCCAAGATCTACAGAGGATTCCTATGAAACATTACTGACAAGCTGAAATGCAAGGCCAGGGCTCAGCCTGTGTTKGTGCTGCAGACACAGTTTGTGCGCAGCTGATTCAGTGCAGCCAGAGGAAAGAAAGTGACAGAGACAGAAGAATGAGGAGTCGCAGACCACTGGAAATGAAAGRAGCTGAGCCATCAATCTAGCAAGGAAAACAGATAGCGCAGAGCTGAATAAAATCAGGACAGACTCCTCTCAGTAATAACTTCATCAGGATGCAACTGAACCCTTTTCTAGTGTCTCATTCCTGGCCCGTTTTGCTCGTGGATGAGGATCTCGGCTGCCCACCACACGTGGAGCATTTGCCTGCCACATTACAGGGAATCATTCAGACCAGGAGTCTTGGACACACTTCCCTGCATGGCACGGGAGCTCAGGGTGAGCACGTGCCCCCAGGGCACGCAACAGACGGCCACGTAGAGCAGAGGGGATAAAGCAGATTTATAGGCACAGGTTTATTGACCCAGGATGGGCCTTGTTGGGCTTCCTTCACTGGCCCGCAGATGGGCTTGCTCTGTGTGAAGAAGCAACATGGCCTTTCTGGACTTGTTTATTTTGCGAGAAGCAGCAGCAACTGGTGGGTGACAGAAGGACCCCTGGCACAGCAGCAGGCGGGAAGGAGTTCATGCCTTCCCTGTGCCCACCAGCAGTGAGAGAGGGGCCACCACAAGAAACACAGAGAACAATCCTCCCTCTGGCTGCTAGTCGGCCTGCCCAGCTCAAGGGCTGGCTTCATCTTTTGCACAGGAAAAGGGGTGGCAGGTTGCTTTGGGCAGCATTTGAAAAGCCCAACTGGGATAGCAGAGGAGAGCTGGGAAATCCCAAATTCCCTGCTGAGACAGCTTGRAACAGAAACAGTATGCTCCCCAAAGACAGAGGAACTAGAAAGAAACAAATTAAGAGACAAGCCAAACCAAACCAAACCAAACACCTATAAAAAATAGTCCTGCACAGATCTTATCCTGTTCTTCATTGGGCCCAGTAAAAGATGTGTATACTGTAAGTTTTTCCTATCTGTAAAACACTTTGCAATACATCCYTCCCTCATACTGTTTCAAATTAAACACTTGGTTACCACCATCCCTAATATCTTTTCTCTACTCTTAAAAGTTCTCCCATCCCTTTCCAAGAAACAGTCCGTTTGGGTGAATTGGCCTTCCCCACATCGTGTTTTACAAATAGGGTGACTGGGTGATGTGGGAGATTTCTGTTCCTGAAAGTTTGTTTTCAGGRTAGGTTCCCATGTGCTTTCTGCAAATCTCAGCTGGCTTGCTTTGGTTTCTGACAGCCCTTAGCAACTGCCTGCCTCAAGCAACCAGAGGTCAGGAGGCAATGCATGTGGTATGTACAACTGCGGTGTCAGCCTTCCTGCCCTGCAGATGTGCAGTTAGCATGCCTCCCCCAGCACTGCCCTCTCCTCCCCAGTCAGACCTGGTGGCCAGACCTGCTTACAGGGTGTCTGCCAAGAGGAAATCCAGCACAAACTGGGTCACAGATTTGAGCTCCAAGTCCAACCACAAGTGAGGAGCCCAAGAGCACTCCAGCTGAGCTTTGCAATCTGCAGGCAAACACTGACCCAGATCACATAGCAGCACCCACACAGTGGCCTTGCTCCCTGACACTTAACCAAGGGCCAAGCCATAATTTAGTTGAAGCTTGTGTTTTTTCTGCCAGCTCAAGCAAGCTGAAGGTATTGAACCCATGAGCTCACATGGCCTGGCGTCATCTAACTAAGCTGAGAGTAACAAATCAATGAATTCACGGTTCCCTGTGTTTCAGCTATGGCAAACAAAGCTGAAACGGCACTGTCCTTTGGCGAGACAAGCTCAAGACAGAGGTCCTGAGGATGACCAAAGTTCAAGGCAACCACATATGGGCAGCTGAAGAAGCTTTCCTATCCTCTGCTTCTTTGGGTTGCAGGGGAGTAAGTGCATTTCCCTCAAATAGCACCTGCAAGTGGGGCTTTGCTCCCTACATTCTCACTGCAGCAATGGTTTAGTTTTGGCCCATCCCATGCTAGGACTGAGGCAGATGTGAAGTCATGGGGAAAAATGAGCAGCTGAAATACAGCAGAGGAGATGGAGCAGGAGGATGCAATGAAAAGAGAACTAACAGATGGGCAGAAAGTAGGTTGGATGCAAACATGCATGGGAAGAAGCCAGAGAGTTTAGAGTTCTTCCCTTCACTTCCTGGCTAATCAATGTGTTGCTGGGATCAGGTAGGATAATTCTGCCCCTAAGTCTGTTTCTGTTAGATGTGCCTGTTCACTCTTTCAAGTTCAACACACCTCCTTTAAGCAAGCACAAAATAAATCTTCACATTTTCACCCACTCAGCTTTTAAAAGTACACTCCATTCCATTTTTCCCAGGAATATTTTCCATTGGATATGCTCTGTTGTAAAGGCAAGAACCACATGGATGTAGTTCAATTGCAGAGCACTGCAGTTCATTGACCACTCTATCTTTCCCTGTCATAACTGGTAAATTATTTAATCTGTTATCAAGGAAAATGCTATAAACATGCGATCATCTACTGTTTATCTTGTGTCCTAAAAGTGTCTGGTCACATCTAATATAGCCCAAATTCAATCATTTTATCTGTCCAATTACACATAGACATCAGCATAAATAAATACCAGATACACAAACCTACATTAATGGATTCGATCCATTTCTGATGCTTCTCTTTCATCTTCAGTGTTCAAGGAAAGAGAAGAAAAAAAAATCTGCTGCCCTTTAAGAGTGATCTTTTGGAACAAGCTTTGCATTTTTGGCATCTCCCTTCCTTTGCTCCAGCTGACCCCCAACCCTGGACTCCACCTCCACTAAACTCACGCAATCCCATGGCAAGGAGTAGACCAGCCTGCCAGGCTCCCATTCAAGGGGGGGCGGTTCCTGAGCTCTGTGGATCTGTCAGTGTTTTGGTGCAGATTTACTGAGCCTTCAGAGTGAATTTAGTGACTGAATGACATTTACATGCTTGGATGGATGAGTTTGCATCCAAGAGAGTTTGCATAAAAATTTCTCGTCTGACTGTTTACTAAACCAGAAGGTGACAGGTTTGAGTATCTTCACCTTGAACATGTGTGGCAATGTCACCTCAAAACAGTGAACATGCACAGCAAAGTCTGTAATCAAGGAATTTGCCACCCRTGCTACATGTAGCATAGAGACAGCATCCTCTGATACTGCCACCATGTTCTCCGCTGCTGGACACCAGGATACCTAGCTGACAGTAAAGTCAGGTTTCTAGTGCCAAAGGAGGTCAGAGCAGGCAGTGTTTGACCCTCTGTTCAGTTTGTTTTTTTCCCCCTCCATGACATCTTTGAGTTAGTGTAAACAGCTCAAGAGAGGTATCCTCCTAAATTGTACACATTGCTATCACCTGGGAGCAGCTCCCAAACACTCCAGCGCTTGAAATTGTCACCTCACTTAAGAAGTTTAAGAGGACAGGTTGATTTCCAAGTAGGAAGCTTTGCCCATAAGTGGGTTAGCAAGAGGGCGGGGAGGAGACATGCCCAAAGAAAAACAAAAATTCACTTACCCAGCAGTTATAACTAGGCAAGGTCACTTGCAGTACTCAACAGGTGAAGCCCAACATAATAGACGTTTATTTAATATGGGGAAGTGAACCAGGTCATTTGCCTTCAGCATGGCTCTGTTGCCTGCATATTGTGCTGTCTGGCATCCTACAGGATAGGGAGTCCAAGACCAGAGAGGTCTTGATACCAATTTGGAGGTGGGACTGAGTACTACAAAGACTGTGCGAGCTCAGTGCTACTGATCAAGTTAAATCACATCCCTGCCCAGCTTAAAATATGCACAGATGTGACAGCTGCAGCTAACAGGCTTCACACTTGAGGAGACAAAGCAGACTGTGACCTTAATTCAGTCCTCCTAAGAGCCACTTTTGGCGCAGAAGCCCTTGGAAGCAAATCCTCTGCTGTCAGTTGGTTTTGCGCCATCGACAGATGTGGCTCCTCTCACCTGCAAAGTCATCTTTGCCTCTCTCTGCAGAAGCCCACCACAGCACAAGGGGAGCCTTTCGAGGGACATGTCATACCCGTCCACCCCAACTACATGCAGGATGATGCAAAGAGTCCCAGCCAAAGAGGAAAGATATGGTCAGATACACCAGGGCTTTCCAGGGCCTCTGTGGTCCTCTGCTCTTACCCATCTCCCAGCCTAGTGCAGCCCCCTTCCCAGACAGGGCGTGGGACCAGYGGGCCAGAGCCAGCTCAGGGGATCAGAGGGTGAGTTTGGTTCTCGAGCAGCTTTCACAGCCCTAGGGCCTGGCATGTCCTCTGTGCCCACCTGCACCTGCACGCGCAAAGCTGCCCRGGGCTCCTGCCTGAGCACACACTGCCCCAAGGGGCACGTGAACAGCTGAGGCTGTCTTGTGCACAGAGGAGAAAGGCTGTTYTCAGGAAGCCTTCCCCAGTCACTGGTGATTTAGTCTTATATGCAAGCTCCATTTTGTATGACCTGCTCCTGATGCAAATAAAGTTACATCCGACAGCATGTAGAGCAACAACACATCCTGTCCCCCCACAAAAAGAAAAAGAAAAAGAAAATACACACACACATATACATTTCTTCCTTATTTTAGGAACAGACTCAGCTCTGCACAAGACCTGTTAGACACCTGACTCAGCTGGATCACTACAGTGAGCAGCCAGTGTCATGAAGAGCACAGTCCTGTTTGCTTCTTGCAATCCCTCCAACACCGTAGTGCCACCTGACCTGGCCCCTACCCCTTCCCTGGCCACGGTCCCTGCTCCTCTTGCCCCTCGGCCAGGCCTCCACCACAGGATCAAGCCTGAGCTCCTCTGAGTCCCACTGCTGTTCCTACCCCCCGGTTGTCCCTGACCCCCAGCCCTACACGCTGGCCCATGCACTCTCCTTGCGGTCCCTTCAGCTGCAGCATCTCCTGCCCAGCCAAGCCCACACACAGGGAGCTGCTGCAAAGGCACAGTTCCCCTGCTGTGGTTTCCTATTCACCCTCACCACGCACACCCCCCAGCCCCACTTCTTACTCCACATAAAAAAGTATAAATAAATAAATAAAAAAGTAAGTAAATTAATAATAATAATAATAATAATAATTAATAATAAAGCAGCTCCAGAGGGTGGGGAGGAGGCAGGCAGGGGTGCCGGGAAACATTGCAGTCAAGCATCCAGGAGCATCCCTGCTGCCTATCGCTCCTCCAGCTCCCCACAGCCCAGCCCCACTGCCAGAGACCTCTGTCACCCTGATGCCCTGGGCAAGTCTGCTTGGGACAGCCACACACACACACACACACACACACACACATATCCCCTGGCCACTGCAAAAACCGGGTGGCCCGATGATGGGCACCTTGCACACAGGAAAGCCAGGGCTCGGCCTGGAGACGCTTGCCCCAGGACGAGCTGCGGGTGCAGCCCAGCACAGCTCCACGCTTTCGGCATTTGCACGGGCACTTGCCAGTCTCAATACCACACGCCTCGCTTCGTTGGCGCCTTTTAGTTACTGCTGCTTCTCTGCACAAATTTGGCCTTCCTCTCTCTGCTGCCGGAGGAGACGGGGCTGTTGGGCACCTGCCCTCAGACCTCACCACAGGTCCAGGGGAGCATCAGCCGAAGCAGCGGGGCAGAGCCGGGAATCTTTTCCACCCGCTCCTGGAGGGGGATCAGTATGAAGCTTCAGGTAAAGCGGCGCAGTCACCTTAAGCTTCCCCTTCTACCTCCTTCACGTACCTCAACATGCTCCCTCCCGACACACACACCCCAAGACATTTTTTTCTTTTATTTTTCCTCACTCAACTGCATCAAGTATTCCCTGCAGACAGGGTGTGTGGGACGACAGCAATTTTGACACGAAGCGAGTGTGCAGAACTGGCAGCCTTCTGCAGAGCACTCGTGAAGGACAAATGAGGGAAAAAAAAMCTTGGTTCTTGGAAAACAAGAATTTAAACTTTTCTCTTCCTACAGGGACTAGTTTAGTGACTTGTGCTACATATAAGGTGAAACAAAACGTGTTTCTCTTTTGACAAACATTGCTTCACATGTCTGCTCAAATCTATTTCAGGCACAATCACTTATTTGAGGCAAATCACAGCTCTGTGTAGGTGTGTCAGGAATGATTCAGCAGAGAAACATGCATGACTGAAAGTGTCCCATCCCTATGGAAAATAGAAACGTTATATACTTCTTTCTAGCCAACTTATAGAAATCTCCCTTTTCATGTTTACACGAGCGCATAACGCAGTTCTGCTCATTACAGAAATGAGCTGTTCCTTCCAAATATTCAGTGTTAATCACACAGCATGTATAAAGCAGAAATCCACACATGAAGCACAAAATTACTGATGTCCAGTAATATTACATCCATTGAATTGCATCAAGTTTTTCCACAGATGTAGAAGGTGACAACAGCAACTTTGAGGACATATACACAACAGCTAATTTTTACTTACACATCTGTATATTTATATAAAGAACATTTAATAGTAATAGGAACATATGTACAAGGTCATACATTTTATACTAGGAAACTAATCGATGAGTTTGATCAATCTGTTAGATTTTTACAGCTTGATTGATAAGCAAAATTAGCTACTTTTACACACAGTTCATGCACATGAGACATCACACACACCCACACATCCACAAATATTTACTCCTCTCTCAAAGAGCTGACATCTCAATGTACAAATATTTTGTACTACTCCRATTTAGATTTAAAATATCACATTTAAAAAGAGCAGCCTTGGAAGAACATACTGAAAATAGCCATTATCTCCATGAAAACATCTCATTATCCAAAATGGAGTTATGTTTAAAAGTGTCTTGTTTATTTAAAGCTCAAGTTCTAAAAATAAATTGCACATTTTTTTTATTCTGTTCAGATAAATATTCAATTACTCAAGATGTTTATGGCACTAAAATGAACATTAGCTTTTTTTTGCTTTTTTTTAAATAAAATCGTGTGTTGTAATGACAGCCAAAGATTTAACGGCCATTTTAATTGCTGAAGTTGACCTCATATGAAGTGATCTTGGAGAAAGGCAGGCTTCTAGCAGGGTAATGATCCAATACTTTGAGCTTACTGTAAGATAAATAAGGAATAGTAATATTACTTTCAGATCTCTCCACTTTTGCTTGTATGAAGTTTCCATAAAGAATATCATTAACTGATCTCAAGGAATGCAGCTAATTTGTCACAGAGCACTGCAAGAGAAACATGCTCCCTCAGTTCAGTCCTCATTAGAGGATGTGTAGGGCTGATGCTCTCCATTTTGGGGTGGAGTTGCAAAATAAGGTCRACTTTTGCCATTACCAAAAATTAATTTCCTGTGGTCCAGATGTGAAGAGATTAGAAGCAGCCTCCTTGCCGCACTAGAGATCTGGCAGAGGCTTCCAGGCTGACAAAAAGCCTAAAAGCAGACAGTGACGTTCCCAACGTTTCTGGTCTATCACAATGTGGGCTTTAACACAGGGCTTTGCAGATCTGGTCAAAGTGATAGGGAAGCTATTGCTTTCTTACCAGTCCTCCAGAAAAAGATGTAGCAGAAAACTTGGAAAAAGGGGTATCATGTTATAAAAGAGATGCTGCTCTGCCTTAGATACTCATCTGCTGTAGATATTTACTTGTGCATATTAAAGACATCATTGTACCTTCTCTCAAAGGAAATACAGAGCTAAGAATCGAACATATGTAACTCCATTTGGGCTCCAGAGTAGCTTCCCCCATAAGCAGAGAGGTATTTGAAGCCCATCACGCAGCTTAAGCCTAAACCTGATCACAATATCTCTGGTCAAATATGTCCACCATGAAATGATGTTTTCTTGAGATCCATTTAAATACCGAGATAGGCAAAACCAAACCACACCATGGAGGAAAAAAAAGGAAAAAAAAAATCCATCCTGACCACCACATTCTGGGGGTGAAACTGTCACTTTAAAACAACAGCAGCCCTAAAATTATCTATTATTGATAAGATCAGAAGTGACCCTATCAGAGGGCCACTTGGGAAGCAGACACTGAACAGGCCATGGAGCCTGGCCTGTGGCCCCAGCACGCACATGTGCCAGAGATCATGCATCAGAGGAGCTGTCAGCAGCCAAGTCTCCCAACTGCTGGAAGATGCAGCAAGTGAGCACAGACCATCCCCAGGCAGCCCTTCCCCTCATTTAAAATTCCAGATTAATAAGCACTTCCATACAGAAGGGAAAATTTTTAACTGTGACTCACAGGGTTATTATTTTTTGTTTATAAGACACACCTACTAATTTAACATTGGATAGAGGCATACATCATGAACCACAGGCACGTGACAAACACTGGAAACACTAATATTGCACATAACAAAACTTGATTAATCAGTCATCCATTTCCTTGGTGTTCTTAGCGACAGACCCTTAAGATGTTATTAAACTCTTACTCAAGGCTTAAAAAAGAAAAAAAACACAYGCAGACAAAAGGTTTTTAGTAGTTCAATAACTAGACAAAATTGGACCATTTTAAAGCCATTGTGAACCTGGAAGCAGGCACTGCGCTTGGTCAATGCACGCGAACACTTTTGACATCAGTGGGAGTTCCTCAGCAGATGGGAGCAGTCAATGGGCCTAAGGCTTTACAACTGCAAAAATAAATTCCAGCTGGCATTTTGTGCTTAGCTTTTTTTAGCAGGATCACAGAGTACTTTTCAAGCTGATTCAAGACCATACATACACCCAGAGGAATCACTGAACATGCAGCCCCATAAGAGGGGGAACACTGCATCCTGGATTCATTCTTTGCAAAGACAAGTCCTCCTTCTAAGACTCTGGCAGAGTAAAATGACCCTCAAGTGGGTGTGAAGGTTTGGGCTGCCAGAATGTAAATGAGAATCAGGCCTGACAGCCTTTAAACAGCAGTCACCCTGCACAGCAGTGCAAAAACAGAAGAGAATACTATACAGTCAAAATAATAGGGATTTAGGCAACCAGAAAGCTTGGAAGCAACAAGATGGCCAGGTGGACCATGGCCAGGACCAATGCTAGCAGATCTGYCAATTTCAAAACAATTAACTCCCCCCCCCCCCAAAATCATGACTGGCAACTCAAGTCTTGAGATTCCTAAAACTAAAGATTGTCCTGTTAATTTGTTTTACTAACTCTGTAGGCACATTCTGGTCATCAGTTTGAGCTTTCTTCCACAAGCACAAGGTCTAGAAACATATTCTGCTATGCTGAAAAGAGCTTAGACTCCTGTCTGGAGCTTGGCAAATAATACCAGCTACTACATGGCACCCAGGAAGACAGTGAGAGTCCCCAGCCCTGGGAATCCCGCACAACACAGCTGCCAAGTCTCAGGTTGCTTTACAAACCTGCTTGCCCATGTTCCTGCTGGGAGTTGGAGGGCAGACTGCCACCTAGTGAAGCACTCTTCCTCCTCCTCTTCCTCACAGCACCCCAAGACTTCCTTGCTAGGTCCCCTCACAGCCCTTCCCCACTGCTGGGGAATCCGACTGCAGAAGTACCACCTCCCAGCGACTGTTATTACCACTGCAGCGGATCCTGAGCTTTCCTGCTCATGACTTCACTTYCAGGCTCGCTTCCCTGCGTGGACTCACTGCTGTTGCTGGGAGCAGCTCATGGCCTTGCCATTCTCAGCTTGGCACACCCRGAGAGCTACATGGCCTCCATCGTAGTGTGTGGGTAGCCTCACCAAGCGAGGCAGACCTAGGGTGAAGGCAAAGGGAGCACACGTAGCAGAGCAATCGATTGCCTTTGAAGTGGCATGCCTGTTGATTCAGTTCTTGGAGTGGGTCTTTGGCAAGAAGAAATAAGATTACCTAAGAGAATAAGTGACAGAGAAGAGCCCTGATAGCTGGTGTGGAGCAACGTGAAGATGTTTAATGAGGGAGTTCAATAACAGAAGCAACCAGTGCAGGGCAGAGAGCATCCAAAGTTAAGGACTCTGGTGCACCACTGCCGAGGGCCCTACTGAGACTGCTTCTTTAGTGCAGTCAGGCCTTGGAACTGCCTCATCCCGGGCATCTGTTTTCCCCCAAGCCCAAAGTAAAGAGGCAGCACATCAGTCCACTCCAGATGGTAAGCGGTCAGATCACCTGCTCCAAGCATTTCAAGGGATGTAAGCTGGAGGAGAGAGGAGTAGCTTAACAAGGTCCCGTCTAATGGAATCACCACATTCTTTATATGGAAAAAAGTCTGGTGGTGAAAAACAGTGTTTAAAAAAAAAATTAGAGAGTAGAGACATAGTAGCATATAGTTAAGTGCAACGAAGCCTGCACCTCCCAGAGATCAAAATTTTCTCACAAGACACCAGTGAAAAACTCTTTCGAGTCTCTTTTTGCTTCCTCCCCTTGACACTCCCCTCCTCTCCAGATAGAAAAAAGTTAATTGAACATATTTATCTGCTAGGTCCAGGGTTAAGGAGCTCCTGCTCAACACACCTTCCTGTTTCCCTGAGTTTAGGAAGTGAGAAACCATACTCGAGGTGACCTACGAAATATGATGCAAACCTCATGTAGCTAGGAGCCATAAGCCACATCTTGAAGATTCAAGAGGGGAAACGCCAAGAAGAGGTCACCAGCGAAGACAGTACCTTGGCTGAGGTCCTCAGCAGACACGGTTGTCTTGGGTATGAAGACAGGCCTGGAGGCCAGTGCTGCGTTGGTCTCAGCACTCTCTGCGGCTCCTGCAGTCCAGTGCCCTCCCTATTTATCTATTTTATTTTTTGCCAAATCCAGCTCAAAAGAGTTTCAATGTATTTTATTTGTGGAACTCAGGAAGATTAAGTCATCATTTATTGTAAATGAGAAAGTTTGGTCAAATTATACATACTCCCCCTCCTCACAGACCCAGATATAATAGGGATGCAGAAAATGCCTCATTGAAAATGTCTGAAAATAACACAGACCATGTAACAAGTCGTGGCATCATAACGGAGCAAATAGCATACCAAAGGAAGTAAAATCACCTCTGAACACCATTTAACACAGTGATTAGGTATTTTTCTTATGAAATGTGCTGGCCAAGAGGAGAAAAGTGGCAGGGTGAAAAGTCACTTGGAAACCCAAGGACAGCCAAAGCAACAGGTCCGGGCTCAGCCGGCCTCACTCCTGTTGTTATAAAATAGCAATGACACGTTGCACACTGCGTAAGTAATTATGGCCACTTAACCCTCATCTGCATGCCACACAATGTATCCAAGGCATAAATATAATTACCTCCCTTGTCTAGAGCTGTTCCTCAGGTTAACCTCCCACCAGCCAGGCAGCCAACTCCCTAGTTAAAAAGATTAATATTTAAAAGCACTAAATCCTGGGCCTTGTTCAAATCTCTAGAACAACTCCAAAGCAGACCCTCTGCATGCCCAGCTTTGCTGCAGAAGGGCAACAGAACATCCCACACCCTAAATATCCAAAAAGCACCAACAACAGAGAAAAATGGGGTCAAATTAAGAGCAACAAAGTAGAATTAAGCATGGGAAAATACATGATGGACATCAGCAAAAGCTTCCTGAAAGGAAAATATCCTGTGGCTTCAGTTTATTAAGAGAAACCAAGTTTTCCAGTTCACTTGAGATATTTAATCTCATCAGGACCAATGTACAGTAACAGACTAGCTGGCAGGGGTTGGGACAGCGATTGAGCAAACCAACAGGAACTTTCCACCCCAAGTTTCTTGTGCTGATGCAAGCCAGTGCAAGACCATGAAGCCAATGGAAGCTACATCTATTTATATCACCTGAAGATCTGGCTGATGAATCACTGCATTACTGTGGTTGGAAAATACTACCTCACAGGGAAAATCCCGCTTTCAATAACACCAAATCTGAATGGCAAGGGAGAAATTTCTCTCTTACAGCTCCATAGCAAACTTACTTAAAATTAACTAGGGCGATGTCCCTGCAACAGTGAGAAGTCAAACACACACACCAGTTCCTCAATGGCTGTTCAGCTCAATCTGCATTGTCAAAACATTTCTTTTTAGATCTTTCCTACTTGTATTTCTTTTTGTCTGAGATACCCTATGCCTCTCCTTCCTCCAGGCTCTTATCTCCTTGCACATGTTCTGCCTCACAAGAAAATAACCATAACAAACTGTGATTTATGGCCAACTTGGAAAATGTGATGACGTCCAGGGTTCCATTTGAATTCCTTTATGTTTGCAAAGTTTAGACACTGTCCTAAAGGCTGCCAAAGCATTCAGAGCAGGAAGTCAGCAGAAAAAGAAAGATAAGGGGACTGCTGGGGCTAGGACAAATCTCCTACTATGTGTTTTGTTTTCTTGCCTTTTCATGCTTTAAAATTGAAAAAGAAAAAACCTCAGCTTCACTTCTCCTCCCCTACCGCTACCCCYGCCAATAACCTCAAGCAGAATTGATTATATTTTCTTAATGAAAATTAGGCCAAAGGAAGGGAGGCATTTGGGGAGCACAGACAGTTTTCACCTGATAAAGAATACATTTTTTTTAAAAGCAATCATTGAAGCCCTGAGCCCCACAGAGCCAGCACATGCGGCCACGTGACTTCACTAATATTAGTCTCATCATTTCCCCACCCTCAGCTTTTTCTTCCTGCTCCCAGTTCTGCTTTCTGGTTACATCATGTCTCCAACTAGATTGGAAACTCCTTGGGATTAGGAACCACATCTACCTATGCACTTGCAGAGTGCAATGAGGACCCAGTCCTAGCAGTGGTGCTCATCCATGTTATCCTGGCCTGGGGGTCACCTTTGTCACCCAGGACAGTCACCTGATACAGCAGAACCATTTTTCACGGCACCATTTATGTAAACTGGCCCCCAAGCTGGGAAAACCAGCCCGGGAAGCATTTCCCCCTCTCCTCAAGGGGAAGCAGGATGCAGCTGGGCATTTACAACACACAACATCCCTACTGCTGGCTTACCAGGCAGAAGGCCTTCTGCCAGAAGAAAGGGACTGTGTCTTGGATAGTCGCACGCATAGCCAAGCCACAGAGACATGCTCCTTGCCTTCACCCTCAGCCCAGGACTGTTGGCAACTGGGACACATCGGGGTGCTCAGGGCCTCCTCTCACTTTGCCCAAAGCAGAGAGTAGGAGGGGAAACACATGAGATCCCCCCATTCCTGACATGAGCGGGTTGAGGCATCCAGCCCTCGCCAGGGAGCCTCCCCGCAGAGAGGAACAACACTGTCTGTCAGCCAGGAAAGATCAAGTCTGAGGACGCCTTCAGTCATGCTCCTTTTCCCACTGCCAGCTCTGAATAAAGCCAGGGACAAACAGGGTCCAGATCAGCCCCCTTCCTTCCCTCCCCACCAGGACTGGCTTTCTCACTCATTTCCACAGCTTGCTGGCACCGGTCATTTTGTCACTCTTTTGCACTCAAATACAAAAGCCTCAACTTTGTACTTGCAGCTCACTCCATCCGGGCCCTTTTCCCAGTCTGGGACAGCCAAGTGGCTATCATTTCACCTGCTTTATTCTTTTATTTTTCTGGGTCTTTCTTTACAGACACAATAAAAAGGCCCAGTGCAAACCAGATGATACTCTTGACCTGAAGCAATTAGGATATTCAGTCCACTCATATTGAAGGATCTACTGGTCCTGAGATGAAGCCTGTTGCCATAAAACTTAAATGTTTCCAAGTTCACACTACTCTTGTAACCAGAGCCCACCTGGCCCTGCAGGTCTGAAAGCCCCCAAGACGCTGCAGTCCCTCCCCACCATGAGCTCTGCGGGACAACTCTTGCCTCGGCAACCCGACGACTGAAATTGTTGAAGAGACAAGAGTATGTCAGGACACTGTATTTCTCAGGCTAAAGGCATGTGTGTAGTATATATAAAAAAAAAAAAAAGGATTATACAACAGGAAAACATCTTGTGACTGAGGCTCAAGTACTCATCTCAGGGGGCAGACACACAGAAAACCACATGAAACATATTACTAGGTTCTACACATTGCCATGATACACCTTTCTATCCTTTGCTGACCACTTGCTGATTTGCTCAATATTGGCAGAGATATTATAAGACAAATGAGATTTTCAGACAAATGTAACTGGCTTCAAGAATTTTTCCCTGATCATTTCCATTTAAAAGTTACTAATTACAGGATACTTTTTGTACAAAGTTTTCTTCAGAAACAAAGACTGTTTTGCAGAAAGATGAAAAGCATCAAAAGCAAGCTCAGAATTTGTGAATATGCATTCATACACATATTTCTAGTAATGCTCATACAGCCCTTCTTAGAGTCTTTTTGCAGGTCTGATGAATCACACCCTATAAACAATGAACACTCAAGCAAYAGTCATACTGAATAGCACATGACTAACCCACAAACAGAAGTTTATTCACAAAGTATATGCAAATAGCAATCACATCTGTAAGCAGCAGCACTTACTTCAAGATAATTTGCAAACAAAAAAAAGGGGGTTAAGTCTGTCACACTGATTGCTAACAAAAAGTAGATCACTCAGCTTTAGTCATTTGCATCTCTGGATTGCAAATCTTACTGGCACAGAGTACAGCAGGCCCTTTCATTTATTTTGCTACTCCTCATGCTCCAGATGTTCAAGTCAGACTTGTTTTATGCAGGACTTTTTTTTGTTTGTTTTTTCATGAATTCTCAGCCAGATAATGAAACCTACTAAGGTCACTGCTTCAGAGTAGGATAGGCATCTACACTCTGAGGACCCTTGAACATATCCAAATTATTATTTCCAGATATCATACACATAAATACGTGAAGTTTTTTCCAGAGGAGGAGTTGCCCTATAAATATTCTGCTTAAACAGCAATCCAAGGTGTCAAATACTGGGATCCAGCTGCAGAATTGAAATCACAAAAAAAATCATTTGTTTCTCAGAGCCACAGAGGGAGCAATACTATTCCACAAGCTCATGTTGAGTGGACTCATTGAAGGCTTATGTGCATATCTGACAAAAAAAAAATTATAAAAATCAGAAATCTGTAATGGGGCAGGAAAGAAACAGAAATAGCCCCCCACTCTTCAGGGAGCTAGCATTTAAATAACTTGATGTAGTGTCATCCAGAGCTCTCCATAACAGAACACACAGACTTCAGAAAGACCAGGAAACACCAACTCTAATTTAACTTCACCAGAAGACAAACTCAGGTTAACCAGAGGAGAGATGGTATCCTAACCTTCCCTTTCATTTGAGGCTGGAATGGTAACACCTGCAATGCATCAATGAGAGATTAATTTAGGCATCAACTCAGCTCATTACAGCTGTGTTGAGCTCCTGGCAAACATCTAGAAAGTGCAGTAAGAGAAATATTTTTCCTCAGAAAAGAAGCAGGTGGGTGAGGAAAGGACACAAAATTTGTACTAGATGTAGGTAAAACAGATATGGAGTTAGCAAGCTTTAAATAATGAATGTATTATCATTTCTTAGTAGACTTTTGGCTGATTCTCAGGACTTTTTAGTTGCTGTTTCTTGTTTTATASCTTACTTAAATGTAGTAGTCTTCAAATTATGTCATACAATCTGACTGGTAAGCATGCTACTGTTATTGTTATGTTGCAGCTTTTATGAAATTTTCTCAATGCATGCCATAATATGGACTTAAGAACAGACTGTGTATGTGTGTGCTAACCAAAGTAAATTTCCCTGTTCTCATATATTATGGAAGATATAACTTTCTGGAGCAGACTTGCACTGTACTCTAATTTAAACCTGCTCCTCAGTAACATCAGGAGATAAAGGGTGGCTCTAAATACTGCTGCAAATCCCACAATTTATTTTGCAGGAGCTTGCCCCCTTCTTTGGACATTACTTCTTCTCTGATGAAAAGGCAATCTATGGTAAACAGCTTTTAAAAAGAAGTTGCTCTGTATCTCTCTTATTACAAGTGCCTCAGTGCAAGTTCTTAACCAAAGCCTTGCAACTTGCCTGTGACACAAATGAGTAGCTTTAAGATTCCTCTGATGCTGACTTGGCCAACAATCCTAGAGACAGGCTGGGAGAAATAGTTCCTGACATAATTCACAAAGCCTGTTATCTCCAGGAGTTTGCAGTGAGCTGTACTGCTGCTCAACATCTAACTCAAATCCTCACTTACCATCCAAGGACTTGGAGTCACAGGGGCCAGTGTCTCCTGCAGCCTCTCCAACTGGAAGAGGAGTGGGAAAAGTCTGTACTTCTGATCCTTCTCCCTGAATTTAATTTAAGAGATTTGGTAATAGTAGGTTACATTCTGGCAGCTATGGCAGCCAGTTAGGAGTTATTCTTGCTAAAGAGAGTAGAGACAGAGGTTGCTTGCCTTCAGGACTTTGTGTTTCTGGCCTTCTATCTCAGATTGTCATCTCATCTGGCAAAGCAGTTGTAAAATATCATTGTTCAGACCATGGCAATAYGCTGCCTTGACAGAGCTGAAGTGTTATGTGGTGCAAGCTGAGAGAGATGCATGCTCAGAACTGAGTAAGTTAAATTCCCTGGGCCCGTGACAAAATACGCCTGATGCTCCTTCTAGAACGCTTTGTGCAGAGGCCCTGGGGCATCAGCCAAACACCACTGGAGCTGGTGGGCTTCACCGTAACAGGCAGATTACCCTTGGTTTTGGAGTTGCTTTGGTTTCCATTAGCTAACTTGCACATCTAAATCACAATGCGCAACTCAAACCATTACTGTTAGTGTTAGCAAGAACTGCTGTCCCGTCTCACTGAATTTTTTGTAGTTGCAGCTTTAAAAGTAAGCAATAGTCCTCAAGGGAAGCCTCTTTATCCTCAAAGAAAGACTCACTTTTAATTACCAACTCCTAAATAAAGATGTTCTCACTCCTCTAAACTACCAGAACATGTACTAATTAGATAATACACYACGTACTCATAAATAAATAACCCGGTAATGGAGACATAAGGAGAGGGAGATGCCAAGCATAGACATAGATGTATTCCTCTGGAAAGGATACTACATCCTTATGTCTATGTCACATATGAATAAATGTTACTTTATGTAGCCCAGTAGTGGTAAGTTTTGCTTATGACAAGTTTATTTAAAAAAAAAAAAAGGCAAAAGTAACAAGAACAAAGTGTTTATTTCCTGCCTCTCCAAAATTTAATTGTTGCAACTCCTGTTTCATTTACATAAGCAACTTTTTATGCTTCTCTTCATTTCCTGACTGCTTTGAGGCTTAAATTATTTTGGGCTTTCACTATTATAATGCCAGTTAGACCCACTGATTTTTATCTCATGTAATTCACTTCCCTTTTTCCTAGCCAGTCACACACAAATCTCTTTGAGCAAAGTCCACCCAGTTTTCCCTCATGTGAAGGTTTAAACATGATAATGTTCCTCTTAGAAGCCACTTAACAGTGGGCATGCAGGAGTAAGTAGTACTGAAACAAATGGTTCTGTTTAAGCCCTTTGTACATGGATCTAATTCTCCCTTAATGTAAAATTATTTTAAATAAATAAATAAAGGACATTATGGGTGTGATCCAATAAGCATTAACATTGGATCTCTGCACTGTTCAGGCATGGGTCTACAAATGAAGGATGGGACGAACGATGATGTGCTCTGATGGTTATCTGCTGCTTCTGAGTCAGCCAGCGACCCACAAAACAGCCTCATCAAAGGCACTGCGACACCCCAGTGCTAAGGCAGGCCGGGTCATTGGTTTCCAACTCCATGCAGCGAGCACATAATGCCATTTTCACTTTCCCTCTGGAAAACCAAACCAGCAGAAGCAACACGGAGCTGTGCCTGGTTGCAGCCATAGCAGTGCCAGCTGAGCAGGCTGAGGCTCCTGAGATGGCTGTCCTTGMAGAGAGCAGCAGGCAGGGCCTGCACACACAGAGGGTGAGATAGTACTGGCCAAGCCAGTTGCATCACTAGAAATCCTCCATGGTGATGAGCTGGAGCTGCTGGCAGCTCGGTGTGGGGTTTGGTTTGTGAGCGGGGAGACGACAGGCAGCAGCATGGTGYGTGTGTCACTGTGGGAAGATTGCCAGTCCAGGAAAAGCGGTGTGCATGGCAGGCCGTGCTGAGATCATTTGCTGTCTGTTGTGGCAGACAAGCAACACTCTTGCCACTGATCAGCAAGGCGCTGAYCACTTGGAAAATGGCAGATTGCATCTCCTTGCTGTTTTGCTGCTGGTCGGTTTTGGTTTGGGAAGACCACAGTCTCTGTAGCAGAGCAGGAGGTGCAAGCCCCCAGTCACCAGGGCTTGCCTGGAGCCTCCTCTGGGTGACAGGACTGGGCAACAAGCAGGTTTTGTGTGCCTGGGCTACCCAGCCAAGTTGGTATTTGCCCTGGGTCACCAGAGGATCTCTTAGCACACCTAGTGTTTGTCTGCACCAGAAAGCACTTGTCAGCATAGCCAAGACTGGGTCCTCAAACAAGGTAAGTTATACTGTCAAAAAGATGATTTTGCTAGTAAAAGTAAAGTTGCATCTCAGCTGGCCTTTCACAGCTACAACTTTGTTAATTAAAACAGTGACTTTTCTCCATGCTCCAGATAGCTATGCCAATAAAACTTCTCCCTGCAGATCACAACTTAATACTATGAATTCTTTATAAAAAGGGTAAAGTCATTCATGACTTTTCTTCTGGGCAAAGTGGGACTTGCCCAGAGTGCTGGCATGCACCCAGATAATGGAGACGCTGCCTCTGCAGCAGACTGACTTACAGCGCTGGCATCCCTGCGCTAGCTCCCCCAGGGACGCCCGCAGGCTCTTTTCCCTGGGCATAGTCCAATTCAGAGCTTGCGCAGCTCCCATCTGGATGACATGACGTGCCCACCCAGAAGGAGGGCTGCAACTGCACTGCATGACCAGAACTTCACACAACACGGGGTAATATCACAGAAGTAGGAGGGAGGGAGGGATGGTGCAGGGCCCACCAGCTCCAGGTACCCCACTACTTCCAAGCCTGACTGCTCTGCACCAGGGTATTTGCTGGGTCAGCTGTCTGCACAGTTGCTGGTGCACATGTGTGTTCAGGGAGCAGTTGCTGGTGCACATGTGTGTTTATCTTGCTGCCGTTGTCCCTCATCTGCTGTGACAGACAAGCGATGTGAGACTGTCACTCAGCAACAGGATGATGCTGGTAATTTAGGAAATGACAAACCATTTGTGTGTGTCTGTGTGCTGGAAAATAGATCTGGGAAAGGTTAAATCTGTCTTTGCAGCAGCACAAAACAAATGAAAGTCAACATCAGAATGGCTATGCTGCCCACTGAAAGGAGACTGGTTGTGATAAAAGATACTGCGATGTAGAATCATTTATTGCAAGGAGATTTGCAGTGGGCTTGTTCTTTGTCTCTATTTCATGTTACAGTAAAGAGTGGGGCTGGTTTTAACTGTTTGTTTGCTGTTTTTTAATCAACAGAATTCTTAAAGTGAATCTCCTTAGATCCTTCGCTTGATGGATTGCCTGCAAGAAAAACTGATGGAGAAATACATCACTGTGCAGGATGCTGCCTGAAAAAGTTGTGGTTCTTTTTTTTGGGTCTTCTAGGAAATAATTGGCAGCTACTCATCCTAATTGTCTCATTTCTGCTTGTTTGTTGTTTTTTTTTAACTAAAAAGTCATGTTGTCTTCTTTTTTAAAATTAAAAAGGCAGGTCTTACCTGACATTTTTCTGGAAGATTCTAAACAATGAAAGGGAAAACTATGAGGCTTGTGGCATTATAGGCAACAGTGAAACACAGTTTCATACAAGAATTGTTTAAACTCTGGTTCTGAATGTTTAACATAAGTCCTCATTCAACTATAATAAGCAAAACACAGGTAGCAAGTATTTTGAGTACATCCCTCTAGCCAGGAATGGAACTGTATGGTTAAACAGCAGTGACTGAAGTCCTTTATGAAGGAAAGGGAAAATGCAATGTGGGCTGCTGCTGCAGCATGGATTTATGGGGAAGGGAGCAGCCCACAGCTGTGTGACCACGGCCACAACCCAGAACAGAGCTGCACACACAGCGGGTGTTCATGGGAAGCTGGTGTCCTGGTTGTTCCACGCCCTCCCTCCCAGGTAAAAATACACATGTACCCAGCTGGGAGCCTGTCAGCTTTATCTTCTAGTAAGCAGGTTCCTGCATATGTTTTAAAGGAGAAAAACAAATCCACAGCTGAAGCACAGAGATGAATGAAGTAAAATACAAGACAGGTTCACCATGGGGTAGATCATCCTTGTCAAATCTGATAACTGTTTTTCTAGATACTAGGTATGTGGTGAATCTTATATCTCTGGATTCCAAAACAGCTGCAGGGGAAGATATTAATTTAACTGGAGAAGGAGTAGATTAATTTAAGAATATTTAGATGGTCAAAACCCTGACATGGGGATAAGGCCATAGCCAGTGGCAAAAGGAGAAGAATCAGAGTGACAGGGACTAGTTCCTCAGGACTGCTTCCAATACTGATCTTACTTAATGTATTCTCTTATAACCTTGGCTCAAAATGTCAGCATGTGCTAATAAAATTTGCTGATGACACAAAACTGGAAAGCAACATCAATTTGGAGGAATAGAATACGATACAGGAAGAACTGATGGTTCTTGTGAACCAAAGTAACAGAAATGGGAGGAAATGCAGTAGCACAAAGTCCAAGGTCATACATTGGGGAACTAATTACTTTTTGCCATAGGCAAGGAACTCATCAGCTAGCAACAACAGAAAAGGAAAAAAAGCCTTTTATTCTGAGCAAAGGACAATTATGAACCATAATATGATGCAGCTGTGAGAGAGAACTGCAACTCTAAAATGCATTCAAAGAGGTATCTCTGACAGCAATACTTCAGGAAGGGAAATACTAATGCCACTGTACAAGGTTTTGGTTAGCCCTCATTTGGAATGCCAGGTATGATTCTTGCTACCTCTTCCCAAGGGACTTGAATTCTATGCAAAATAGGGATGGAGAAGAGTTAACAAGATGATGAGAGAAAAAGAGGCTAAGTTACTAGAAAACATTTGTTGAAAAATTTGGCTTATTAACTTAGCAAAACAAAAGCTCAGAAGGAAAACTCTATAAATATGCTGGGCACAAACACTTGGGAAGAAGAACTATTTAAGCTACAGGACAATTTCATCATAAGAACAGATGGATATACACCAGTCACCAATATGTGCAAACTGTAAATTAGATGAAAAGTCTTAACCATTGGGATAATCAGGTTCTTGAACAGACTTMTTATGGGATTATGGAGTCAAATAACCTATTTACTCTTAAGGTGGAGTTTGATGACTGAAAGGGACCATATGACAAGGTTACCTGGACTGGATGATTCAGGAAGTCTCTTCTAATCCCCTTGTTTTACTCTAGTGGTTTTCCTAAGTGCTACCCATCACTAATATAGGTGACAAAACAGAGAGATATATGTGTGGTTTTGAAGTTTCAACATCTTTTCAAGTTTTAAAAGGTAATTGAAAACAATGGTTTTGTAAGTCTACACTCTACATTCTGCCTGCAAAGTATTCCAGTCAGAGTATGCGGACTCAGGTTTGTAAGTATAAAGTAGCATGCAGAATATGAAAGCAAGATTTCAAAGATATGTCCGGATCACTTGTTCTGAAAAACAAAAACAAAAACCTGACTACAACAAGGTCCTTGAAAACCCCATAGAAAGAAGTGGAAGTAGTAAAGTCAGTTAATCCTTTTATTATGCATGCTGCCCTCTGTCTTCTTCTTTTACTGCAATTTTTGAGCACAATAGATTTTTTCCTGTTTCCCATTGAGACACCTGCAAGTAGCTCAGATAAGGCAACTCTCCATGTTTCCCATCTGTCTGGTCACTGTTGTTCCACAGGGCTCTACTGATGTACAGTGGTGATAATAGGTATATAGCCCATTTGATCTGAAGATCAATTTTCCCCACCTGGAATCAGCAAAAGCTGAGATTCTTGGACTGGTGGGCTTGGCAGGGAAGACATTTCTCCTTGCACAGCATTCATTTTCTGATGCATACAGCGCCATCTGAACAGGAAGGAATTGCACAGCTTTGTGGGGTACCACATCTTTCTTTCACAGGGTTCTGTTTAAAACAAATAGTCACAGAACCTGTGAATTGCTTTTATGCTCCCATTTCAGTCGCATGTATCTCAAGTTCATCTGAACACTGTCCTCCTCATAGGCTCCTCTTTCCTACCATTTTTTCTGCATACAGTTCTGCTTCCCTGCATCATTGTGCACCCTGCCCCTGCCCTCCCTCTGAAGCCTTGCAAAAATTAAACAGAGTTCAGCTGGTAGGCTGTGCACTGAACCTAGCCAGGGGGTGTTTTTGCATAACAGCTTTAGCCATATGACCTTTCTATCCATTTAGTTCCCATTCATAGATATACCCTGGAAATATGTCTCCTGTTACCTATATACTATTCCCTTGCAAGCTATTACACTTTCCAGTCATCCCTAGTCATATGTCTCACTCTTCTTTCCCTCCCCCAAGACATCCTCTCTTTCACCCCGGGCTGTCTGAGTCCAGATCTGACACCTCATCTGAGAAGATTTTCCTACACCAGTACAATAGCCTGCAGGCCCAGTCTCTCACCACAAGGTAGTTAGGCTAGCAGTTTGCTAACCATCTGGCACTCAGAGAGCTGCAGCTTTTGAACGGATACGTCAATGAGTTCTTGAAGCACATTCTTATTCATGCTTTTCTCTCAGCTCTCTTGGAAGCAATCCCTTCCTTATCTTGATGGATCTTGTTGCTTGAGATCATAGCTGAGAACAATAAACAATTAACAAACTTCCGGGGAATACCTTAGGTATACTTTCACACCATGCCTTACATCACATCCCAGCATGCCAACACACGGTCAGGACACCAGGTTCCAGACTTAGACCCACGCTTTCCCAAAAGACTTAGTTCAGCTCCATTCTCTTATTGTGCCCCATCAACATCGAATGCAACCAGGACTTTACTGATCCTACTGATTTTATATGAAAAACTTTTCTATACTATTTTGATAGCCAAGGCTTATACAGATACATAAACAGAATGATCTATCACTTTCCAGGTATTAAAACAGTTTTTGCTACCCAGTCCAATGCTCCACAGAGCAGTAACTATCTCCTCCCCATTCTTCTTCCCTTAAAACTTACCTCTGTCATTCTGCTGCTGAAGTAGAGAGAAATTTGCCCTAGGTGAGACTAGCTGGGAAAGCAAAGTGCATTCTAGTGACAGTGTCAATAGGAATATTGCCAAAGGTGTAACGTTGTCTCAGCCTTTGTGATCTTCTGCACAGATGGCTTTTGTGCCAGGGAAACACCTTGACTTTCCCTGAAATAATACCATGGTGTGGCAAGGGCGGCAGGCAGACTTTCTCTGAATGGTTCTTCAGCTAACCTGCAAATATTAATTATTAATACCTTCCTTAAAGACCACATAGTGGCATCAAGAAAACATCGTTTATTCCACACATAGTTTCCTTAAAAGAAGATGGTTTGTGGAAAGAGGAAATAGCTTTTCTTGGGTTTCCTAACATAGCTGGAAAACACAGGTGAGATTTTGGGCACACAGCCTGTTTTATGGGTTCTTTCTCCTACATTGATTTAGGATGTACAGCATACATAAGACAAAAAAAAAATCAACAATATAAGCATGAATGTGAGCTTTCCAGCACGACTACCCTTTCACTTCAGTGGCACTCTTCGGTTGAAATGAGGAACTGCTTAATTAGAACCTGTGTTTGAATGGCCATTCACTGAACTGTGCTAAGGTAAGAGCAGGCATGCAGCCTGCCTCAGCATGGCCTACAAAGCGAAGACTAATAGGCATAAAAGGATACTTTTTTCCCATCTGATTTGGTCTCTTTACAGCCTTGTGAGGCTGAAATCACTAGCAAATCATTTTCAAGCATGTCTTACTATGCAAACAAACGAGTCTAGAAAGCTTTCAAAGGTGGTTTCTAATCCAAGCAACAAAACAGCATTAATATCTTAGCTTTCTCCTTGAATATTTCCATGTGACGTATTCTGAAAACAATTACATCCATTGAATTAAGCAGAGGAAAGAAACACAGTAAAGACCTCAAAAACACTTTGGGAAAACAATGGCACTTGCAGTGACTTTCCTCCAACACATCAAGAGGGAAAGAACAAAGGTCCAATTGACTAGACATGTGAAGAATAGCGCTATTGTTCTTTTATCTCATACAAACACCCACCCAAACAGAAATGAGCCCTTCCTATAAAGAATATCACGCTACAGACACCCTGTGAATGTCTCAGCTGCTATGTTTCTGCCATGGCAGGCAGGTACACAAAGTACTTTACCAAGTTGCATAACAAGCACTGAGCAAGCAGCTATAACCCCTGGGAAGTATCTAGGGGATTTTTTTAAGCCAAATTTGCATGTAGGTGTAAAGAAGCAGCTCTAACTTGTCTCCACTTTTGAAATCTCATTAATTTTTTCTTGATTCATTTGTTCAGTTACCTAGTTAGCATGTAACATACAGCATGCTGAAACTTGGTCTCCAAGCATATTATAAGCCCAGAGAGAAGTACTGGTTTGATTAGCATCTTCATAAACAAGCATTTTCCAGTAAGAAGAAAAATTTCTGCAGGATGATTGCAGCAGGAGCTGGTATGATGTTCATTGCATGTTCCAGCGATGGCTGTGTAAACTTGGCTATTACCAACTAGAGAACTCTCGTTTCCAGGTCAGTGCTTCATGTCTGGTCCAGATGGTTAGTTACTGGAGAAAGCTGATGATCTTCTAGTAGTTTCCAGGAGAAAAATATAAAACATATGATGACCACCAGCAACCGCTAGTACTTTTGTGGTGAATTAGAACAGGAAGCATTTACAAACTGCCTGACACAGTGGCATCCTAACGCAAGCTTACAGGTCTGAAAACTACTGCAGTAGCACAAGCAAGCATGGATACCAAGATCATTTCTTTGTCCAACACCTGTGACTTTCAGCCTGATGTTTAAAGCTAGCAGAAAAATAAAAGCAATTGAAAACAGAAGAGAGAGAGCTGCCACTTATGTAAATTCCTTCACTTTCCTTTGTGCTTTTACGATTACTATGAAACTCTTCCCATCAAAATACTCGAAGAACCTTTCACAGAAAAATCAGATTAACAGGAGATAGCATAACAGCATTGTTCTCACCACAGCTACCCTTTGTTCTCTGAGCCACTGAATGTCTCCTCTCACTTCACACTGAAATATAAGGAAGTTACCATAACTCAGGCTAACGGAGTTTTTAACTCAGGCTACCTTAACACTGTGAGTAAAGCTAAATGAAATTACCTCACATTCACCTAGGCTGGGAGAGTGCATAAACAGCTGATGCTCAGTAACTAGTACCTCAGGGTGAGAATTCATCTAGTCCACTGTAGGCATCAAGCGTAGACATCTACAAGTGTGTTAATTGTCCCTTTACAGCCAGTGGGAAGAAAAAGGAAAATCTAGCTTGCAATTCACCTTATCCTAAGACAGAAAGCAAAGTAAGCCAGTTTCCTCATGCCCARAACACACCCAGTTGCCCCCAGTGATAGCAAAGGGAGCCTGGGGTGATGAGTGCTGATGGAGACAGCCACAGCGCAGACATGTACGGGGAGGTGAGTCAAATCCCACCCCTGCGTGGGAGCCTTCAGCCGCAGGTGCTGGTCCAAGTCCTGCCCCCCAGCTGGGTGCAAAAAGGTGACTGACCTCTTTTCTTCTTACATTTCATAAAAAGCAGTCAAAGGGTCTTTGTTTCTGAAAGAGAGTATCTTGGTCACCTCCAGGAGTAGTGTGAAAAGGAGAGCCCTTTCCTGTCCAGCTCCTGTTACACATAACCCAGGCTGCCATCACCCCTCACACCTGAAGAAGACACAATTGAACTGCAGGGTTTGCCGAKGGGCTCTCTGGCAGCTGCCAAGCCCACTGCCTGCCTGATGGTGTGAGGTGCTGCAGCCTGGGAGCACCAATGTCGCCAGTGGGATTTCCAGCATATGCGCTTGTGGCCAGTCCGCCTGCACCTTCAGCTCCCCAAACCAGCCACAGACCACTTTGTACCCTAGCTTGAGTTCACAGGCTTATTGTTCTCAGCTTTCAACGTCAATGTCTCATTGATTCAGGGTTATTATTAAGCAATCCTTTTACCTCCAATAAGCCAGCACAGATGCTGGGTGCTTGCTCGCCCACATGGCTCAGCAGCTCAGAGAGAGCCTTCTTGCCTCCATCATGACCATGACCACCAGTGCCCTGGGCTTGGTAGTGGGGAGAAAGCCTCCAAGGGGCAGAAGGACTGCAAGGCGAGTCTGCATGCTGAACTGAAGCGAGGCACAGCAATGTCTGAGCTGGCACGTGGTGGCATGGAGCCATGCGGGATCCCCAGCTCAGGTTCAGGAGCTGTCGAGCTGCATCCGATAATAAACCCCGATCCTTGGAGAGACACAGTAACCCAGGTATGGTGGGGCCAAGGCTCAAACAAAGCTCTGGCTCCCTCAACACACACCTTGCATAAGTCCCAGCTCTGCCAGGAGGGATCTGGTGAGTGTTGGTGTGAGAAATTAATATTACTCACACAATATTAATTAATATGCAGAGTAGGGAAATGAATATTATGCGTGTGCGCACAGACATGTATTTGCTCAAAAAGTGGGAAGCTATTCAGTCCAATATGTGGGATTTCAGCTAAAAGAGAACCAGCAGAAAGCAAAGGGTTGTCTCCCAATAAATAAATGTACCACAATGAGAATTTAACATGCAAAAGTAAAAAATAACTGCTGTATAGTTCGGAAATTTAAAAATAGTTTGGCTGTTCTCTTACCCCTTCCTTTCAGTCATCACTTCTTTGCAGATCTTCAGTTTGTTTGTATTAGTTGCTATGGAGAGGCTATGTTACAAAGCCCTGCTGGGGAAAATTCATTTCAGTAACAAACATACCCAAGACTAACAGAGCTCTGCAAAAACATTAACTCAGACATTCCCCCTCTACCTTTGAATGTCTGACTTAACATATTTTTATACAATAAAACATCATGGTATCTCCCCTCCTTACAAATTATTTGCCACTAATTTAAAAGAACTGCAATGGTTAGGGAGAGCACATGCACAAAGCATTAAAGAATTAGTGGAGTACTCCGTGTAAAACAAGTGCCATCCATCTAATAAAGTTGCAGTCTACACTACATTACCCTTAACAGGAAGAGAACATGCCTATGGCAAGTCCCGACCAGATATCTCCGAAAACAAAGTGGGTCAAATTCTGCTTTCTGTTTAATGCTCTTAAAACACAGTTACTCTAAATTCACACCAGCTAGAGCAGCGTAGAGCTGTCCAAAGACATTCCAGCCCATTTAGCATGAAAGCCAGGTAAGGACAATCTTTTAACATTGTGCTGCACTGCAGTGTAGTAGAAAAACTGTTGGAAATGCCAGGTATAGCACAAGTGTAACCACAATAAGCTTTATAAAAGCAGTCTATTTTTTGCAGAGAAAGCAGCATGACAGCAACCACAAAGGGAAAGGAAGCAAGGTGGCTCCAAAGCATGGGTGGTGAGGTTATTCAACTGCAGCTATCTGAGCAGAAGGCTCAGCTGCTTCCTACCGTCCTGATACTAGAGCAAATGCACTGACTACAGCAGGACGAGCACCTCGCCGAGATGGGTGTGAATGCACTAACTCAGACCCACAGTTATGTCTGCAAAGCCAGGACCAGCACGGGGAGCAAACCCCACCATCTGCAAAGCCTCCGAGTCCCGGGGAGCTGGGCCTCAGTGCCACAGGGTGATGAACTTGCTGCCAGGAATCAGATAGTGGCAGAAAGGCCCCACATTGCTCAAGTAAGGAGAAGATCAGGGAGGAGAAGGTGAACATGGCAGTGATTCCCACCACGCTGGCCATGCCAAGGGCAGTGAAGGCTGAGGCTCGGCACCTCTCTCTGGCTTTCAAAGCAGCTTGAAATCCTCACAAAACCCTGGAAGCTAGTGGTGCCCCTGGCTGCCGTAGCTCTCCCCAGGGTGTCAGGGAGCGGACGGGTGTGCCAGCTCTGCCAGGGCAAAACACAACAGGGAATTCATGACCCTTTCCCTTGCCTTGGTACCACTAGGCATGGACCAAATGTGCCCTGATGACACTCAGCAAGCTCAGCGGGAGCAGCAACATTCGATGGTTGGGTATCACAGGGCAGGGTTTTCAGCAGTAAAGTGGTCACACTTGCAGCATTCATCACCCTTGCAGGAAACCAAATGTTTCTCGCATATGCCTGATAAGAGCATTGACAAGTATTTGCAGGCAAGGGCTTGCAGCGCTCACTTTTATCACTCTAACTCTATTCATAGGCTGCTTGTAGAAAACACCAGCCTCCTTTATGCGCTCCTTCACCTCTGCCCTGCATCCTCCCAAATATTTGGTGCCTAAGATTACCATACTGGCCACATTATGAATGTGGTGGTGGCCTGCACAGGTTAACTACTCACCTTTATGTCTCTGCGGCCTGGTGCCATTGGTAAGCAGGATCATGCTTTACAGAGTGCCTGCAGTCCATCACCTCTTAATAAATGCATTTTGGCACCCCCTTTATTTGTGAGTTTAAACATTCCTGTCTGCAATAAACCTGTCTTGCTAGACCCACAAGTGTCTGAATGCCATATTTCCCCTTCCTGCAATGTTCGAATATACAGTTTGGCACCTAAATGCTTCACATTTTTATAACACTTTCTATGTTTGCAGCACTCTGCAGACATTCATTGCATTCTCCCAACACCCTGGTGAGGTTGGCAAGCAAATATTATTCCCCTTTTTCAAATGGGAAGACTGAGACAAAGTGAAAGTGGCTTGTCTTAGACCACATGGTTATGTCTACACAGACATACCAGGTAGCTCTTAAGCCTCCTTTCCATTTGCAAGAGCACTGTATTTGCACTCAGCCAACAGCCTTTCTCACACCTGGAGCCCATCCCTATGGTTGGCAGTCATTTGGTCTTCATGAGCTTGGCTGCCAAGACAGAGTATCATGTGAATGTAGCATGAGTTAGGAAACATTTCCTGCTGGAGACTTGAGTCAGGGCTACTTTTTAACATCCACAAAGCATAATTTGGAAACACCCTACTCTTGAGCGCAGGCCCGACCTTCCCTGTTGGCCAGACTGTAAGTGCTGGAGCTCAGATTTTAAAATGGCAAATGTGAAAAATGTGAAAGCCCTTTTTAAAGCTCGCGGGTGGTTTAGCTGTCATGCAGACATGGACAGTGAGGCTGAGTATGGAGTCGGGAGTGGACTTCAGGGGGAATTTACAGTATAATCTCCCAACTTCCAGTCTTGTGTAACTTCAGCCATGTTTCAAAGCAATAGATAACTCTACTCCAAAAAGTCAGGCCAACAAAGGTCTTTAATCACTATTACACAGAATAGATGGGAGGGCTTCCTTAAACCTTCAATTCTTATTTACATAAGGATCAGGTGCCATGAGACCCAACAATATGAGAAGAAAGTCACAGTTGCAGTCCTGCCTATTCTTAAGCACTTGCATTTATTTTTGAGCGCTATGATCTCAAAGCCAGAGCCTCAAACACTAAACATCGAATATTGCCAGTCACTTAGTAGAGCTGTACTGACAAAGAACATATAGCCATCAAAGGGAAACACGGCGTGAACAGCTGTACAAGGGGTGGCCTTGACTTTCTCCAACAGTTATAGGTGGAAAAAGGATAACTTTATTCCTTTTCTGTTGGAGTTAGCATTTATACAAGCTGGAAAAAGAATAAGGCTTTTATTTATGATAAACTTCTCTGCAGTTCTGCTACAGCAGGTGAGTAGAGCACTTCTGATGCAAGGTGTGCCTTCCGGCAGCACAACATCTTGTACAGCAGGCAACGCAAATATTTTCTGGTCCTGTCAAGCTCTGAACTCCAAGCAGTTTACAGCTGGAAAGTCTGAACAGGCCATACTTCAGTGACTTTTTTTTCCCCCTTTATGTGAGTTTCGATTCAGCAACCTAACTTACATTGAATTCATTTTCAATTCAGAAGCTTTGTCTGGAGGTACGTTCAAGAGACAGCTTTTTAAAAGTGCTTAATGAGTAACAACCGTGCCTTTCCTCACATCATCCGCCTGCAGAACCTGCCCCTGGTTCAGACACAAATCTAGGAAGAGTTGCTGCAGCAAATATGAAAGGAGGGCATTGCCACAGCCCCTTCAATTAAAACAAAAAAAAGAGAGAGAGAGGGAGATGGGTCCAAGTGCATTAAAGTTTTTAAGGAGCAGTTCAGGCATTTTGGTGGTTCAGCAGAATTTGTTCGCATATCTGTGCCAGCTACAAATTTACCTGCACTGCAGTTTACTGTTTCAGATTCTGGTGCATAGTATCTAGGCTAGGGCACTGTTTCAAGTTACTAGTTTTATAGCCTGCTTGTAACTACATAGAGCAATTTAAATAATTACATCCTTGCCACAAAGAGATTGAAAATCTAACTAGCTGGGTGAAAGGAGAATGGGAAGGTGTAACAATATTGTTGGAAAAGAGATCAGCCAGGGAACTAGGCCAGAAGAGATTAGAAGCCACTCTTGACGGAGAGCTGCTCAGTGATCTTTGCCAAACAGGCAAATTGCTTCAGCCTCATTCTCAGCAGCCACCCAAATACCTCGCCGCTATTATCCACCAGGCAGCCTGAGCATTGGATGGGAACATCAAATGAACTGCTGTCCTCAGGAGCAGTCCTCTCAGGTCAGGTGTGACACATGGCATGTGGCACATGATGTGTGACGTGGGATGGGACCTGCTCCGCCAGCGGGCCGGACAGAACTGAAGCAGGGGTTCTGCCCAGACACTGCTACTGATTAACCATGTGACGGCAGAGAAGTCCTTCTCATGCTTTGTTTTGCCGTGTGTAAGGAAGGCACTGTAAGCACCTTCCAGGAACTGCTTTCAGGGATTGGATAAAGGGGTTGTGAGTGCCCTGGCAGGGCTACACCAATCCTGAGAGTCTACAGAGAGTGCTCCACCCTCCAAGGATGTGAATCCACAAACATTAAGCTTGCTATGGAGAACTGAAAGAAAAAAAAAAAAGATGACGATCCAGATGCAAGAAAATTAGAGAACTATGAGATGGATTGTGAAAAAGAAAACCGAAAGAAATATTAACGAAAGTGGCATACAGGAGGGCAGTAGCCTGCCTCAGCAGCATGAACAGCAGGGGTGAAGGGCTGTGCTGAAACCGATACCTGCAGGCTGTGTGCAGCACAGCTGCCAGAGCACAGGAGTGCCCAGCTGCCCCTTCCCCCTCTGTCTTGCAACATCCTCTCCATCTCGAGCCACTCTTGATTAACGCCGTTAGGTACCCCAAAAATTAACGAGGGTGGAGAGAGAAAGCCAGACTGTAGCCAGCCCACACAGGCACTGGGCCACCTGGAGAGTCCTAGACCAGAGAGGATACTAATAAATAATCTATGGATATTAATAGTCTACTCTGTGGCTGGCCATCTGGCTGCCCAACCAGTCATGCCTGGCTTTTTTGTCTAGCTATTTCCCTGTAACAGTGGGGAAGGGTCAGAGCCACTTGCATGGTCAAGGTCACCTATGTTACCCCTCTGGGTACTAGAGGAACCATTGCCACATCTGTCAACAGAAAAGATAAATTCAGTGGAAATGATGAGGCCTTATACTACGAATCTCTGTTTTGGAGAGCGTTAGTCATCTACTGTGGGTGTGATTCAAGACCAAAGTTAGCTGACCAAATTCCCTATATAGTCAAGAAAGAGACCAATACGGGGGTGTGATTCAAAGTGGCTGCATTACATGCTTAAAGTAAGACAGCATCAATACTGCTATTGTATACAGAGCAGAATTTTAGTTTCTAGCTGAACTGAATTTTCTGTGGAACCTGTAAAAGTAAAACAATCTTTTAATACTTCATCAAAGTGGTTTTCTTTTCTTCTGCCACCAGCAGGAGATATTATATGTTTTGCTGGTATGCACGCACCACCAATAAACAGCACCATTTTGGCTACGCTTACCAGGTGTTCTTGAAGGTTTCGTGCAGAATCAATCCAAAAAACACCTCAGGAACAGCATTTCTCTTCACGGCCTCCAAAGCAGGACTGGCAGAGAGTGCTGCAATGTAGATCACAAAGAGGGGCTTTTAAAAGGCCTTAGAACTCCAATGCAAATACAGAGAAGTTAAACAAATGAGGTAAGGACAAAGGAAGAAGCACAAGACCCCTCTAAGTGTTCAGCTCATAGGAAATATGGGAATGAGGGAAATGCTGAACAGCTATAGTCTTTACTGCACAGGCGAAGAGAGCAGGAGCCTGGGAGACATAAATGGATCTGGGAGATAATGAGAGTTATGATTAGTGAAACACAAATGAAAGAATAACTGAACCATAAATATATCAGCAGGGACACAGGTCATTTACTACCAGTCGTCAAGGAACTGCGTAAGAAAGCATTACTAGCTTTAGTTATCCATTGTCTGAGGAGGCAGAGAAAATGAAGCAGTGATGTAGCAGAGCTGGAAAAGAGTAAATATAATGAAAAGTTCAGCCATCAGGGAGGAAGGGGCAGACCAGCTAGCCTAACACTAATACTGGCTAAATAACAAATTATTCAATTTCTGAGCATTTTTTAAAGTTATAAAGAGCACAACCAAAACTCTGCTTCCAGTTTTCTTATCAGATTTCCTAATTCTCGTGTTTCCTCCTCCATATATCATTTGCCTTCACACTATGCTAGAGTCTGGTTCTTCCTCTCTGCACATCACCATTAAGCCCACTTTCTACTGCTTGAATATGACTATGTTTATATCAAACAGCTTATCCAATGACACCATGATTTTCTATCTTTGGAATAACCAAATGTCTATTTCCATGCACACTTTCATGATTCAAAATGATGCAATCTTCCAGTTAGCATCCATCAATTGTTCTTAAATAGCTCACTGGGAGTATTTGTTACTGGTAATTAAGCATTGTTGGTCACATAAAGTTGCATGCCATTGTTTCCACTTCCTGACTGGAGGACAAGGCAAGTAATTTCAGTGCTAATATTAACTCTGTGTGATTTTAAGTCTGGTTCTGCAAATACTTGTACCTACAGCTTTGAAATTCTCATTCTTTGAAACACCGTGATACTAAAGTTCAGTTGACCTAACAGTCATGACAAGCACATGCAGGCGGGAGGCAGGAATGGTTAAGCAAATTGCCTTGATTATTTGCACAAATACGAGTGGATTTTTGTTTTAATACTATTTAGCATGTTCTCCTTCACAACTGTTAGCCTGGCTTCCTATATCTCTGTTCTCTTTCCAGTATTTCTTTTCTCTGCTCAGCTTCATTTTGTGGCCATTTCCTTTTCTTTCCATATTCATAAGATCTCTTTTTTTATTCATTCCACTACCTAGTGAACCTTTATCTTTTCTGAGAAATGACTTATCCCTGATAACCCTTTAAGCAAATATTCACTATAACATATCTCGTTATTACTTGAAATTTAATCTCCTTGGCAAAGTTTATTTCAGATAGGTCTTGTTTTTTTCTTTGTATTTGTTTCACACACCTTTTAGTATAACATTTTAAGTAGTTGTGAAAGGCCTCAGCCAAGTATTATCTCTAAAATAGGACAACAATCACATTAATAAAACCAGAGGTTGCTAAGAAAGAAAACCGGGGAGGGGAAGTTATTAAACAAAACACAGCAAACCTTTTACACTTTCCATTCTGCTTTTGCATGGTTCAAAGGCAGGGCAGAAGGGATGTGTGGTGCATAACCAAATGATTTGCATTGCCACTTGGTTAACATCTGCGCAGCCTGGCTAGTTTTACACAGGACTCACTGTTTGCCCTCAGCATGGCTGCACAAGTACATGCTGATCTTTAGATGCATAGTAGCCACTTACCTGATGTTTCCATACCTATATATTATTTTATCCATTTCACAGGGGACAGCTGTAAACGTAAGACTGGCAAACTTGCCTGGATATCTGCAAGAAAAATGTGGAGGAAGATGTAAGAGGAATTCTGAGAGTTAAATATTTCTATAAAGGGAATGTATTTTTTTTCTTCAGGGAAGAGGTGTGACTTGCAGCTTGAATGCCCTTCAGATAAACATCAGTATGATGAACTATCAACATTCACTGCAATTTTTTCCTGGAATGCCCCACCGCGACAGAATTCCATTTTCTGCCCATATAACAAGTGAAAGCTTGTGGCATTCTCTTCTTCATTCAAATGAGACACTCTCAAAATAAACTTTATGAGGCAAGCAGTCTCTGTTGTTGCTCTATCAAAGGAGAAACATTTGCACACCAGTAAAAACTTGCATTGTGAAATACTTGATTTTGACACACAGTTTGAGGAGCACGTATCCACAAAAAGAAAGGAAATAAAAATTAAGTTACCTAACCATATTTATCTCCTATTCATTCAGCAATGCTCCTACCCGGTTTTCTACCAATTCATTTAGTGTGAAACTCCATGCATGCAGGCACAGTACTTAGTTCTTCCCAGCTCTAGTTATATACCCCTTCTGGATTTTAGAGCTTGGCAAGGTAAATGTATTAAAATAATAGTCTAGTTTAAGCACAGTTTTCATACCTTACTGTAACAATCATATTGAAATAGTGTCTGAGGATATAATATTATCTCTTTTTATCATTTATTATCTCTTATTATGGCAAGCTCAACACACAGACATATATAACAGACCTAATAATAGAAATCAGGAACTTGAGATAGCAATGCAATCCCTGATCTCCGTAACACAGTAGGCACTTATAAGATGCAAATTTGCCTTTTATACCTTTAGGCAAGCAGTTGGTCGCTGAATGGGGAGCCAGACTAGGGTTCATAGACCTGCACTGAAATTTCCAGTTCAACCACAACTTCCTGCATGATTTTAATCTAGCCAATTAATCTGGTAGATCTGTTTACAGTTTGTAAAATAAGAATGCATGCTTTCTCTCTCAGAGCGTGATTATGAAGGTAAAATCCCTTAATTACTGTAAGGAATGAAAAGTTTTGAGGACTCTGAGACTCTGTTGCTGGATTTTTTTTTTCTCTACTGAATCTGCAGGCCCAGGTTAGATAAACAGGCTTTTGGCCAGGCAGTCTCCTGTGTTATGGCACAGACAGACATGCTGTTCTGGTTTGAGCTGCTGTGGATTTGGAGGTGACACTTGCCAGTTGCTTGTCACTGTTTTAAAATCAGTGGAGTTGTGTCTATGCAGATACTTACAGATTGCTTACGGAAAGCAGCTACACCGCTTAAGAGCTACAGCTTTAACATTAACTGTTTAATGATTAGTTAAACTGTTGCGCCCTCTATGTTTAGACAAGTTCTATGTTAATATGCTCAATCATCTCTGAAATGGCACAGTGAGATAGCCCTCACCGAAGTTTAAATTCTTAACCACAGGCTTGTCTGCAATGACCACATCTGTGTAGCACTGAGGGCTGACTCCAATTTGTGGCACCTTCTTTGCATTTCAGTTGTGTTTACTTTTGGTTCAGCAAACTTGCAATTCTCATTGGTACTGTGATTTTCATTCAGTTGCAAGGATCAAAATCAGGGAAGTCCATGAGGCTCTGCATTTGGCCATTTGCAAGAGAGAAACAAAAATGCTCAGTCACTAAAACTCATGATAAAATAGTGAGGGAGTCCTGAATGTACCAGACAGGAGAATCAGGCAGTCATTCTTTAAAAACAAGAGACACCTCAAAGTATTTTTTCCCCAGACCACTACCTTTTTCACCACTTGCTTTTTCAAGTAGCATGGTTTCACGTTCCTTTTTCTTAAGTGCTGGGCATTGTATGGTCAGGTGCTTCCATTTCAGAAGTCCAGTTCTTCTCCTTATTGTCCCCTCTGCACAGCCTTCTTCACTGCTTCAGCTTCAGCTGAACAAGTATCACTTTCAATAAAGCCATGTTGAAGATTAAGGAATCATTGCATCAACATTGTTTTTGTCAGAGGTACATACTGTCCTTCAAATAGGATGGGTTGGGGAGGAAAAGGATTTTGGCAGACCCATCTTGGATATCTCCTTCTTATGAAAGCCCTCCACTGGGTTTTCATCATAAAAAGAGGTGATTCAGGTCTTTTTAGACACACCTAGAATTTCCTACAGGCATATACCACACAAATATCAAGCTAACCATTTGCAAATACAGTTGCTGCGTTTGCACTCATCAGAGTAGCTCTTTGTTTCAGGCAAATGAAGGGTTCTGCATACATCCAGAAGTACTTGTAAACACCATGCATGCAACTAGGTATCATTTTCCTTTCAAATTAGCAGGCTCAGTGTGAACTGACTCTGAATTCAGCAATTCTTTTGCTTTGCCTTTGATGATGTTCCTTCAGCACTTTCACCTTCGCCTTCTCCCAAAGGAGGGAACACACACCCACTTATRCCATGATGTCACTTCTTAGGATTGTGCATGAAGGTCTTGTTTATGACCATGAAAGTCATGTCCCCTCCTTATCACTCCGCAGTGACATCAATGCATTTTCAAGGGTAGTGACAAAATAGAGAACAAAATGTAGATCTCAACTTATTTACTGTTATAGCACAGCCTATTCACTAGCTGATGTCCAAAATAGGTACCTCTTGGAAGCAGAGATAAGAGCCAATTGAACTAGTCATCCTTCACTCCTTTGCTCCACAAGGAGCTCTCCACTTCCCTGTCTGACTCTCATGACAAATATTTGTCTTGATTTCCAATCATTTTTGCAACCACTTTGAAATCACTATTTCTGCTTCCTTCTCTTGTTTCTATTGCTTAGAACAGTCACTTAGACAAAGAGAAACCTATTTCCAGGCCTTAGAAGTGTCTTTATTTTACATGCAACAGCCTCTGGATAAAATACAAAGAAAGTCTCTGGGTCAGAGAAGAGAAGCCTGGACCATTTCCAAATAAAAGCTCCAGCTGCACTTGCAGAGCATTGTGTTTTCTCTGGCACAGTGAATTTTGAATTCCAGGTACCTCCAGGTTGAGGCAGAAGCTGAACGGACATTTTCAAGATCATAGCTTCATGCTTAGTCCTTAAATGGATCTGGGCTTGTCCAAGTACTTAACTCTCAGCTTCAGAGGCCGCTGGCCAAAGGAATGCTTCTGCAGTTAAGAGCTTGAGATGTAAACAAGACAGATTTTCCAAGGGAATTTCCCAGAGGCCCAAAAAGCAGTGAGATATCCAGCCCTCATTGGCTTTCAGTTCTGTCCACTACCCAAATGTGGTGCATTTCAAAGCATATTCAAAGCATATTTCAAAGCAAGCTATCATCTTGGAAAGGTACTAAAAGTTGTTAATTATTTGAGGTTGGTTGTGGGGAGCAGGGGGAGTCTGCAATCCATTAATGACTCCAAAATCACTCAGCAGCAACACATCGATGGGAGTCTGGGAGATGTATGAGCTGTTTATGAAAACTATTTTATTTTGAAAAGTGTTAAAGGCATCTTTTAAACTGCTCCTCCTTGGCAGATTTTATTAGCAATTCATTTTTATCACACCTCTGGTCAAGCTACTGTAGATCTTGCAGCAATTTTTAAAGCGTGTTTTTATTTCATTGGTGTCTCAAAGATTGTTTTGAATTCTGTGCATGCCCTATGAGTGGCTGTCTGGCTCCTCTTCCAAGTTGGCTTCCACAGCGAAGTGTGGAACTTAACAGTTTTGCTTCATGTGACTGCAATTATTAAAGGACCACTGCCACACACTGGTAAACTTTGAAATATATATTTTCACAGAATCACAGAATGGTTGAGGTTGGAAGGGACCTCTGAAGATCATCTAGTCCAACCCCCCTGCTCCAGCAGGGTCACCTAGAGCACTTTGCCCAGGATTGTGTCCTGATGGCTTTTGATTATCTCCAAGGATGGAGACTCCACAGCCTCTCTGGGCAACCTGTGCCGGTGCTCAGTCACCCTCACAGTAAAGAAGTTTTCTCTCATGTTCAGACAGAGCTTCCTGTGTTTCAGTTTGTGCCCGTTGCCTCTCCTCCTATCACTGGGCACCACTGAAAACAGTCTGGCCCCATCCTCTTTACACCCTCTCTTCAGATACTTATACACATGGATAAGATCCCTAATTTTCCTAAAGTCCTGCTGACATTTTTTTTCATCCATCATGTCTGCTTCCCAAACGATTTGTGTGGAAACAAAATTTCTCTCTTTTCTCAACCAAATTTCTCCCTCTGCCTGATTAAATCAGAGATGCTGCACAATCCACTCTGCAGGTGACATCAAGATTAATCATCAAAAGCAGCTGGTGTGTCATTACAGGAGGACTGACAGGGCCAGCAGGAGAAGAGAGTTGGCTATAGCACAATACACTGAGTATTTACACACAAACACTCTTGCAATAAATCAGCAATGACYGGGAAAGTCATAAGGGGAAAGCTGTGACTGTAATGGGGCTCTGATTTTATGAAGGCCCCTGGGTGAGCAGGTGATGTTCTTCAGTGTCTCATCAGCTTCTGAGAAAGACCTGGTGCCATAAGGACAGTACCTGTTCAAGGGCAGCTTGCTACAGAAATCTCCCCAAGGCTTTCAGTGCTGTCTCTGTACGATCGTTCCTGAGAAGATGATTAAACTTTTGTTAAAGAAGCAGACGCTAATGCTTGTTGGCAATAAAAACATCACTCAGGCTTTGGGTTCAGCTTGTGCTGACACTTCTCAGGCATTAGAGAAGGCTGAATCTTCTAGCAATTACTGGGTCAGATGAATGAGGCCATGGTTTCTCTTCAGTGTCTCAGCTCCACAATCTTCTTTCTTCTTCCAGTCTGGCACTACCAGTGACATTATGGCCTGAAACACAGATCTGAAATGGTAATTGCTCTCTCTTTTACAAGCTTTAGCAAATGGTTTACATTTCTGGTTGCAGAAGTCTGTTTTAATTATTTTCGATACTCTGGGTGTCCTATTTACATAAGGCTATTTTGCTTTATCATTTTTCTAGATGGATTTTTTTCTCCCCATAGACAAGCGCTCAGGATCTTTCATCCTGCTTATAAGAATTCCTCAGAGCTGTCTGCTGCATGCTGTGGTCTGCAGTAAAAACTTGATCAGAAGTTACTAGAAGTTAACAGGACTGCAATGGACTTTAGATCCAGTTTGAAATATTGTCACTTTGACATCTATTTTAAAACAGTTTCAGATATATTCTGTAATAGTCCTGGAATTATTTTGTTCCCTTAAGGTGATCTATTTGAGGCTGAAACCACTTCTTTGTCCTGCTTGGGAGGTACTTTACCTCATTTTAAAAAGAATTTACAAGCTACAGGTGCTTCTTACAGTGAAACCTAGACTTAAATATGCTTTCCCTACATTTTCATACACTAATTAAACAAAATTGCTTATAACGGCATCCCAAATCTTATTAAATCTGCCTCTCATACAGAAAACTTTTCTTCTTCTACAGTGGTACAAGTATTTTCAGGAAATTATTGACATAAAAGAAAACTGATGGGAAGAGCCCTAATTTATCATGCCCTAAGAATTCTAGCTCAGCTGAGTCACAGGCAAAGAGAGACCCCCTCATGTCTGTAAGTCTTCCTGATTCAAGACAGGATATACTAAATTGTGAATGGAATAAGTTCCTAAAAATGCTAGGAGGTAATGTTTTTATTATTCATTTCTAAAGCTTTGCAATGGAGAAATTTTATTTCATTTGAATAAAAAAGGTGCTAACAGTATCATTCTAACCTTTGCTTCTTTTCATGTTTCTCACCTCAAATCCATAACTCTGCCAGCTTCCAACACACCTGCCACAATTCTTTTGTGAACACAACCCAGCAACTGATGCTGATGCTGTGAAGCACATTTTTCTAAGCTAATTGTTCACATGGAACTTCTGCCTAATAATTGTGGTCAGTTACAGATGCTGTGATTTTTTTGTTGTTGTTGTTACAACATTTTTATGACAGTAAAAGCCTTAATATAGAATCAACCCTTCAAACACAGGGAAGATTTCCTTTTGTATATCTTATTTCACTCATGTGCCTGTGCAATATATATTGGCAAAACCTTTTTTGTCAGTGTGCTGCCTGCAACCGGAGGGCTACCCAGTGTAGTTACTCTGGCAAAATGTTTAAGTCTAAATACTATCCAAAACCCTTAGCTCCATTAATCATTTGGTGGAGTCAATGCAGCTCATGTGCCTTAAATCTGTGGGTGTCTTTTCCCCTCCAATTTAGTAATTTCAAGTAGATACTCTGTTTTTCTGCAGCATGTAAAAAAAGACAACCAGCATTCCTTTGCTGAAGACTGTAATTTTTCCTACTTGATACCTTTTCTTTTTTGTGAAGGTGGAGGTGGGAAAGTAGCAGGTTCTTCTTTTCTGAAGTGTCTAGCCTGCAGGGTTTGTTGTACCAAGCATCAGACACTTACTGTAACCCTTTCAAAGGAAAGACTGCTGCATGCTTGTTTGCTGCATCTTGTTTCTATCACGATTTCTGTGAGTTCACTCTCCTTTTGCACTGAGAGACTGTTTTTTTTACTTATTTTCAGAAAAAATTTAGTTGAAGGATTTTCTTTCATTTTTCACCAGTTTGTGGTATAATTAGGGCACTTAAGTAGGCTGTCTAATAATTAATTAGAGCTGCCTAGTAATTTAAGCAGACAATACATGGAAAGTTTATTTACTTTAGAAATCCATTTAACCTCAAAAGCCAACATATCAGTAAACAGTTTGTCATGCAGCACTGATGTGATGGGGCCCAACTTCTTTCAAGAGCACAGACAGAACTTGGAATACAGATAGCAGTCAGGACACCCACAACTGATGTGCATGAACATCCAAAACGCCCTGAAATGCTCTTAGTCCAAACAGCCCAACTGTGGGAAGTGGTAAGCATGTCTGTCCTTTCCTTCCCTGGGAGAGATGGCTTTCAGTACAGCTGGGTTCTCCCAGGTACACAGTGTCTGAGGACGTTTCTTGATGAGGAGAACAGCAATATATCTGAGAAGTTTCTGGTTTGGGTTTGTCAGGCGACATTTGCAGGGAAGAATTTTTAATGCTTAAACACCTGCCAAAATATTTAGACTCTCTGCAGGCCAAAGGATCGAATGAGGCCTTTCTTAGTGGCTTCATCATTTGGCCTTTGTTATTGTTGTCTGCTGTATTTCTTAATAAACTAGCCCAAATTTATGAGCGGTGATGCACAGGTGCCTGCCAAAGATGCTTGTGTACTCCGCCTTTCACGAACTTGTAAAATCCTAGAGCCTGTAATAAGCAGACAGGGAGGAACACAGACTGATCAAAACTGCAGAGCTGGAGGCCCACGGAAATGAGCACCCAGGCACCTAGCCCAGCACTGCAATGGTGAGGAGCATCAACCCAGCTCCACTGACATTAAGTGCAGGTGCTAGTCTCCTCTACCCAGCCTGCAGACTAACAGAGGCTGTAAACCTGTTGCACCACTCGTGCTCATAGAAATGCCTTTTTCCATGTGGCATCAGCATAGTCTTCCTGGCAGTATCACTTTCACCTTCAGCCTGATGAACTCTTCCTGCCACAGTGAAGTGTGCAGTCACCCTTTCCCAGCTCTTTTTGCTTGGTACTCCTGATGCACAGTGGGAAAGCACAGACACAGCTCTCAAAACAGTCATGGACGTCAAACTTCCCTCAATTACCTTGCCACATGGCAGGAATAATCTTCTGCTGGTCTTCACATGTGAAGAGATGATCTCCTTAGATCCTTCACAGCACGCTCATTACCGATATAGCCCACAACCTACTGGCTCTGATTAATTCTGCAATTGCCTGGAGCAAGAGCTCTCTGCCCCGGTGCTGCCTACCACCCCAGCCTCACAAGGTGACATGGGTGACAGTAGCACCCTACCCAGCACATGTAGTTTTCCTATGTTCTGTGTAGAAACTCTAAGCTATTTACCCTGTTCAAGCTTCTCTTAATGTCTTCACCTCTGTTCTCATTTCACTCCTTTTTACTACAGGATTTCTTGCTCTGTCCTTGAAAGCATCTGAAATTACTTATCAGAGGAAGGTACTGGCATAAGTGTTCTGACCTGGAAAATGCTACTGTGATATCATTACTGAACTTAGCAGTCAGTAAATTCTGCCTCAGTTCGGCACTGTCTCTCTGCTGTCTGTTTGCCTGCCATGCTAATTTCTAATCCTTTTTCTAGTCCCATCCCTCTTATAACACCCACTTTTTCCATAAAGCTCAGAAATCCTCCTGCCTGTCTGTGAAGATATTAAAATGCCAAATAACACATTACTGTTGTTATGCTCTATGCTAGGACCCTCTGCGTTACTGAGGCATTTTTGTGTCTGATTTTGAATTTACTAGATTGAAAGTTGGTTAGAGCAGAAAGCCCATTTGTCTTCATTTCTCACACCAACACCAAATACAGCCTAAGCTCTTGCATAACTGTGAGGGAACGTGCTTGGCGGAAAAAGGATTTCTCACCTTCCTGTTTTGCGGTGCCACTCTCCATATCGCAGCGCTCACTGCTGGAGAAGGGATCTCCCAGAGCTGGCCTCAGCTCTGGTTTCTTGGCCACAGACTATGCCTCTTCACCTTGGGTCTTCTCTCTAGCCTCTGTGGCCTCATTTCTACCTCTGATCGGTGGCCACCACAAAACATTTTCCTTTGCGCAGGAGCTCGTACAGCTGCTAGCAAGGGCTGGCAGCCAGCCCTGAGCTCTCGCAGGGCAGCAGCAGACCCCAAAGTGGCAAAAGGCCTCAGGCAGAGGTGGAAACCCAGCAGGTAGATTCAAGTCCCATACTTTGTTCAATAAGTCCCTTTTTCTGCCTGATGGAAAACACATTTGCATAAAACTCTTCTTTGAAGGGGGGGCCTTATTTCTTTAGTACTTCCTTTAATTTTCGTGCTTTACAAAGAGATGCAGTTTCCTGGATGGCAGCGTGACTGCAGGTCCACCTTTCCTCCCAACATGCTATTGTGCAATGTTAGGMGGAGCTTTCTGCTTTTATTAGTCTACTATTCATTATTCATCTGCAAAAGGGAGCCCTTCATAGCCAAACTCAATATGAAACGCTCTCCTGTGTAAACAGAAGTATTCTCCAGGCTTTGTATATATTTACAGCAGACAAATCAAATGCATAAATTAAAAGGATAAGTAGAGACTCCAAAGAGTTTAAGTCAGCCAGGGTACTTGCATACTACACACATTTATTAGGGACAGATCTTTTTTTGACAGGAAACATTACCATTTCATGTCTAACTTTCACAGTTCCAATAAAAAATATGGTGGAATTTGGAGATGGCCAGAACGTTGTGAAAAAAAAACAAGTTTTGACTGGTTTTCTGGTATGAGATCTTGGCACTTGGAGATGGTAGAAAGAAAATCCTGGAACAGGACTGAAAGCTAAAAGAAAGCACAGCTAACAGCTGTAAGATTTAAATGCTGTGAACAGGAAGTTTGTCTCCAAAGGAGTTACACAGGCCTTCTTCCAAAAGAGATAGGGTTTGAGGTAGTAGTGTGTGTGTGTGTGGGGGGGGGGGGGGTCATTTGGAGTTTTTGTTTTCTTTTACCAGTGCAAACTTATTTTTTGACTACAGACTCCCCAGATGAGAACACTGCACTCCTCGTTGGAGAATGGTCAGTAAATAATGCCTTTTAATATTCACGCTCATTCCTTGCTGTAGCAGCCTGGTGAGAGTATACTGAGCAGTTGAACTCACAGTGCTTGGAGCCAGCCGTGCTTCCACACATGGCCCACAGGCTAAATGGAAACCAGACGGGAATCTCTCCAGCCCCACAGGGCTCGCCTTCCAGAGGGTCTGCAATTAATTAAGACTGAAGGGGAGGTTTTGAATAACCCCTTTGTGGAACAAAATACACACTGTCAAAACCCAGCTGACAAACACAACAAAACTGACTTCACGGTTTCTTATGAGAAAACCATTAATGGCTGAAGATATGAAGAAACACTTTGTTCAAGTCACTAGTGTGAATGCAGCATATTCAGATTACAAAGCAGTCCTGCCCTGCTATAATAAATATCATATAGCTTTATCCATAGGTAACCAGGTATATAAAAGCCAGTAATAACACATTAGGTTTTAAGTTAGCATACAGTACCTACTATTACATTTTCACAGAATTCACTCACAAAAAGAATCAGCATTTTGACACTAGTCAATACTTCCAATGCAGCGAATACCAAAGAGACAGTGACCTGATATCCGCGGCTTGTTTCCAGTTCTTTGTTCACGTTCTCCTCTTGTGTCAATACTAAAGAGAGAGGGGGGTTAAGTGCTGATGGGTTTAATAAAGAAATACCTCATTTACCTCTGTGGCATGCTGTCTTCTTTTCCACTTTGGCATGCATAAGAGTACACTGATGAATAGTGACAGGTTGGTCAAACATTCAGGCAGGAAGAAGTAGGAAAAAAGTTCATATTTGGAGAAACATTTACAGTCTGCACACTGTCGTCAGGGTGAAGCTCAGTGGCGTGTGTTATGTGGCAGGGCAGAGCGAAGGCCCTGTTCAGGCTGTGAAAGCCGTACTGCACCACCCATTTTTCAGCCAGCGTCTGAAAGTGTATCAGATGTGTCCAAGCCTGGCTGTTATCTACAGCAGATGTCTCTTGCACAGGCCTTATGCGAAGGCTGGTTAGTGATTCTCTGTGATGCTCGTGAACCAGACACTCCCGGTGTCACCCAGAGCCAAGCATGAGACAGGGAGTATCAGTCCTTGAAGCACAGATCCCAGCAGGTCTTGATCCAGTCTCATGTCATGCTCTCCCTTTGGGCCCAGGGGCATCTAAAGCCCCTGAAGTTAGCAAAAATTTTTGTTTGAAGCAACATCTCTGCTCTGCCTGGAGGCTCTTAATCTAACCTGCAGGTGAGAGACCTGGAGATGGGACTGCTCTTTGTTGCCTAATCCAACCTTTGGTGAAAAGACTGTCACCATGTCAAATCAATGTTTCAGGACCAAATCTAGATAATTTTCAGTAATATCATTGCTAACATCCAGAAACTATGAAACTTAAARGATAAGAAACACAGTAATTTTTAAGCTTATGTCCCAGTTCTAAAATTAAATAAGTTCAGATGAACACACTGTGCTTTCATTGGGATCTCAGAAAAAGAGCACCTTATTTCCTCCATAGTTTCACAGCAGTTATAACTGACTGTCCAAATTTGTCTCCATCATTCTGAAGACTTTCATGCATCAAGCATGTCAAGTGGGATAACAAATAACCGTTTTATTTCCAGAACACAAAAAGAACCAGCCCCAGAACAAAGGGGTTATTGCTGAGAACTGAAAAATCTGACTTTTCCCTATCCAAAATCACTGCAAAATTAGCTGGTACGCAGCTGTCTTTACAGAGATTCCTCACTACAGGCTCATCATGATTTTAGATACCTAGAAATGTCAGAGATGAAGCAGAGCCTTTTCTAAAATGAGATCCTAATTTCCTTGAAAAGATACCACTGAAAAGATGGACTGACTAACTGTACAGCCTGAAAAAGCATGTTTCCTAAGGAACACAGACATCCACGATTTCCACTCTCCTCYTCTCACTAATGCAGGCTTGGTCTTTAGGTCATGTAACATGGATGGTTATAGCTCCCACCTGTGGGCTAGGTGGGACTGTAACAGGGCCATTAGCACCCTCTAAATGTACAAGGTACCTTATTTCAGTGACATGTCTTCTTCAAGCCTGCACTCAAATTGCAATTAACTTAATGCACAGATTTTCTCCTACTCTCATTTCTTTTTAACTGACTGAGCTTTCAGCTCACTACATCTCCTATCAGAGCTCCTCTTCTTTCTTCTCGTAACTTTGGGTCTGAGTTTTACATATTGCAACTTTCTGCTTTCATCCATAAGATGAGCAACCCATTCTTTCAGTCCAGCTAACATCTTCAGGTGCTTGAGGAAATACTGAAGAACAGATTGCTTCTTCAGCACCCTCCTTTGACCAAGTCACAGCTTATTTTTTAAATATCCCCTCTGGCAACCACAACGCCAGAGGAACCAGCTCTTCCTTGGCTCTAACCCCAGATCCCTTTGACCAGATCGTCACGTCATCCTCTATCATAACCTACTGAATGCAAGGACTTACTCAGCATTTTTACATAGTGCTGTAATTCTTGTATAAATGGTGAGTCAACAGGAGCCATGCAGCCCTGAGAAAGACCAGAAAACCTGCCATATTTACACACTCATAACTTAAAAAAAAAAAAAAAAAAAAGGAATAGACCTTCTTCCAGCTGGACTACAGGTTTGATGATCTTTGCAAAATAAGCCGGGGTGATATTTCTACCTAAGGTTTCTGAATTTTACAATTTCTCATCAAGTTAAAACATAAAACAGCTGACTTTCTTTAAGAAGACAATGGAAAATATCAGTCTGTTTAAAAATAAACCTTTGTTTTTACACTAAAGAGGGTATTTCTTTCCACAGCTCAATGTCCCCCAAAACTAGGAGAATGAAAGCAAGAAGGAAAGGGAAGAATCTAGTAAAAATATGTGACAGGTAGAAGAAGAGAGGGGTAAAAAGAAGAAGTTCTTTCACTGATAAAATAATCACTAGATACAGAAACATTTGCAAAAAAAAAAAAGAATTGTTTTACTCCGATCAAACATTATACATAGGCAGCTACTGGAGATTAAAACAGAATAAAAACAGATTATAAATTAATTGCTTTGTGGAGAAAAGTGGTCGATAAGATGTATTTTTGAAAGCCATTGGTTTTGAGGTGATGAGGGTAAAATACTTTAATAATCACCTTTTCACTTTTTGAAGATGATTTTAGAAGTTGCTGAAAATCAGAATCTTCCATAAAATCTCAAATACAAGATCATTTTAAATTCGTATTAGTACATGGATCCATTTAGGCCATTTTGACAAGAAGAGTTTTATTCAACAGATTATTCTTTCTGTGTGTGTGATGTTCTTCCTCCACTGCTATTTTTTTAAACATAAGCCCACACATCAGTTTTGTCCAAAGTACTACCAATAGCACATATATGTTGTTTACATTTCTATAACATAGAACAGTTTATTACAGCAATTTTTACATGATTACTGCTCTGTGCAAGAATGTTTTCAATGTCAAAACAAGAAGTCTGTTGAAATTCTGGTTGAAAGCAATTTCTGCTGTCCATGGAGTATAAAAGGCAAAAGCCCATGTTTCTTTGCATTTTAACTACCTGATAGAGTACCTAAAGCTTAGGTCTGAACACACCACAAAGATGACTCTACCCATTCAAAACCACACTAAAGCACAGTGTCATTAACAAGAGCTCCTGGGGCTCCTCACATTAAAAGAGAAAACAAAATCATGAAATGGTCCAGCCGTTTGTGCCAGCGTACTTCTCAGGCGTGGAGGCTTCATGTCATACAAAGACCCTAACTGAAGCACCTATCCAAGAAGAGCATTCACTAACTGGACATTTCATTTTGGATTAATTTTAGATTACTGTAACAAACTCCTCTGCAACTTCCAGCTTCCAGTCTTCAAACTGGAGAATTTCAAAAYTCAGTTGGACAAGGGCTTGAGCAACCTGATCTGGCTTTGCTGGCCCTACTTGTGTCAGGGGACAGGACTAGAGACCTTCTAGAGGTCCCTTACAACCTAAATCTTTCCATGATTCCATGAAAACATTGTATTCTTTTCTGTTGAATCAATTAACCACATTTGACCCCAATTCAAAGACAGTTTCCACTGTTCTGATTTTTTTTTGCTAAATAAACACTAGAAAAATGTCTCTCAATTGAACCAGTAAAAATGAGGAAAGCTACATTTAAAAATTATTTAAGTTAACTGAACACATGCTGTCTTATTACAATGGAGAGAGAAGTACTATGAACTACATGTAACACATTAAGAATAGGAAGGAACTGGAGAAAACCCACAAGGAGTCCTCTGTGTACAGTTTCTGAGAAATACATTCATTATCTGGCTAGAAACGTTAGCTGTCAACAAAATGCAACTTGGGTACATACAGGAAAAAACAATTCAGAACATACTCCTCCATGTATCTAAAGATGAAATTTCTACACCTTTGAGGGCTTCCATTTACAAAGTTCCCATTCACTTCAATAGTCAAGTATGCTCAGGAAATACACATTTAAAAAGAAAGAAGATTTTACTAGATGGGCAAACATGAGGAAAAAAATGCTATCATTTTGCAACTTGCAAATAGAGCAGAGTGAGTTGGACTGGAAACAATAATGAACATAGAATCAATTAAAAAAAACAAGAGAGAACTTTAAGCAAATCTTCCACCTCTGTTTTGTTTTAGGTTTGTTTTTGGTTTTTTTTTAAGAGCCTCTGCAACAGAAATACATTCACAAAAAATTCTTATTTTGACCATTGTTGGTCAATTAAACACACTATATTCCTATTTCCTTTTAGAGATTACAGTGAATCACATGTTGAATTCCACCTGTCTGTAATCTGCTTGATATTAAATCAAATTCAACCCATACACAAAAGTAAAGAATTAAACCCCTCCCACGCAGTGTGGCGTTAAATGTAGGTTAGCTGTTTTTGTTTACAGCACAACTAACCTCATTGTTTCCTCACTGTTAGGCAATCAGATTCCCTTCAAAATGCTGATAAAAGCACCTCCTTCAAGCAAACACTCCCTCCCCCTTTGCTCTGGCCAGGGTGGACTGCGGAACAAGAATCCTATTTCTGTGGTTTCTAGGTATTTCACAACTACAGATACTGTAGTAATGGACTGCTATGGGCTTCAAGCATAAATGCCATGGAAAAGATTAGACACACAATAGAATATGAGCAAGGGGAAAGGCTCTTGTGCTTGGAAGCTTCTGGGTTTTTTTTTCCTATCATCTATCTTTCTAATCAACCTCAACCATTCTGTGATTCTGTGATTCTGTAATGAAAGGCGTTACTTCTCCTTACCAGTGTGACTGTAACACGCACCTATAGCAATGTTATGATGACAAGATTATTCATATCACTGCTATTAAAACAAATGGCACTGGTGCCAAGTGACTAACAGAGCAGCAGAGCTCAGCACCTGGAGTCTACTCTGCACACTGCCATGCGCCCACATGTGGCTCTGAGGAAGTCCATCTGTGCCCCTGTGTCTCTGCTTCCTTACTGGAAAGAGGGAGAAGAATATGGGTTTCCTTTGCAAAACACTTGAAGGTCTCTGGATGAAGAATGCTTTATGAGAGTTGCTCTGAGCAGCAGCTTCTCAGTAGTTAGATTTGCAAGACAGTATTTTACAGATTTAAGCAAGTCTGCTTTTATAACATGCTCAGGGAGCAGGAATGACATGTACTGTGTCACTTGCTGCAAAGGCCTTCCTTGGCAGATTAAGTCAATGGACTGCATGAATGGATATATTATCAACTTAGTCAATCATGTATATGACCAAATAAAAAATATTTCATTTACTAATCAGTAGTTTATATGCCTTACACTTTTCTAAAGATGCAGGGGGAAGAAAACCCATCTCTATTTATACAGCCCTCTTATCACCSTATTACTGCCATCTAGCATCAAAACAAAAAGGAAAAAAAAAAAAAGCTTTTTACTGAATGGAACTAAAGTGACAAAGAATCCCAAGTGTCACCAGTGGTTCAAATGCAGTCAGGAAACTCTGCCAGCTCAAGGCTATGAACCGAGTCAAATAATGTCCAGCATTTGCCTCGCAAACACTATCAGAACAGATTACCGACACCAGAAGTGGGCTCAGCAGAGAAGCTGCAGAGCAGCATATGGTGCCACAATGAAGCGGGATAGCTAATCTTACACAACTGCTGTCCAATGCTATCATAACGTTGTGAGCCATGGGAGAACTGCCATCTCCAGGGCTGTCACGATGTCCAGACCAAAACGTTATGGCTAAAGTGCTCTAATTCCCAAGCCAAGCCTGCTGCTCCATCTCCCATTAAATACTCGTCATGTCTCAACTTTCATTCATCCCATCATTAACGCAGCCAACCCTCTGCCAGGATCTGCACTACATTTCTGATAGCAGCCACAAAGACATCAGGTTTCTGCCGTCTCTACAGATAGATATTGTCTGGGCTCTGAGTGTTGCACTTACGCATGCTCTGTGCAAACTGAAACACTGAAGTAAAACAAGCTGTTTAAATCAGTGAGCCCATGAGAAAATAGGAGGATCAGAGGGCACTGCATAAAGAAAACCTGGCTTACACAGTCCAGGTCTCCCATCTTTCTCTGAAAGAAATGTCATGATCCTGAAGAGATCTGACATCGTATTTAGTCATTGAACTTCTCAGCCAACACTCTTGCACTTGGATCAATTTTCTTCCATGTTACAAGAGGGAGGAAAAAGTGGAAAAGTTGCCTTTTATCTCTCATATGTCAAGGTAACGTTTTAAAAACAGGTAGAATTACTTTTATATTTCTCTTAATTCTTCAGCATTCTTTCCTCCCTTAAAAAATCTGTGCAAATCCATCTAATTGCACAAAAAAAGGAATCCACCCTTCCCAGGTTCCTGTAAGGGACTTGCTAAACTTTTTAAACCCATATGTATCCTGCTGGAGGTACCTGCTGCTTGTATTTTCAAGGAGAATGATGAACAAAGCCATGTATTAAGATTTTGTTATTTATTCCTCAAACATGGGACCAGATTCCCTCTAAGATACAAAAATCTTCTCATTTTATGTCCCACTGTGTGAATTATAACATTAACACACAATGGGAAGACTACTGTCTCTTAGAGGGAATGAGATCTATCTGGTCCCCATGTTTGTGGAATAAAGTAACCAGTCTATCTCATCTCATGTAAACTACAGACCTTTACTGCAGACTCTGACTACAAGCTAGATTCCCTCTACCTTCAACTGATGGAGATAAACAAATTGTAGAGGATGAACCATCGCATCCTACGTGTCTATGGTGTCTAAAATAGGTGGAATTAATGACTCTCTGGAAGTTCCCAGCCCTCTCCATTGACTAGAGAGGGGTTTTTACATGACACATCATAGCAAATCATGGTCTTTTGTTGTGGAGGGTATAGGTGACAATGCAGTCCCATTCAAGACACTACCAAAACACTTGTTTACTGCAGTGGCCAAAAGGTTTCTCCCAGTGCTGCCAGGGAAACTGTGGTTTTATGTCACAGTGAGCCTTGAAGGAGGGGCATGGATGGCTGTACTTCTGCAGGAACTCATGCAGGACTCCAGCTGAGTCAAAGAGTTGCTCATCAGGCAGTTCCCCAGCAACCTGATTGCCAAAGAGGCACCTTCCTTATCCTTTTATGGGTATAATCTGCACTTTTCATCCCACTCTCCCCAGGCCTTCCTTTCTAGGCAGACTGTGAGATACTCACACCACCCACGAGCTCAGCAGTAATGCTTGTCTTTCAGCATTCAAGCGAGAGAGAGAAATGCCAACCAGAAGAGATTCTCCACCATTTAGCAGAGATGACGATGGAAGAAGAGAACAAAATTAAATGCTTAATCCATCCAAACACTTTTCACTTGCTGCTTTTTTTTCAGGCATACAGGGACAGGCTTGTAGTTCACCAAAAAATCTGTGCAGATCCATCCCTATTATTTCTGGCAAGCAGAAATTAGCAGTCCTAGACCTGTTAAGGCAATGGAAAAATTCCAGTAGGAGTAGAATCGCATACTGGATATTCCAGGTGCCTGAGCTGAGATGGCTTTGTCAACCACTCTGCAGAAGCTTATGCTTTCTATTCAGGGCATAAATGCAAAAAATGGCATACTGAAACATGCAAAGAACAAACTCCCCAGTAAGGACCTTTCTCCCATCATAAGGGTTATAGCTAACCTGCAGTTACAGACAGCCTTGCAAAGAGCATTTGAAAGTACACTGACATATGTCAGGCTGTTAAGTTGTTTAAAAATCACATCCAGAAGGTGCTGGTTATTCTAGATTGCTTGTACAGAAAAAAATAACTCTGCTCTTGAGGCACATGAGCTTCACAGAACATGTCAAATGCAGGCCTCTGCCTTCTCTAGGTACATCATGTCATAATGTTCAGGGAACTAAAATTAATCAATATCTTCAGAGACAGAATGTGTGCAGAGACAAGTCAAGAGAGGAGAGCCAGAAAAACAGTATCAAATTCTGCTCCCAGTTAGACTAGGAAACAACTAGTATCAGCATCCGCCCAGGAAACAGCTGGTAGCAGCATCTCTCCTGAATCTTCTCTTTGTTTTTGTTTCTGTTTGCTTTTTAATAAAAGGTGTTTCTGAAACCTTAATGGAGAAATTAATCCCACCTCAGTCTCCTTAGTACCTGCAGCCCTGCCCCACACCCATGCTGACCTCTCCCCAGCTCACAGCACATACGTCCTAGTGCAGGGCCCTGTAGTCAGCCATTAGCCTTCCTCAGCCTGAACTCATCAAAGCTCCTCTGCCCATTTGAGAGTGGGGTTTCCCATTATCTTCACCGCAAGATAATCAGTTTTCTACACACACATCTCTATCTGGCTGTGCTGGGGAAACCTGCCCTCTCTCCCTCACATGATCTGACTTCAGGATTCGAAGCCCCACCTGGAGCTTTGTCTCTCTCTCTCTTCGGCCTCCTGTGGCCTTCTCGGTGCCCCAGCGTTGCCCTTCCAGCCCGCTTCTCGATGCCTTTGTAGCCCAAGGACTCCTGCAGGGCCCCCCGCCATGCTCCCCAGAGCCAACAGAAAATCACTAAGTACCACAGCTCCTTTCTTGGGCCATCTAGTACAAAGACTGGTACCAAGTGCTGCATTAACACTGGTCCCTCCTAGACTGGATGCAGCATCCACCTGGGACCTGGAAAACTCCTGCGGTTCAATGGCCTGTGAAAGAGCAAGCTGCTCTTAAGACCTCACCTTCTGGATTCACAGGACCACAGGACACTTATCTACAAACAAGCAGTGTCACTCACTCAACTTGCAGAGGAAAACCTTGAAAATGCTACCCCTTAAAGGGTAAGCCCAGGCAGTGAATGAAATATTTACTTTTTTAAAAAAAACGTGTTTTTTGAGGAATGACATTATTATATAATCCTATCCCCACTTTCTTGCCACGTTTATTTTCATCTTGCAACCATATTATCCTTTAGGGGATCTCTGATTCCCAGAATGACTGTTCTTAAAGGAGAGAAATGTGGAGTGAGAGAGACCAGACCCAGACTTACCATTAAAGCAACAGCGCATTCTGTGACAAAACATTTTATCAACCTTTAAAAGTAATACATTCTGAGAGAAGCAAAAAATGAGAGATATTTGAGGATTTTTTTTTTTAAGTGCTGCAAGAATTGGCCAACAATTAAGTCACACTGGCTAATGCTGTCATCCAGAAAGCATCCAAAAAGATTCAAAAACCAAAAAACAAACTGATTCCTGTAACTCTGATCCTGCAAACATTTACATACCAGTAACTTGATTTGTGACTAGTCTCCCTCAGGTAATAAAAAGAGGGGATTAGAATAAATAGCTTCTCAAGAAAGGGAATTAGGGGCTGACTATGTAGAGGAAGATAAAAGAGTTTGTCTTATAGCTGTAGCTCGGTGATAAAGAAAGTACATATAGTGGAAAGAGTAAGAGCTGAATATCATACTAATTTGGGTTCCTCTCTTTACACCTGCTCATAGGCAAATAAGGAAAATCTTAATCACAATTTAGCTCAACATAGACACTGCAGTTTAGATATACAGTGATAATCTGTGACAAAGCAGTGTGTGACTTCTGTATTCATAAAATACAGAAGAATGAGGCACTTCGCAAAAAAATGAAGAAGCGGTCACTTTACACGCCTTCATTTGATACTGATTTGGTAACTGGACCGGAGGGTGCAGAATAATAAAGCTCACCTGAATCATTACACTTCTATTAAAAGCCAGAATCTGCACTCTTTCAATTAGTCATGTCCTGCACAACGCTCCATACAAAAAAAAAAATTTTTTTTCTAAAGTTTGCCCAGCTGCATACAGCATAAAACTTGCCAGGAAGATATCTGGTACAGAGGAATACTGTAGCCTCATTCACTTCATTTAAGGCCTCTGTTGCTTTCCCATCCAAATAATACATGTACAACTTCCAAACTGGTTAAAAGAAGTTAAATGGAAAAAATAAAGGAAGAAAAAAACTCACCCCAAAACCCTGTATGAAACTTCAGCAACCAAGTTGAGATTAAGACATGCATGTCTTTGTTTCAATCCATTTAAACTTCGGCCCATTGGGTTCTATGGATTACTGTAGCACCCAAGTTTTTCCAGAAATGTTAGACAAGTTTACCACAGCAATTAAGCTGTCTACCATCTGTAAAAGATTTACCCAAGAGTTTTCTTAATGTTTTTTCCCCTGAAATATATTTAACTTAATTCTTTCAACATTTTGCCTATCATTCAAGTCCATATATATAAAGTATTGCAGAGTTGGCTAGATTTTTGAGGGCAACTTTTCCTTCTAAGGATTAGTTGTGCACTGGTGCACTGAAATTTTATATACAGAGTAACACTCTGAATATGAATTATTTCTTGAGAAACACTGCACCTATTCTTGGGAATGCAGAAGTAAAGAATTTACTAGGAATTTCAGCCAACGAACTGAGATTAACACCCTTTATTCTCCTCTCAAATGGTGAGTTATTTTCAGAATACCAGACCAGACTTGAGCTTAATGTCTCCACCACACTGTATTAAAAGTGCCTTACAAGTAAATAAGTGCACTCAAATAATGACAACGAAAGACACGGGTCAGAATTCTTAAGCACATTGGAGAAAGTTTACATTTTCACAGCAACATTTAGTGTGCCTTGTGGTCCAAATAAAACGGTGGTTAGAAAAACTGAAGGGTACTCTGTCTGTTTCTCTTCCATCTAGATCGCATATAAACTGGTTGTTCCCAATCACCTGACACTGGTGGGTGTTTCCACTTTTCTCTATGGAAACTATTCCAAAGGCACCTTTTTATGCAACTCTTTAAACATAGATTGCTTATATGACAAATAATCAACCTGTCAGCAACACGCACTTTTCTCTCCCTAAACATTTATGCTTTTACTGCAACTTCTGTTCTTCAATTATATTCCCAAATACTGACTGTCCTAAAACATCCTCTGGAAAAGTAACCCACTGACATTGAAAGGGGGAGGGCATCTTTTTCTTGTCACATAGGTATGAAGCCTCCTTTGGAGCCTGTCTTTGACAGAAGACAGTGCACTTTTATGTTCTTTCTGTGACTCTGCCACTGCTTAAGGAAAAGGCAAGCCTTAGAGTAATTGAGAATAAGGAACAGAGTGCTAGCAATGCCCAATAAATGACTACATAACAAAGAAGTGTTGCAATTACAAAAAGAAATAGCTAAATCCCTCACCCGGGTTTTGTGTAGGGCCTTTGAAATCCTTGAGTGACAAGAACTATCTGTGAAACAAAATGTTCCTTTGCTGTCCAAATGACAAACTGAATTTTGGGATGGTGATATTTCAGGATTAAAAGCAATCCATCGGCTTCAACGATTTTAGAGCTCATGCTTCACATTTCTAAAAGATCAATGTTCCTGGTTTCCTCTTTAAGTTTCTTACCATGCATTTTTTCTGTTTCTGAATTTCATCAGAACAATTAGGTCATTTGGACACATTTACAAAGAAAATATCCAAAAATACAAAAAAAAAAAGGAAAAAAGAAAAAATCCTGCAACCACACAGCCACATACACATGAGCAGCTTTACACATGACTGGTCCCATTATGTTCACTGAGAACACTCATGTAGCAAACACTCATGTTTCTCTGCAGAGACTTAACAACCAAGAGCTAAAGCTCAGTGCTAGAACTACTCTGTTCTGCCTAAAAAGACATTGTACAGGACTTCATACAGAGTCAGTCTCCAGTTATCACAGGCAGTTTCATTTCTGAAGAACTACATCTCACTCCTATTTTCCTGTGTTCCCCAGCCTGGGTACATGACATAAGGCTATAGCTTATTGCAAAGTACAAACTGCTCTCCACCTACTCCGCTGCTGCCACCTCAGCTGTCCTCAGCAGACAGCAAGGTGAAGGCCCCTGCAGCCATCATCCTGTCATCAGCCTGAAGGATTTGGCATCATGCTTACCATGCTTGGCCCGTGCATGCTGGCAAAGATATGACTTTGTTAGCCAAGTCTGTTTACTACTAGGGCTAAGGCAGCCAGCTTGCTGTCATTTTGGAGCCACCACTCATAATTTCTCTGTCAGATTTACTGTCACTGACTGACCTCTGAACTATGAGGTAGTGTCTCTGACTTGTAGGTTGTATGCCACAGTCATACAGTACAGCAAATACCAGGTTTATTTTATAGGTTGCATTTCAATGTGGTGAAGAGAGAAGCACAACTGACAATTATTTTCAGCTGGGATGTTGAAAGCTACCCAGACAATACACTGAACACTACTCAGCTAAGCCTCACTACTTTCTGTGTTGAATATATCCAGTTTATGCTATGCCTGACCTCTGCTGCTGTACTTATTCCTAGTATAAATTCTGGTGGAAGAGGAGTTGACACAGATGCCAAAGAAGTTGCATCGATTCAAACCAGTCAACTATTTGACTGTTTGTTCTTCTCTCTCTATAGAAAGGCAAATTTACAGCACTAAAAAGAGATATTTCTCCACCCCACTTTACACACACTTTCAAAAATATCACTGTTATTAAAAATAGCGTATGTCAGGCACTAAAAAAATAATAATCAACAGTGTGGAATACATTCTTCTTGTTGAATTATTTACAGCCCATTGGCCCAGTGCTGCTCACACTGAACTGGACACAAAAAAATACAGAAAAACTGTAGGACAGGCTATAAGTCTCTAACTCTCCAGGGGAGCCTGGGCTTTGGAGACAAGACAGGACAAGCACACCCATTTTCCAAGCAAAGCAGAAGGGCTGAAAAAGACAAGACAAAAAGGACAGTTGTAAGGGCTGGGAAGAACATAAGGAACCAAGGAAGAGGACAGAGAAAAAAATGTGATCAGGAATGTCTGTGACAGAAAGAACATGGAGTAAACGAAAGAGAAGTAGAGGGAAAATTGAATGTGATAATGACAAAAAGGGGAGACCAGTGAAGAGCGTCAAGTGAAGGCAGGAAAGAGTGGGAGGCAGAATGACACGTATGGCATGAAGGGAAGATAACTTCAAGTTATTCTGAGATAAAGGGAAAGGAAACAGAGAGGATGTTGGTAAGAACAGGCTGAGGTACCTTCATCAGAAAAAAATGTTATCTGATTCCAAGAGAGCAGAAATCTGTCCCACGGAGGCAGACAGGTTGTATGCCTTCCCCATCTCCAGAGCCATCTCATTCGATGACAGGAAGTCCTCAATTCCTAGAAAGTGGCAATGGAAACAAGTCAACACCTGCACTTCTGATCTTTTCCTTTCTGAGGTGAGAGCAGAGAACTGAAGACACCAACGTAACTTTTTCTGAGGTTGGAAACCTACCTCCTTGCTTGGCAGCCTATGCTTCGCCCCCAAGGCATCCTCTGATCTGATCCGTACTCATAAAGTGGCTACCAAGATATCTCATATGGGTGCGAAAGAACAGCCCAAGCCCCTGCTCTGTACAGAGTGTCTGGGGGCATCAGGGACAAAAGGATCTCTCTGCTGCATGCATCCTTGAGACTTTGCCCTCCTCTCCCTAAACCACATGCTTCTGGACTACAGAAACCAAAGCAATTCCTTAACAAGCATCTCTATCACCCCAAAACTTTGGGGGAAGTATTTCTGGGATAGTTTGGCTACAGCTTTCCTCAGGTCACAGCTAAAGTATTCAGTCCAGGGAGCAGGGACTGGATCTGGCCTTTGGCAAATAGATTGGGAGGAGCTAAGACCCCTATGGCTGCAGCTGCTATGTACCCCTGTTCGTTTGTTCATTCTACGAACATGAGGCTTCCTTGTCTTAGTTACTTTTCACGAGTGACCTTTTAAAAGTAGTCCACAGCTCCCTGGGGATCTGTTGACCGCAGGTTGAAACCACCACTGCAAAACTCACTGCCTCCACAAACAGCCCAACTATGTACTGCTGGAGTTTGTCTCCTCTGCCAGTCACCAAAGCCTCCTCCACAAGACTTCAGCTTCCTCTTTCAAGGCCCCTCTGAAACACACTTCTTGCAGGATCCATCCCACCTTCCTCCACAGCAGCCCATCCTGCTTATTAGGACTTGACAGAGCCTCAGAGGGAGAGTAGGAATGCCTCCACCCATTCAGAGAGGGGCCAAAAAATGGTTACGTTTCCTACTCCTTTTCAGTGATGTCTGAGATACCCAGTCTCTACTACCCACTTGGCAATGATGTAAATGACTGCATAAGTGACAGTACATAAAACCATATAATACAAGTCTACTAGAGTCCTTTTGTGCTGTTTGTCTGCCTGTACTAATAGTCGAAAATCCTTCAGGAAAAGAGAAAGATCATCTGGGCAATAGCTCTTTTATTAAAGCTGCTCTGACTCATACATCACTTTAACTTGTGCAAGAAGATGCTGTGACCAGAAAACATAGAAACACAACCAGGAACAAAAGTTTGAAAAAAATTAGATCCAGAACCATTTTCTCCTTATTGTCACTGAGATGAGGACAAGACAAGTACTGTACACAGAGTCTCTCTGAATGAGTCCAGTGCTTCTTCACTGGCAGGATGGCCTACCAAACATACTGTCTCCATTGAGAGATCCACAGCCATTCTTTTTTTCTGATTTAGAGAAGAGTTTATGTTCTTAAGGATCTAATTAAAATGTTTCCATCCAAAGAGGTATAATTAATATACTTCCAGGATCTGTTTTACTTTGTCCCAGAGATGCCAAACATCTTAGACACTAACAGAAAATGCCTGAAAGACCAGAGCAAGCCCTCTGCTGGCTTTGTAGTTTTCTAGAACTTACACTTCATTCACTTGCAAGTTTTAGAAGGAAAAATTCAACAATTGTGTGACTGACTCATCTGTTTCTTCTGGTTTTGGTTAATTAACGGTAAGTGTAACTGTTACATCCTTATATCCAAGAGAGTATCACAGGACCCCTGAATCACTTTCCTTCTCTTGCGCTTGYTCATGTTCATGTTATTTGTTGTTGGACAGGCCCTCAAGGGAAGGAGACGCATAGATACCTACTTTACTCCAGTGTGCAGCATAAGAAAGCAATATACAAATGCACAGAGTCAGGTGTTACCTACTATATCTCAGACAAGACCTCCTCTCACCAGACTAGCTCTTTTAACTCCGTAGAGGGGCCCGTCATCCCTACCACAGCTAGGTCCTAGTTCAGCAATCARACCGTGATTAAACAGCAGTCTGGGAAGATGAAGGGAGTTGGAAGGACCTTATGGGAGCAAGGAACTGTGGGCTTTCTATCAAGATTGTGTTCTTAAAAATGGAGGGAAGCAATCGGGGAAAAATCAGATAATTCATATTGTCCAGTTGTCTGAAGGAAAGGCAATGCATGAAGCACAAACATCCAGTAAGTAAAAGCTGAAGCTCAGTTGCTGATTCTGCCCTTCCCATTAGACCTTTTCCTGGCCAACCCAGTAATGTCCTGGCCAGAAAACCCACATGCTATGGCTGGCTCTCCCCCTCTCTCCTCCACTCTCTCTTCACCCTGTCATTTTTATGGACTTTCAGTCTCTCCATATATATCCTGTATATAAATTCCCTGATTCTCCAAAGTGCCATAGCCTTTAGAGGTCTTTGCTAACAGCCCAGGCTGCCAGGCTACAGTCACTCCAAACTTTTCACCACACCTGAGGAAGCAACAATCAAAGGTCCACAAAACAACAAAAGGTCCACAGCCTCTGGAGGTGTCTCTCCACCCTGCACCCACAGAGAGAGCTTCTCAACAGCACCCAAGAGGGGAAAAACTGGCACTGAAAATTACCTTTTGCCACTTCAACTAAGAGTTTATTTTTTGCATTCATCTCAAAATTCACTCACCAGTTTCATGCTTTGTGTTTGTGCAGATAGCTGTTACATCCTCAAACATCAGGACACATGCTGTTGCACAGCAGGACCCCAAAAAGGTTTGCTTGTTTGTTTACTATTTTTACTTGATATGTATCTTACACACAGAGAAGGCACTAAATCAGCTGTAAGCCTTTCCCATGTTCCCCTGTTATTCCATACGTATGTGTATTCTGCTCTGCATCTAACTTTTTGGGACACTAAGGTTAGTTATTAAATATATCATGGACCTATTTGAAAAAGGAAAATATAGTTAGAGTTGATGTGAGCCTGAGTGCCTAAACCTAAATAATTTGGTCAAACAAAAAATTCTTTTTGATTTCACTGGTGCTGGATGGAATTCAAGCAGGGAAACAGCAAAGATATTTTCAAATGTTGGCTCTTTAGTTCTCTAGGATGTGATTCTTTGTAAGATTGACACTTCGCCGCAAACAAGAAATAAAAGAAAATAAATCTATAAATCAGCCTATTCTGACTTATCATAATAGGTACACACATGGTTGCTTATGTTAGCAAAGGCTAGAGACTGGCTATTTGAATTCTTTACATATATTATTTTTAGCGTGAGTAAAAATGCTGTCATTGAAGAGCAGATTGTTTATTTTTTCCCCCAAATGAAACCTCTGGCAAAAGCATATAAATAAAGTAGGCCCTATTTCATTTTTTCTATTTTAACTGTGTTTTCCATGGGAACTTACCAAATTCATTTTGGGAACAATTAGAAATAGTGCACTGATGCTAACAGCAGTATTATTCAAAAGCATCATTTGTAAAACCGAAAATCCAACATGAAAGAAGTTGTTGGTAAAAATATTATCTACTATAGATGAAAACAAAATATATGGCTCTGTTTTCCAACACTGCCAAACACAAAAACTTTGATTTGTGGATACTCGTGAAGGTCGGGGGCAGCCTTGGCTGCAGTGACCATGAGATGGTGGAGTTCAGGATCCTGCGAGGAGGCAGCAGGGCACTAAGCAGGATCGCAACCTTGGACTTCAGGAGAGCAAACTTTGGCCTCTTCAGGGACCTGCTTGGAGGAATCCCATGGGTTAGGGCCCTAGAAGGAAGGGACATTCAAGAGAGCTGGTTAATATTCAAACATCACCTCCTCCAGGCTCAAGAGCGGTGCATCCCTATGAGTA
>NW_020450753.1:334392-361131 GCF_003343035.1 Apteryx rowi
AAACACACCTGGACGCAATCCTGTGCAATGTGCTCTAGGTGACCCTGCTTGAGCAGGGGGGTTGGACTAGATGATCTCCAGAGGTCCCTTCCAACCTCAGCCATTCTGTGATTCTGTGTCGTAAACCAGGATTTCGTTTTCCTATCAGCTCAGATCATTTTCAAGAAGAATCAGACAGCAGACAGCCAAGCTAAATTTACAGTAAGATGGCAGGGAACACAGTAGGGCTTCACTCAGCAGTGCCGTTTCTCAGACTCCCAGGCTTTCCAGCCTGTATTGCCTAGTGCCATCTAGTGGCGCTCACGCCTGAACACTTCTGCAGGGAGTTTGTCCCAGACGCAGGGCCATCAAGCAGTCCAGGCCAAATCCGGCAGCCTCACCATCTCACCCAGCCTCTCACCCCAGCCTATACTGGGCTGCCAGCCACGCCACTAGGAAGGAAAAAGCATCTCCAAGAGGTTGATTCATCCCATCCGTCTTAGGCAGATGAATATCCTTGGAGGATGAATCGCTCTCTGAAGGTACCTCGAGAAGCAATCCCCCCCGCCAGCAGTGTAGTGTGCACACCTCATTTTAAGTGACCACAGTTACAGGAAACAAAGCCCCCATAGCTAAGATGACACTCGGACTCATCTATATTTCTAAACAAGCCTGTGTCCCGCCCCTCCCAGCGGGAGCATCCACAGCAGATGACACACAAGATCCCCTCTTCCCCTCTCCTTTGCAGACACCACGGAGGCACAGGTTGCAGAAGTGGGTGACAGCACTGGAGTGTAAGCAGAGGTAGCAGCCCCAGCTCGGGCTACTGAGCCCAAAGTGAACTTSTTGTATTTCTTCCCTCCACCAACCCCAACAGTTCTGCCCCAGCGTGCTGCTGGCAACCCATCTCACCTTGGAAATAGCTACTCAAGTGCCAGAGTCACAAGACATATTAATGATAATCACTAATCACACAAGCAACTTTTATTTTCCTGATTCCTTACGCTTCATGTTTTCAGGCTTTTCTCCATGACTGTGTAAACTACCAACATTCTTCCAAGGAGGAAAGCTGAATAGCTCATTAAATATTATACCTTTAGGGACAGGAGTTTTCAGGAATGCATCAAGTATCAGAACACTTAAACTCATGAGATGTGACAACACTGCCATCCGGCTTCCTAGTGATTCCTGCCCTTTTCTCATATATCTTGGGCCAAGAGATGTCCTGGACAGTTTCTCCAACTACAAAAGTGTTATGGGACTTGTTCTGCCTATCCTTCCATCTACTCAAATCTCCTTGTGCAAGCAGCAAAGACACATCTCACTAAGGAAAAGAAGAAAATATTACCCCCCCAGAACTTTAATTTCAGAATTTTCTCAGGTTTCATAATGGGAGGGGATACACTCAGCCATAAAAATCACCTCAAAATCCACTGTTTGGCTCCTGAGTTCAGCTTCAAGCTTTATAATTGAGTTTAACACTTTATAATTGAATTAACAATAAATAAGAAAATGATAATTAATTAATCTTAGGATTGAAAATGGTTTATATTGATTCTTTTCACTAGGTTAAACACAATGGAGAAGGCTAATAAAAACAGGGGAAATAAAGATGGTTGGATCTTATCAGATTAATTCTGCTTTCTCTGCAGTCAGTGTTTTGGTGATGGTACAGAGCAAGCAATACTCTAACTCTGGCTAGGAACACAAAGCAAAATTCTCCTCTTCAATTAAAATTATTAATCTCTGTGACCTGTTATGCCAATCTGCTCCTATAGAAATGGATTTCTTTTACAGGCCAATGAAACAAACATCCTATTGATAAAAAGGGTAAAAAGAACAGACAAAAAAATCCTGCTCTGATTTCAATTTAATTCCACAAGGACACCACAAAGCTTTAGCACAGGTCCTGCAGTAAGGTAGATCCTCCAGTGCTAGTCCAGGAAATCAGTGAACCTGAGGTAATCAACAGGACTACTCAGACAATTTAAGCATATGATAAGGAATTTAATTGGTTCTAACTACTATGCAGGAAAATGAAGATGGAAATTGTACCTTTTATTTTAGATAACACTTCACATGAGTTCACTTCGCATTTTTATTTCCAAAATCAGAATATTTAAAACAAGCCAGGATGTGCAAATAAACCAAGAAAACTGGAGGTAAGGAAGGAACAGCTTGCAAGGCAATTGTGAAAGACAAATAATAGCAGTAATGAGGAAGGAACAGAAAATGCTTCTCAAAGAGAGCGTGGGTTGGGATTTAGAAAAGACTGGAAAGACTGAAAAGGTGCAGGAAAAAAGTCTGAAAAGGCTTATTGAACCCAGGGGGGAGAACAAGACTGACTAACAAAATAGAAAAGGGAGACTTAAGAAGAAAAAAAACCCTCTGTTACCAAGTTCCTGCAGATCAAGCCCCTGGGTATTACTGGTGACAAACCTAAGCCTCTGGTATTTGTGTGTCCCAAACTCTCCTGGACTTCTGTCCTCATTCTAGAGTGCAAAGCTGGCTTTTCACTATGCTCAGCTGTCACATAAACATTCACATTTAAAAGGTAAATGTTTACCCTGTAAAAATTATCTGTATGCTGTATGCCTTAGGACAGATATTTAAGCTTCAAAAGCGGAAAAAAAATACAAAAAGTAGATGTAGGCACTAGTCTTGCATACTTTGCTGCCACAGTTTGCTGCCGATTTGAACCAAAACATTGTCAGTTTACTGAGACCTAAACTCTGATAGAACTTCCTCTCCCGTATTTCCTTTATCTTCTCCCATCATTGACCTTACCAACCCATACCAGCTAAAACCCCTTTTTCCTGTTTAAATTACAGGAATATGGAATCCTCCCTTTCCATCTGCTGAGAGTTAGCACATTCAGGAATTAACATCTTCAAATTCTCCACTAGCACCATAGTGCAGCCCCTGCCATTATAGGACGTATACGCCTGCCTCCATGCATAGGGAGAACCAAGCCCGCTGCCAGGCTAGGACATATCTGGAAGTGTGCCTCCTCCAGCCCCACAGCTACACCCCCCCTCCCCCCCAGGAGCCCAGTATGGGAGGTGATCAACATCTGCCACATCTGTGTCAGTCTCTCTCTCAAGTTTCTTGCCCAAAGGGAGAACTGTGTATGCAGCACTGTGCTTTCTTTTAATATTGTTTGAGGAAGAGGAGTAGGGATACGGGTGTTTTGTTTGTGTTGTTTTTCTCTTTGCCAAAGTTAGAAAACTGCTCTCGCGTGCATTTGGCATCACTGAAAACATAGCTAAACATTCAGACAGCTATTTTCACTTGAACATTACTACTTACTTAATTACCATTGATCTGCACATTTGCCTCATGCTGTCTATCACCTTCTAGGCTTTCTATATATGTCAGGTTTTCCTGACATGTGGCATTACTTTGATGACTGGGAGCTTGACTTTGTTCTGCAGTCTAAGGTCATGCAGAGTGCTTTTTCAAAGCATCCTTCAAGCCAGCTCTCTGACAATGACAAATCTTGGTTTATTGCCTTTCCTAAGGCCTCACAGTGTTTCCTAACAGACATCCTAGTGGTATTCTCAAATCCATCACTCTTGAAGCCAGATGTAAAGTAACCACGGAAAGCTGTATACAGCCATCAAACCATATGAACGGTTTTATAACTACTGGCAATCTACTGAACATTAAATATTGGATTAACATTCAACAGCTCTGCTGGTGCTTCCTGCACTTTGGCAACAAGTTCTCTCCAGTTTGTCGTATGCTCACGGACTAGGCTCGAATTCTCTATGAAAAATCTCAAAATGGAGCTTCCTTATAGCTATACCAGACCTTATAACCCCCACATCATGCAGTCAGAGAAAAGCAGAATGATCTAAGAGAATAAAACCAGGGAGATGAGACTTCAGCTGCTTTTCAGCCTCTATAAAATCATCCTTCTACTCTATTTACATGTCTGGCCCATGCAAACGTGTGTTCAAGCTGCTATCAACCCAATACTATTCTCTCATATTTGTTTCAATTCTCTCTCCTCCTTGCATCCCCCTAAATTAGGACTGTGATCCCTCTGAGACCAGTGCTGGCTTTCCTGGGTGCAAGGTGAGAGACAGTCATGTTTGCTTGACTTTCCCCCTCCTCTCCCCTACACACACAATAATCTGAGCACTTCTCCAAGCAGGAATAATTTGTTCTGAGAGCTGGTTCTTGGTGTCTATGCTCCAGAGGTGTAGGTTCAAAACCTGACACTACCACATACTTGCTATTTGCTTTTAAGCAAGTTGCTTCCTCAGCCTATTGTCCCCATCTGCCACTGGGTATGACACATTTCATATGCTTTGGAAGATAAAACCCGCCTCTGACTGTGGGGTGCTCCAAGATTGCAGATATTAATTTGACTGCTTTATATTCAGCTTCCACCTTCATAACACATGGACAGGCGAGCTGCCGTGAACGCTGGGCATTCCTACTACCACARGTCAGACACTAAAATCATCAGGACAACCGTTAGCGTGCATCAGGGCAAAACAGACTAACTCAAACCACCAAGGAAAAACCCGATCCCAAGGGATCCCATGCGATTCTGCAGGAGAAACTACCGTTGCTTTGTACACACGTTCCTTCTGACGTGCTATTTGACATCCAGACACAGGCTACACCTTTTTCGCAGAGGCAGACGGAGGCTGACTGATGGCTTCTAGTGCAGAGCCTAACAGAATATGCCAAAAGACCCATGACAGGGGTAATCACTGCGTTTAAAACACCATTTAAAGAAAGGTAACCTGTCAAGTTTGCTTATGTTGTAAGGCTCAAACCCAGAGGACTCCAGCGTATTTCCAACACATCGAACTAATTGTAGTTTACATTTGTTTCACTCTGTATTAGAGGTGCTCTACTTTCCAGGAAAACTAATTTGATCTGCAGTATTTGGCTGGCCACAGCTTTCTACATGAAACCCGAGCGGCTCTTTTCACTGAACGGAGCTTTCGGTAATAGTCAGTGGAAAACGTACAGAGCTATCTGTGGCATGTCACCCTAAACATTGTTACACATTGAAAATAGTTTCGGCTTCCTCTGCCTCGCAGAGTCTGGAAATAAAACATATGGAGTTAGCACGACTGCTGATTGGATTTTGATTGTTCTGAAACACTGCCAAGTTTAAAGTGGAGAGTGCGGCCTGAAAGGAAATACAGTAGACACTAGACAATTTATTTGTTTCTGAGCAGGGACCTGGCTGACAGGCTGCTTCGAAGGTGGCTAACAAGAGCAACATGTTCCCATATGGAAACCATATGGGGAAATCAACCAGGATCTAAAAACATGGCACAATATATGTATCACAGCAACAGAAAAAGCAGAGTCCTGTAAAATTGGTGCCAATCATAACAGCAAATTGCTGATGGATAGCACTGATAAATAACTAAAGTAGCTAACATACCAGCAGGTTTTAGATAAAATACTCAGAGCTGAACAGGGAAAATGCAAACATGAGCTGTACTTTAAAAGGTGGCAGCATGATGGATGGCATTACTAATCAGATGTATTTGCAGAGTTCTTCTGGTTCAAGATCACAGTTCGTCCCACAAAAATGAGGACCTCTAAAATCCTGAAAAAGGGAAGAAGAAGAAGAAGAAAAAAAAAACAAAAAATACTTGTGATCTTATTAAAGATACCTGCAACCATTTTATCCCCTGAGAACAGTCACATAAAACCAGCTGAAAGTGCAAATATTTACCTTTGGTGGGAAACAATATCAAGCTCCAGAATGCCCGCTTCTTATTAGTAGCTAAATGTACTTTGTGGCCAGAACAAAAATGCCCAGTGAATCACAGTGATTGGAATGCCAAAGACAGACACACTATCCCTCGAGAAAATTCAGAGATTCATTAATTTGGGAGTGTAACTAGCAGAATCCTTGCAGAGAAGGATGAAAAACATTTGGCCAAAGTCTCACGTAATATCTGCAGTCTCATGAATCTTATCATAAATATTTATAAAAGCTTCTTTGTATATGTTTGGAGCCAGGCTTCTATCTGCACTCGATTTCTATGGGACCAAAACATCATTTGATATGGTTTCTGCTGAAGTGGGACATGGTAATTTTTAAAAGGGTACTTTGGAGTATCCTGAAAAGCATAGGGAGGAACTTGTGTTAAACAACATTGCCCTCGTGTGGCAAATCAGTAACTTGTGGTTCTGACAGGCTGGACCTCCAAATTCATAGGCCAACCTGTTCCCCAGGGCTTCTCTGCCCCAGGAGCAAGCAGCTCCCTGGGGAGGACTGCACACCCGACATGCCTCGTCAGGCTGGCTTTGCATCTCTGTATGGCCATGGGCCACAAGCAATGTTAAAGCATCTTGCAGGCAACCTTCACCTACCATTCATGGAGTACTGGCCTATAGTCAGTACCTTGGCTGTTGGTTCACAGAAGTTTAACAAACTGCTCTTTAAGGACTTCTTCAGGCCTGTGTTCCTGCAATTGTAAATCTACGCACAGCGTATTTACAGCATAGTTTCAGCTTCAAACATAAAAGATGCAAATGAAATGCCAGCACGAGTTCAGCAGTTTCAGCTGATCCAAAGTGCATTTTAACAAAAACTAAGGTTTCTGCTAAACCCCAAAGTGTCACCCTGCTCTCCCCCTGCTTCAGTTCACCTGCTCAAGGTGGAACTTTGCCCCTATTTAAGCATTGCTGTTTTTATTTCTTCCTTAATTCTTTCTATTAGCAGTATGCTACTCCAAATAAACAGGCAAGGTGACATTTAAAGAAGGGGAAATAAAGTAGAACATGAATGAAACCTAAATAATTCACTGAATTTAGCATGAACTTATTCATTGTGTTGACAGAAAAAACAACTAGAAATTAACTCCCTTGTGTTTTTGACATTTTAACATGATATGCTTTGAGGCATTTACCTTTGAAAAATATTAAGGCCAAATTTGTCTGGATTTAAAATTAAAAAATACTGAAAATGAACATTTAGTATTGAAACAAATTAAACACTTTGGTCAATAAGAAAACTTTTTTTTTTTCATTTCGCTGAGAAACATGCATGCATTTTTGCATGTTTGCTATTCATAGACCCCAAATACTTACTTTTCCATGATTATTTTGGTTCAGTCAGTAAAGCAAAAAAGAAGAAATATTCACAGTTTTAACTCTGAAGGAAAAAAAGCAGGAAAGAATTGAACATGCAGAAGCATAGTCAATGCAGCAACCTGAAAGTCACCAAGGTCACATTTTGTGCTGCTTATTAGTTGCTGAAATGTTTCCAGGACAGTAGTATTTCATACCAAAAACAGTATCCTGAAGAGCTAAAACACATTACTGTATATAGTTTATATGACTGTGTTCATTTAAGGATAAGAGACCCTGTTTTCTCATCTCATGATCTAGTAACTGATTTTTCATTTCATAAGTTTATAATTTAAAAGATATATGGAACAAATTTTATCTCTAGAAGTATTACCTTTCCATGTTAGCTTTTCAGTATTTACAGCTTTTCTTTTTGCAAGTGACAGTTCAGGAACTAGTTCACTGGTTCTGTATATTTCTACATATTCAGTTTGTGTCTTCAATAACAGTAGGAGCAAAGCAGCAATTTATGCATTTATTAAAATCATATATGGCTTATGCACAAGGAAACTGTTCCAAAGCCCACAGCATTTACACTGACTATGGGAAAAATATTCTCAGGAAAATAATATATTGTGTTACAGTTTTGACTAGCCTCAAACAATCCTTTCAGTCTTTTTGGAAGATCACTGTAGCAATATTCGTGGAATAATGTTTCTGGTGATTTGTCTTGGTTACACTAAGTCCTACAGGATCATCTGCAATGTAGGAAGTTCTTCAAGCTGCTTTAATAAGAGCCTGAAGTCAGGTTGCCTCAGCATGCAGCTGTGCCTAAATCCTAGGCCTTTCATTTATCTTTAAAAACATATGGTTTATGTTGTGAAGAGGGAGGATAGAGAAACTGTTGGGAAGAATGGGCCCCCATTTGAAATATGCAATGGCCTGATCTCTAATTTTGGCTAAAACAAACTAACAAAAGAATCCCTAAGGAAAAGGGAGAATCGGGATGGATTTTTAAAGCCAGTTCTGAAGATCTCTACATTTTACCACACAGAGAAGTCTGGAATACTCCAGTTTTCCCTTGATCTGGAAAAGACATTTCAGAGCTGTCCCCCATCCTAAAATACTTCATCATATCAGTACTCTCTATGCACTGGAGCATTCCCAGCAGCACCAGCATATCTGCTGGTGTGTGAGAAGAGCTGCATGTTCCTAGTCTGCATGCATTTCCTAGTGCTAATASTAGGGGCTGAGGCTACTTGAAATACAAAGTCCCTAGCACTGTCTGAACCTAAAGATGTTCTGCTGATGAACTTTGGGCCCTGACTCTTTGGGTCCAATATTTTCTAGATACAGATGCCTTATGCATGCACTGTGCAGAAGGTTTGAGCATAAGCACCAAATCCAAAACATTTAAGAAACATTAGAGCTACAGCACACATACTCTATTTCAAGTCTACTGCTTCTTGAATGCATTGGATTTACTGCACTGTAGAGTTGGCTGATGCATGGTCAGAAAATGCATTCAGAATTGCTAGATACCATAAACAAACACACAAACTATTCAAATTCTACCTGGACAAATTTTAGAGTGGATAAGAGAGAGAGATCCAGAGAAACCTGAACATGCCACATATCTATCACAGATCCAAGATTGTGTTAGAATAACACCAAAATTCTGACTTCTCTGGCAGAATCCAGGAAGTTCTTAGCCAAAGCAGGAATTAATGTGCAAATCACCCAGTTTTCTTTTTTTCTTTTAATGAACAGAAGTTGAGCAAATGAATTGCCTTTGACTGCGTTTCAAAATCATTGCTCAGTGTCATTTCCTTGGACCTTTGCTGTTTTTCTTCAGAACTGGTTTTTGGGCTTGGTTAGCTAGGATTCTGAAGATGAAGGAGTGTGGGTTATGTACCATATTGACTTCAACTTTATCAATTACATGCACACTTGAATAAGCCATACCATTACAGCTATAATTTATCAAGCCTTAACAGACAMCCTTAATGCTAAATTAAATAGCCAAGAAATCAAAATAGAGACCTCAGTGACACTTGTGCTTGCGATGATCTATATGGTTAGAGAAACCAGCCTTCAAAAGAAAAATAACATGTATTTCATTCTAAAGACCAGAGGCTGTATGTGTCCACAGGCTTCTCAATACAATCTCAGCAATTGTAAAATAACGTTTACGTGGCAGAAGCGCACACATGCATATGCAAAAAAAAAGTATTTATATGAATATGTAAGTCCTCATATATGTTCACATTCATTATAGTTTAGAACAAACAAAAACTTTGGGCTGAGTTTYAGCTTATTTCAGGATAAACCAGAACTAATAACATATTTCACCATTGCGCTGTGCACCACAAAGCTACAACATGATGCATTTTTATTCTAATCATGAAAAAAATGTTGCCTTGATTAATTACAAAAGGAGGCAATGGTTGCTCCACTCTTGTCTCCAACTGCAAATATTTTTTGCCTGTGTAACACTTGGGCTCTGGCCTCTCCCAGGAACAGAAAGGTCATGTACAGGTTGAAACTACACCTGCTGCAGAATAGCCAACCAACATGTGTTTTTGAGTTCAAGCAGGAGTGCATTCATAGTTGCAGCTCCATAAATCAGATTTTCAATCCCCATCCCTGAACACATCACTTAGTATATTTCACTGACTGGTGTTCCTATTTCCTTAGTGAACCCATAAAATCTAGAAAACCTCCTAGTTTTAACTAGACAGTAACCTCTGGAGTAGTCCACTCTGCACAGTAACTGTACCCTGCTCTTCAAGCAAGATGTATCAAACTTTGGCCAAAGACTTTGAGTATCTGACTTTTCACTCCTCATCTTCGTTGTGTTCTTTGAGATTTAAGCATGTGAGAGAATCCAGTTAGAGCTGTGCATGCTCCACACTTCCCAAAGTTATGGTGAAACTGCATTTGGACAAACACGGGCAAAACTGAAGCCCCTACAACCAATGGCCGCTCTTGAAAATTGGTCCTTACTGCCCAAGACCTTTCTTTCTTTTTTTTTTTTTAAACTATGTTATGACCTCAGTCTGACAGCCACAACACCATTTCTGTGACTGTATAGTGCTTCCTTCTGCAGGAAATACTAATAACAGGCTGTAATAGAACAGGGATGACGCCACTTAKTTCCCAGTTCAGAGGTGGCCCCCAGCACTTCCACCTCCAACTCCAAATCACATGGGAACATAAAAGCAGCTGAAGTGGGTCAAAGTAAAGGTCCTGGTTAGTATCTTGTCTCTTACAGCAGCCAGTGGCAGACATGAGATGAACATGCTTAGAGAAAGCCTTCAGCGACATCTCCCTGGGTCTGTCCTACCAGTTGCTGGCAATCTGTCATTTAACCTTTGAATTTAATAGCCCTCGATCAACCTTTTCTTCCAAGAATTTGCCTAACCATTTAGCAAGCAGTTGAAAGTTTTTGGCCTCTGTAACTTACACCCTCCAACAAGACACACCTCACAGCAGCCTGCMGGCCAGGGGTCTGGAGAGAGGAGGAGACAGGCTGCTGTTCTCTCTCCTCCAGGCCTGCCCAGCCTTTACTGTCATTGCTGCCAGTACAAATAAACTCAGCAGAACCAGGTTAAAGGCGGAAAATCTCCCTGCAGAATGTCACAGTCTAGAGGCAGTCCCCACCCATGAGGCTGGAAAATGTCTGAAATGCAAGGATTGGAGGGGAAGGAGGAGGATGCCAACAAAGAGTGGCAGGATAGGAGGCAGACAAGAGAGACAACTGGAAAAGAAAACAGGAGACTAGGGTTTTGTTCCTTCAAAAAAGGAACAGTTGAGGGACTAGGTAGGGGCTTGTCATCGTTTTATTGCATTGTTAGAAACATTCAGTGATTTTCTTAAAGTCGTTGGTCCTGGAATCACGTGACTTTGTAAGAACCTTACCTTTCATCACAAAGAAAGAAAAAATATCTAACCCTCATAGTTGTAGGAAAAACTCAAAACCTCAGGAGGCAAATAAACAGAACCCAAAAGGTTAGCAGATTTTAGAAGTGGCATGTTTTTGAAGCTGATTCAAATCTTGTGCACTTGGAGCTAGCTAAATCAATGGAGATTCTATATATACATTTGCTTCTCAACAATGTTTTTGTCTTTAAAAGCAGCACTTAACTTTGCTACTAAAGAGACGCGTTACGCAATCACATAAGACTGTAATGTTTGCTTCTCACCAGCAAGTTTTTCATTTCTGGCTCTCAGATTCAGGCCAGAGGGTAATTTTTCAATCAGCAGAGAATGGGTTTGACACCTTTGATTTAGTGTACCATAATTATGTCTTTAAGGTCAGAGAGTTGAAGTGTACAAGAAAAAAAAAAAAAAAAGGCTGGGCTAGAAACTAACAGCTGAGAAAGCTGCTTGGAAAAAAATATAAAAAAGGCTTTTTATCTTTTAAACACTCAAATAATTTTGTCCAACTGCAGTAATGACTGCAACTTTTTTCACTGCATTTTGAACACACCTTTAAAACAAACCACAACAATGGACAAAGCTTCCTGTATCCATTTCCTGCTATGAACCATTCTAATTCTTTGAAATAAATATGTTTTGGGTTATTTTTGTAAGAGTGATGTTTAATATCAGTCTCCTAGCATGTAAATGTGTAGAATACACCAAAGATTTAACATCTGCTAAAAATAATTATACAGAGGATCTCAAGTTCTCTATTTTAAGATTATTAGGATATTGTACAGGTGGCCAAACTATTAAAATATGGTTTAAATTCAACACTTGTGCATTTTCATAACATGTATTGGATTTTAAAGTCTGGAAGCCACATGTCAACACTAGAAAACACAAGGCTGGCCTGCTCTAAGTTCAAACATTAAAGGGCCACTTTCAAAACATTATAGACTTACTACTCAGTATCACAGCTGTGGTAGCAGGCTGCTCTGCAGAAACACTAGCAGCACCCCTTAGGTAGAGGTGACRTAAAAAGCTAAGGAAAGCTACTTTACTTTCAGGCAACTGACCATTTCTATGAGCATTACTTTACTCCATATTGATAAAGTCAAGTCCTTCACCAACTGATCTTAATTTAAATGTCTAACTTGAAAAGCATGCTGCAAGTGTAATGCAGAATGAAAACTGAAGCCATACATAGCCAGCAACTGCTTTTGATCCTGTTTCTTTGTTCATAAAATACTGGAAAAGCTAAATGACAGAAAGCTAAATAAATGTACTATTAAAGAACCCTAGTCATACCTAGTAAGACTCAGTATTTATTCCTATTTTGAGTGAGCTCTTTCTTAAGGAAGTAACATGAAATATGGTTGTGAATATATTTCTCACTTTTAATCTCATAATTTTCATTTAATTCTCATAATTTTCATTTTAATTTAACCTTCTGTGGCTGTTTTGCTCTGTGATATTAGACAAATTGCCATTATCTTAGTTTACCCCTGGTAAGTGGAGCTAGTATTTACTTAAAATTAGTAGAGGAGTGCTATTTCTCTCTCAATACTAGCAAAACCTGGACGTACAATTTTGGGGGAGTGGATAATCACTTCTCAGTTTAGCCAAGGTTGCAGCAGAACCTCTTGCCTCATGCTCTGAAGTGGTGCAGAATTCAGGAGACCTTGCCAGAGAGTTGATATCCTGGCTGGGAGAAAGTACATGATTCACATCAGCATGTGTAACATGAAAACCCACTTCTGCAGCTTGTGGTTTTACTGGGCTATCCTTAAGACCACAGAAAGTGGTTTTTAGTGAAGGAACTTTTGCACCTTATTTCAGGGGAAGTGCTAGATACTTTGCTCTAGGGAAGAAGAATTGCCATACTCAATTCTCTCTGTCCTGTGGTGCAGAACTGCATGACATCATTACCTCAAGAAGCACCCTACAGGATTTTCTGACATGCCTCCGTCTAAGATTTCAGCTAGCCAAGGGCCCACCTGTTGTGAGCCACTCCAGTTACGAATGTTTTATTTTCCAGCATACATTATTTTGAACATGCTAGGGTTACCAAATCAGTTACTGAACTCTTACTGCCTGAAGTAGAATAACTTCAGACACAGCTGAACCTGAATCAGAACTGAGTCAAAAACAGTCTTAGAATTGAACCAATATGAAATTTCATCTCCATCACTGACTTGGGAAAGTATGTCCAGACAGATTTTTTTAAAGACAACTATTAAATTAATTTAAAAGGTTAATGAAAGACTAGTATTTCATTACACAAGCCTTGGAAAGTACTGCCACCAAGAATGAGCAACATAAAACTAAAAAGATTGCAGTTTTGCTTATCTGACTTCTCAGTCACCTACTGGCCTGCTCAAAAAAGTAACAGGATCACTGTCCAGTAAGACATGCAACAGAGTACTCACAATTTTAAATTTCCAAAAAAACCTTCAATGAAAATTGTGCTAGACAGATTTGCATCATCTACAATTTCTTTATTTGCCATGTTAGGATGTTAGCTGGGAACTGTAATGATTTATACTTGATTTTTACTAATAAAGTCTCTTCAACAAGCATTGTAGAAGATGAAGTTCATGTTCATAAAGATACAAAACATACAGTTATGTTTTGCTGGGTATAAGGCTACATATTAAAAAAAAAAATCACAAAATGAATTATTTTTCATTTAAAAAAACTTACCAAATTTAAATAATTGTTCAAGTAAATATTCCCCACGTACACTCTCAAACAGTTTGCAGCCAAGCAGAAGAACATGAAAAAGTAAAAATTGTAAGGGAAGGTGCTTTTTGGCTGAATCCAACACTGCAGAGTGTCTCCTCACACATGGTACTGCAAGTCCCTCTTAAATGTGCTTGCTTCCTGCCATTTTGAAAAACTACAAAAAACCTGACATGGCCACATTGGGCACTCTTAATTCAGATTTCAGGTTGAAGTGTTTTATACTAGCACTTTCCTATTAATAAACAAAAGAACTGATTGTTTCTAACAGGATCAGCAGGGTCTGTTGAAGTGTTCTCTGGGGTTTAAGCATAGAAATAACTTGGGTGTTTTGCATTTGCTTTCTGTGCTTATTCTGCACTAAAAATATCTTTTTTCAAACCAATTCAGAAGAGGATTAAGCTGAACAGCACAAAGGCATTTTTTCTGCCCAGTAAGAATGCTACTCAGAACCATCAGGGAATAGCTACTACACCTTAAACTCTACTTTTATTTCACAACAGTTGTCCCATGTAGACAAATCCTAATTTTATAGGATGATCAGTGCTAAGCTTTTTCTACTGCGCTCTCACCTTTTCCATGCTGGCTTTCTCTGTTCTAATGCAATCTTCCAAATACAACCCTTCTACCCAAAAATTTTTTATTTTTTGTAGGGCTATTCATTTGCTGTTCATCTGTTCAGCAACCAAACTGCTGCTATCAGTGATCATGACTACTACGTGCATTCCTTTGTTAGCTCCCTATGAAGCAGTAGACTGACTTTAAAGTCTACAGAGCTGACAGAAAAAAAGACAGCTTTTGTTTCAGTAGACTGTGAAATAGCCCTCCCTTTGAAGGGATCCAAGTCCAAATTAGACTGGGCAGAAGCATTCAGTATCAATCCTGAACTTAAGAAATATAGCATATGAAAATGCTCCGTAATCCAGGTAAAACACAGGGGAAGAATTCATGTACTTTTTGGCAAATGCTTCCATATACAGTATATATTGTATGAAGTTCAAGTACTTTTGCTCATGAACTTTTCTATGATATTTATCAACATAGCATCTCAGTGTTTCCCATAAAGTAAGAAAGTCTTACCTCAAAACTCTGATCTCACTCCTCTAGCCAGTTTCCTATTCATGCTGGTTGCTGTTGCATGCAGCAGTTGGCAAAACTTTTAGTCTAAAATGTTTAATGAAAAAGAACTGCAGACCTGATGGCACTGAAAAAATCTCAGGAATCTCTCATGGCTTCATTTCAGTCTTAGTTCATTTAGATTTTACAATGTTTTAGATGCAAAATTTCAGAACATCTAAAAAAATCTGAGGTTGAACAAAATGCTTTTTTTAAAGCTTTTTTATTACCTACAATCTTCAAATTTCACTATATTTCTTTTTCTGCTTTCAGCACCCAATCCAGCTTTGTTCTTACAGCTCATCTTGTGAATACTTAGCACGTCAGCAAATCAGGTCCTAGGCACCTCAGCTTGCTCACCCACAAAATACCTAGTTAGCAACTGCATGTCAAATGGTCATTTACACAGCTTGCCTAGCATTACAAAGGAAATTCTTGTCTGAAGTTGAGGCAGAAAAACTCCTCTTCTTTGGGCCTTGTCTATTTTCAACCTCAGACCTTTTCTTTGCAAAACTCACTTGCCTCAGTTATCACATCCTCTAACACAGAGGACAAATGAAGCTGGGTTCCAATTCTGAGCCTCCCCCCCACCATGTTGTTTTAACTCAGCGCTGCCCTTTAGCAGGGCAGTTTTACATGGGGAAAAAGCAACTAACACTGTAGTTAGAAATACAAAATGTCTTCAAGTCTTGGATAGGGACTGAATTAAAGTTTGCACAGGCAGACTTCCAGTATTTTCCTAAATTTTGCCTACTTGACTTCCCAATTTTTTAATACAATTTTTGGCATAGAAATTGTAAAGTTACATGTCATGACACATTCTTCCTCTGAGGTTTTAGCAACACAGCGCAAACTGCAGGGTTAGGGCTTAAGGTATTTGCTGCCAGTGTAAGAAAGCTGGAGTCTACGGAGGCTTAAATTGCTTGCTAGAGGCATGCAGTAAGATAAGGAGACTTTCACGTAGGAAGGGAGAAGAGATGTGTGTCACCTGCTGGCTTCAAGGATGGATTCATGAGGAAGAAATAAATAAATAAATAAACAAAGCTAATTTCTACCTTATCTGTGTTGTGCAGTGGAAACACAGGACATGAACAAAGTTCAGGGAGCACTTTACTGGACATGAGGCAAGCAGTCCCTGAAAGCAACTTTAAGAAYGATGCAAGCACCACCATCTGCTGCTTTGGTGCCAAAGAGTGCTTGGGCTCCAAAAGGAACATTCAGGCTCACATTCTTCTGCACAATGCCAGTATTTCTGCTGATGTTACACAAGGAGAAGTTTCAAAAACTTGTACTCCACATCAAACCCAGAAGGAACATAATGGGATAGAGGAATACTCGGGAACCAAAGCAGGGTATATAATCACAAAAACTGTAGAGAAAACAAATGCTGAATAATAGCTACATTGCCGCTTCAGGTATTCACATGTGTAGGTCTCATAACAAATCTGAAAAAAGTCCATATTTCCTGGCTTGAACATTCCCTTCTAAGCATGTCCGTACAGTTCTGTACTCTACACCTTTGCTCTGAACTGTACAGACATCAACAAGTTACAAGCTAAGAGCTTAGAATCTCATTAAAGGGCACCATGACTCCAGGACTTATGAATTAGGTCAGGCACATCACCTAGGAAAAAGAGAACGTGCCTGTCTACCAAATGTATTCTGCAGCATTATAAAGCAGATTAGACTTGAGTTAAGGCTGTGTCCTTGGTTTGGAAGACTGTATTCTTCAGAGGAAGAGAGCCCAGCATTACTTGAAAAAATATAAGCAGCAAGCGGCTTCCTAACATGAAAACTTGAGGGGAAAAAAAGCTCTTCCAACCTAATAGTTTGCTCTGTTTGGTTTGGTCATTCGCTTTTGGCCTAATACCTTAAGGAAACAAGGCTTATGCAATCACATTCTGGACACGCAGAAAAGAATCCAGGAGTCGCTTCTTYCCCCAAAGCTTTTGAAGCCATCAGCCACATTTGACAAAAGAGAGAGAGTTTTAAGTGTGTATGTTCCTGCAAATCTTACTTAAACAGGGAGTTACTAGAAACAGAGAAAACCTTATTGCAGGCTCTTATTAAACACTACAGAACACACACAGAGAAACGTATCAATGTTCAAATATGAGGAAAAACTTCAGGCAGTGCTCACCTCTTATTAGATACCCAGGCTTCATTAGTTCTGATGATTCCAGAGCTACTTGTTTTAAAGCAGAAACATGAGCTATATGGATATGATACATCAAAATATGGAAAAAAAATAGAAGGAATTTTAAATAAAAGTATCTTCCTTCATTACTCTGTTCTACTGTGTACTGGAAAAGGCTGATATTTCAGGTTTATAGAGCACAACCAGCTCACTCTGATGGTGAGAGTCTTACTGACTGTATAGTGCACGTGCCCAGACCAATTATAATTGCACACCATAAGGAACTATTGCATAAAGTTTGACCTTGCTGTAATGTGGACCACAGAAGTCTACCTGGATACATAGAGTGAACTAACTGGAATGCATGTAGCAGAAAACATATCACATCCTGATGTAAATATTTCCAGGTATTGCGAGGCTACCACAACCTTTGGCAGAATGTTCCAAAGGCTAATTATTTTTGCTTCAAAATATACATCAGTTTTCAATCTTCCTAATTTCATTTTCCAGATTGCTAGAGAGTTCTGTTTGATGCTTTTATTCATGGTGATTAAGAGTCCTCTCATATCTTAACATAAACCCAGGTAGTAAACACTGAAATGCATTTCAGTGAATAACTGTTCTGAAATGTTGCAAATGGCATGGGTAATAAAACCAATACCAGAAGTGTATTTACAGTTCTTGTAAGAGCCTCTATATTTTTAATTCAAAATAAGAATTTTTCTTGTTAAATTCATTATTTATTATGGACAAACATATTTAGCATATAACTTAGAAAATGGTGCAGCCAACATATGACTCTGAGCAACAGAATTCTCATCTCAGATCATGTGTACAAACACGTTTTAATTAAAACACTATGTGGAAACGGAAAAAACAAAAACAAAAAACAACTGATCCCATATCCTGCACTTCACACTTCATCAGTTTGTTCCAAAATACAGTATCACTTAAAGCAACAGTTACTTGCTTAACTTTAAACTTTAACACAAGTTTAAATCAACATCTAACTGATAAGCAACTTCGAATCCACATCAATAACATTTTACTACAGTTGAAACTGCCATACAGTATGCAGTTAAAAATTTCAAAAACCGAAGTTGTAACAGACCTGCTGAAGCCAGTGGTTACTTGCTTCAGTAGACATTGATCAAGCTTACCATTTTCAAACCAGAAGGGACGACAGTTCCATTACAGGAATACACCATTCAAAAATTTCCACTGGGCATCCACTATAAGCCAACACTATAAGTCAAAATTAAACTAAGTAGAGAACTTCAAAGCTGCTGTCCTTTCTGTCCTAAAAAATAAGCTACATGCAATTTAAAGATCTCCATGCAGTGACAATACCTGTGGTAGCAACAGAATATTTTTAGCATCATATTCTTAAATAAAATGTTGAATTATACAAGGAGTATATAAAAGTTATATCTGCATGACAATCCCAAAAAATATTTTAAGTACTGCTGAAATTAAGTCATTAATTTTGAGAGAATATTTTGTAACACTAAAATCTGAACATTTACTTTTCTCTGAAAATGTCATGTTCACCATAAAAGACAATGCACTATTCTTACTATTGCTAGCAATTAAAAGGATTAAAGCAGATTATAATGAGGACAGATTAATTCAGTCTGCTTGTAACAATTTAAATATATTTGAAGATGTTTTGACCTGTAAAATTAAAACCAAAGGAAATTTTTCATGTGAAGAAGTAGTTAGAGTTTCATGGCAAATTTGATTTTAAAACTGGAATAACTTACTCTAACACACAAGTGCTGGCAAATCCAGCTGAAGCAGCTTGCGAGCCTACCACCCAATTTCAATGGGATGGGTTTCTGCCACTGTCAAGAGAGCTGAAAGCAGGGAATGCCTGCTGCTGCAACTCTATGGCTCCAGTTCGTCGTCTTGCATATCAGTTGAAACTGCCAACAAGAGGTGAGTTTTTGACTAGGTGCTGCAAATGGGAACTGATGCAGCTGAATGAGGGCACACGTTCCTTCCTGCCATCTATGCAGGCAGTATCATCTAAAATAGCCATGGCATTTTACTCAGTGAATCCAAGTCAAACCCTTCCACTCAAAAGTCCTTCAAAATAACTCCACATTTCTGGCTTTTCTAGTGATTTGTAAAACCAGATTTAAATTCTTTAGTTTGTGCTAGTAAGTCTGCTGACAATATTGACTACACTTCATTCTGAATGATATATGTATGCATACATGTACATATATGTATGTAAAAAGACACAGAGTTTATTTTCTCCATAACAGACAAAGCTTTAAAGAAGACTGAGTATTAAGGCAGTTTTTATCTCTCAAGATAAAGTAAAGATAGGTGTCCTCATTAGATATGACTAAATTCCCTAACTGCATTGTCTCTTTTGCATCTAAAAGGTATACATTTACAAAAGTCAGCCGATTCAGGAAGAGAAAAAATAAAGCTGATTTTCATATACAAGGTATCTTTTGTACACAAAATTGCGCCAGGTGAAAGTCTCCCATCCCATGCAGAAGAAAAACATGTTTGTAGTGATGAATTCAAGAGTAACAAAAATAAATGCAAAAGTAAAAATCTATTAGGATTTATTCCACTTTTAAGGAAACAACTACAATTCCAAGATCTCCTCTACAGAAGAAACTGGAGTTCACAAAAATGCAGTCTATGTGATAAATGTCCTCTTTATATATAGATATTATTGTGAGTTTCATTGGTTGTCAGTAACTTCTTCAAAATCTTTGTACTTTCAGAGATATCCTAGTAAAAGGAAGAGATGATCAGCATTACCTACATGGCTGGTAACAAAAAAACCAAGCTTCATTTCCTCCCATCCCAATTTTTATTACTGTGAATATCAGTTTGATTAAAGTGTAAACTATGACAAAACTCAGGTCTTACGAATGAAGATTCCCCAAGTACTGCTAAAGGTTCCAAAGGAATTTGCAGTTTAATCATGCCCTGGGTTTTTTAATTCATATTCGTCCTTCCTTGCATGGTTATACCCAAGAAAGGAAGAGTCTGCTTTTTTTTTTTCATCAGAGTTTAAACACTTACATACTAGCCTGTTAGCTTTATTTAGCAGGCCAGTAAAAGTTGTAATGAAAACTAATTTGCAATTCCTACGGTTACAGCTGAAATAAGTATTCCAGCATACACACGCCTCTCTATCATTTAAATGGAAGTCCAACTGGCAAAACTGAGGAGAGTATTTTGAAATAGCTACACATCAATTAAAAACATTTCAGAAAGAAGGAAAACATTGACTTCAGTAGCTAGAATGCGATGACCACAAGGCTATTTGATTAGCACACAACTGTAAGAATCAACTTTATAAATTTGCAGTCTTTCAAGTGCAAAAAAAAGTTGTAAGTCAAAATACATTTCTTAAGAAACTTTCAGGTATGGCCTAAGACAGGTAGACACAGAGCTAGAACAGAATCATCTCGAGTATACACACAGAATGTCAAAAAATAAATACACTTTGACATTTTAAAACAAGACACCTCTAAGGGAAGCTGTAGCTTAAATGATCACAGTAAGTAACTCCCTGAAATATTGCTACCATTTCAAGTGCCTGAAAAGATAAACYGAAGTTTTGAGTGAAGCTATAGATTCACTACTTTAAGCAACTTATGAACAGATACAAATAGTTACAGCAGGTACTGTTTCAGAAATCACAATCTACACTAAGAACCTCTGCTAAATAAAGTTTGTATCTTTCTGTATCTTACATATATCAGGTTTTTTAGTTGGTCTCTTCACAGAGGCACATAAATGGCAGAATGTAACAGAGAGAAAAGGCAGATCAAGATAGACAGAACCTTCCATTAATTTTTAAATATCAAATTTTACCTTGACTAAACCTTTCAGGATTTTAGAAGAAAGCAGAGGCTTGAACGCTTCAATTGTAACCGTGTCCAGTTTGATGACATCAGTGTAACACTGATACAACACCGCAGGAATCTGCCATACTTGACAATAACTCAAAACTAAATATAAGTCAAGAGAAAACGCATGTTAAATTCAGCAGAGAAGAAATCTCAATTCTGTAAGTAAAATCTCATTTTGTTCTGGCTAGAACTTTAAAAGCCTGGAAGTTTATAAACTGAGAGTTTTATCAAATACTCAGGATCCTGACTGTAAGACCAGCATCCCTCATTCCCCCAGGTACACAAGAAACTGAACTATCAAAAAGTAGTAGATAATAGCTGGCATTTGTTCCTAGCAAATACCTTAATCAGAAATTACATGGTATTGGAAAACAAAAATAACAGAACTTTTGTTTAAAGAAAAAAAAACACATAAAATTTCAAAACTTAAAAAATTGCATAAAAACTTTTTCTTGGAAAATTTTCTCCCTTTAGCTCCTGATAGACAAGTTTTTACTCATTATACTACTATTATTTTAGTACTGTGTAATGAAAAGTCTTGGAGAAGTTATTATATTACAGAAAAATAAAACTGAATATAGCTTTTATATCAGGTCCATCAGTAGCATGGTGAAACCTACATCCCTCATAGCATGCAGAAAGGACTTTATAAGCCTCAAGTATGGTACTCAGATGAAAATAACACCTACTGGACATTTTAATTTCTTATCAAATAAATACATTTCAAACAGCCAATATATGATATACTTCATGAAGTTATACTGCAGAATTGCTAGTTCTTATGTCCAGTACTTAAGGGGTAAAAGGCATTTTTGTGTGTTTTTTAAATATGTTCATATTTTACAAGGCAACACATAAGATGTCAAACTGTTAGGAATTAACTTTTGAAAGCTAACTTGCTAGCTAATTCACATAATTAAGTAAAGATTCTAATTCTAATGGGATGCTCTTCAAAACACATTTTCTATTGTGAGCAGCAGTAGTCAGTAACATGTAAATAAGTAAATAAGTGAAATTGCAGAATACCAGCAGCAGGTAGATCTCGCACAATGTTAGGTTGTTCCAGCAGTGGGCAGCAGACTGGCTCTTTGAATTCTTTTGTCTTTAAGGCTTTCAGAAAAGGAGATGGAAGTGTTAAAGTGGATTCCTGAGTTTTATAATCAGCTAGAGGACATGTTGAAAGAATAGTTACTTGCAAGCCTTCCTTTCTCATACAGCCAAAAACCTGAAATAAAAATGTTAGTTCCAACATAAGTAAAGTTTATCCTATCGCAATAATAGCATAAAAACACAAAGATCAATTTTAATTTAGGTGTGGATGGCAAAGAGTGGTTTAACTGAGGTTTGCATGACTAACTAAAATTGAGTGACTAACCAAAATTGAGTCAAAAACTTCAGACAAGTTTCATGTGCATGCATCTGGTATAGAAAGAAAAAAGATCCCAAGAACAGCTAACACATTTACCAAGTCTTCTGATTTTCTTGAAATGCTTTAGTTTTTCAGCACTTTCAATTCACCTGCAAATGTATTAAAACTTACTATTTTTCCTAATGTTGAAAGTAGAAAGAAAAAGAACTGCATATGAAAAGAGGCCACTTATAACAGGAAGGCAGCTTGCTAATTTGCAAGGCATTTTAAATTCCCATTTGCTCATATTGCTCTCCAGATGTTCTACAGAATTTAAGATTCTTCATTTTAAATACTCACATTTTTACTTGATTATATTCAACTTGAATTGAGGATTGAAAAAGAGAAACTTAATTTTTCAGTTTTTCTCAAATTCAAGAGTTTCAAAAACACTGTACAAAACACGAGTTTGGATCCATTGCATACCATCACAGAACATTCAGATGCTGCACACTCTTCCATTGTTTTTAAAGAATGTAAGTCGAAACGAGCAGTAGTATGACAAACCTGCACCTTCCTTTGCACAATCCTCTTCAGACTTGTGATCAAAAAGTAAATAGGGAATTTGGTAAACATTACAGAAACTTGCCTGTTTCTGTATATGGTACCAATCACACAGAGGAGCTGACTATTCCTTCACGTCAGTATGTTATCACTATAATGTAAAACTGACATAACTCTTCAGAAGGACACATATTTTCAATTTCCAGTACATTTACTTTGCTGGAAACAGTGGTTGGGCTGCGCTTCTCTTGCAAAACTGTAGTCTGTATGTTCTCATTTTCTCAGTGCCCACCTACTGAGAAGACACACATAGATGTGAAAATCCAACTGGAGACTTAAGGTCATCTTAAGTTTCTAAACTACAAAAGTGAACTCCCAATTCCCATCCTACAACAAACTGAGTTAAACTCTTCAAAAAGCAATGGAACTACGAAAGGCTAGTCTTCCACAAACATGGGTATCAAGACCCTATATTGCCTAGTGAAGTTACCCCAGCTCTTTGTCCTCTTTGCCTTCCCATAATCTTTCTGCTTCCCTCACGCTGTGACCCTGTATGGTTTTCTCTTGCATCCAAGCAAACCTTCTTGTGTGCTGGCTGGGCCAGCTGGCAGGTTAGACTGAGCAGATGCCACTTGGCTCAAGCGAAGGAGCTGCTCTCAGCAAATGCACTGCTTTGCATCTCATTCCTCCATCTAGCCACAGATTTACACAACTTAAGCATAACTTAATAGATTTAGCATCTGTATTTGTTCATCAGATCAGTGAAGAATTAAAAGAAGGAAGGATAGCAAATAGAGAGCAAGACAGAATAAACAATACTTCTTTGAGACTAAACAGCAACAAAATGCATAAAGAAAATCTACAGCGAGATTATTCCCCTGCTTTTATCTTATTAAAATCTACATTATGACATTTGGAGAGATATGAAGGACCAGCAGCATACATGCACTTGAAAGATGCAAGGGTAACCCACATAGCAAAGTGAATATATGAACAAACTGGACTGATAGCGCTTTAGGGGCACCTTCATTTAGAATTTCACCTTGTGAAAGAAACTAAGCATACCTGTCAGTAAAAATACCATCTATCACGAGTTTCAAGACAGGTTTGTTTGGGGATCCTTTGGCAACTGTACAAATGGAGTTATGTTACTAGTTTTTAAGGAAGGATTCTCCCAGGACTGAAATGCAGTTGAAATAAGCCATAGAAAATTTAAGTCTAACAAGAAAAAGGATTGAAAAGTATAACAAAAATGATATTCTCCAATAAAAATTGTCCAATTGCTCCAATAGTTGCACAAAGTTGGTAAGTTACAGCACATATAACCAGCAAGATCTAGAAAAGAATTTCACAAAATTTGCAGACAGGGTATTTTTTCATTAGTTCAGCGCCCGAGAAGAGAAAGCACCAGTGAAAACAATTATTTACAGTGGTTGTTATGGTTAGAAGATCAGGGAGGAGGAAGCACTTGCATTAAGTTGAGGACCCCTGCCCCTAAGATTTCATTGCTCCATTTGTTGTCTTATCAATTTCACCTTTTCAAGCCACTGGAACTGTTGATCCTCAGCAACGTAGCAACTGCACTGGCACAATAAAACCTGAAAAAAAAGTAAAAAAAATGCGTAAGGAAGTAGTTTAAAGAGCACAGTGATAATAGCTCATAATCATGCGTCAGGATGATGTGATTGCAGTCAACAACTTGTTCAATATTCTTGGGTTTCTTCCACTCTACTTCAACAATTTTTATTCACAGCTGATGTGAAGCATTCAGTCCTGTCATACACCTTCTTTGTATCAAACTTCATATGCCAGAACTGCAGGCAGTTTTAGTGAGTAAACTTGAAAGAAATCTGACCCTTCAAATTTTTGATGGGATTAACCCAAAACACTGCAACCTTAACAGTTTGGGGTAGGGGAGATTTAACTTTCTGAAGAAAGAGCAACACAGATGAATTCATGCATAAGTCACTTACTGTCGGGTCTGATATTAATTGATAGAACAAACAGAAAGAATCTGTCGGGAGGATGTTTGTTGTGTTGGATGTTCGACACCATTCGTTCCACAATTTCACAGCTCCAACTACTTCCCAGCATACAGAATCCAGAATAAAAGAAGACAGGAAAGCTGCAAAGAACACTACCATTAATTTACACAGAAATAAAATCTCTATTCTACAAATAAATCCCTGAACCATATTAGTTTATTTCTTTGCAAGCTCTTCCTCAAGTTCAGAAGATATAATAATTACATATTTTTTTACTGAGCAAATCCAGCAAAAATCAAGAATGTGAATTACCTCACAGCCCTGAGACTTAAAAAATAAGAGCAACATCAGATATAGATAACATCCATAACTTGGTTAAGAATTATATCACTAGAGTTAACTTTGATTCACTTAGCATACACTAAAAACAAATGCTACTAAACATTAAGTCTCTAATACTTCTCAATATACCGGATTTAATAGATTTCTCCAAAAAAAGAATCACTGAGCCAACAAGACAAACCTATTATATGGGCTTTAGAAAGCAGTGACAACAGTTTGCAAGACTTGGTAGCAAAAGAGATCTTGAGTCAAATGATCATAAATCAAATGAATTTCAGTGAAACAGAAGACTGATCTAAAATATATCTGTAATTATTTTTCAAGAAAAAAGAAATTAGCTAAGTTAACTAGAATAAGGATGTCAGTGAGATCTAAATGTAGAGAAGACTTATAACTACTTTATATCTGCTGTGAAAGAGCTACTCAAGACCTAGGTAAGTGGGCGTGCGAAGGGGAGACGGAGTCTTAAGACTTCAGGTCTGACAAGTAAATAACCACCTCAAAAGAGGGCAATATGAACAAGTGGAGAATAAAAATGTGAAAAAGAGACTGAGCAAAAAATAAAAGAAGTTACTGTTCATTAGATGTTAAAGAAAAAAGGGGAGGAGGAATAAAGTCAGAAATCTCCATATTTAAAACTCTGCTAAGGATATTAAACTAAAACACCATTTACTACAGAGCAAAATAGTCTGAGGAGAAGAACACAGAAACTTCCAAAACAAGGAGAGTAAAACCTTGGAGACCCTTCTGTACTCAAATAGAAAGAGTTAAATAATATTGCTCATGTTACTTCATTCAGTAGTTTTTCTAAACATATTTAGTTTAGTTAGTATAAAATGATCTGAGAACAGCAGATATAATACTGTTCAGGTATTTCCAGGCTATCTCACATATATGCAGTACTTCAGATGAAATTTTGAAGTATTGTAACAGAAGTGTTATAGCTTACTGACCCATAATTTTACATCTTTGATAGATCCCTATTTCAAAACACTACAATACACAGAGCAACCTGCTATTTTCAGAAGCAAACTTTTGCAAAGTTACATGCAATCCAGGAGAATCTACCAAACACAAGTTATACAGAGGAAAAGGAGGACTGTCCCAATTGAAATCTAGAGATTGCTGCCATGATCAGACAGAATCTGACAATAATAAGCAGCTGTAAAAGAGCTGTGCTGTGAATGTACAGACTGTTGACTAACCTTGGATTTCTCTCAGCAGATCTTCTCAACAGCCTCAGGCTTAAAACTTTACCCCCTAAATGAAAAGCTGGACACACCTAAGAACAATTCTTACTACAGACAACAATGTTAAATCACACCACGGCAAAGGGAGCTTGCAATGTCCTGACACACTTAGAGTACGCCTTCTTCCAGCTCCTACTTTCTCAATATTAAGCAAGAACAGAAGAGCGTGGCTATTTAACAGCCGCCCACACTCCGTTTTTCAGTCTGCAACACCTACCTGCAGCATTATGTCCTATTGCTACTATGAACTTAGAGCACGAAATTGGCTCATCTGCAGCGCTTTCCGCAGGCGCTGCCACTTTCAAGGTCCAGAGCACGTCGATCTCCCTAGCAAGAGAAACAGAGAGAAGTAGACCCCGAGCCGGCTACGGCGCAGACAAAAAGCTTCGCCGCCACCGGAGCCTGA
>NW_020450753.1:361287-378805 GCF_003343035.1 Apteryx rowi
TGGCAACGCAGGGAACGGCGGGGTCCGCGGCGCGCTGAGGCACCCCTTCCCCCCCCCGCGGCCGGTACCTTTTCTTCTCCAGCTCCCTGCGGATCTCCCGGTCCTCAAGCGTCTCCTCCGCCGACTCCTCGTCGTCCACGCCGGCGCGGGAGGTCGCCACCACCACCTCCCCGAAGAACGTCGCCATCACCCCCCACCCACCCCCGCGCCGGCAGCCGCTGCTCAGCCAGTTATGTCGCGGCCATGCAGTGCGCACGCGCGCCGCTCAGCCACTCTCGCTCAGCCGCACCATAGAGTTGCGCCGCGCATGCTGCCGCTCTGGCCCTGCAGACCATAGAGCGAGCGCCACGGGACCTTGCCCGGGTGCCGTTGGGAAGCCGTTACCGCAGCCACGCGCACGCGGCGGAGCTCGGGCCGGACAGCGGCGGCACGGAAGGGCCCGGCGGGGAGAGGCGCGGCGCCGGTCCCCCACTCTTGACCCCGCTGCCATCGCCGCCTGCCACGGCCTCAGCGCCGCTCCTACTGCGCGGAGCTGGGGGTCGGAGCCGCACCTACTGCCTCCTCCCGGCGGCCGGCTTTGCCCCTACCGCTGGCTACCGCGGAGCCCCGCTCTCCCTCCCTTCCCTGGTTAGGATACAGCTAGCAGGAGAGGAGGGGAAGGAAGAGGAGACCATCCCTGAAGGGTTCCAGTGCAATGATTTACATGCATTTCTCTCTTAGCAGGCAAAGGCAGTATATTACCTAAAGTAACATCTAGCTTATTAAAAAGTGAGCAGTCCAGAGAAGAACTAGACAGGCTGAGGGCTCCCAGAAGCTGAAGGCCCCCCCGGCTTACATGCTGCAACATTACCATCACAGCAGAGTGTCTACTGCAGGTAGCCCGCTCCCACTCCCCCACCTGCATGGGCAACAACTGAGTATACGGTTCCTTCAAGGGCAGGGAGGTAATACATCACCTGTTTGGGGCTCTTTAGGGCATACAGAGACAGAAAAACCAAATACAGCAAGATTAAACATACCAAACATTTGCAAAGGAAATAAGAATGCAGCTTTACTTTGGTCCACTTCTACACGTACATTATAATGAAAGTCTTTAATACTACTTAGGAATTTTATTTTCCTATGCTTTTGTCCTGCACCTTTAGTATTTTCCTCTGTTCATGCTACTTGTTAGCCTATTCTCTATCCCAGATTCATGTCCTGCTTAAAAACAAACAAACAAACAAACAAAACAAAAAAACTTAGAAATGCATTACATCAAGCAGCTTTAAATAAAGGTATTACTTTTATAGGTTTACTAAATGACTTTACTTCCCTGAGTACAGCTAGACCAAACAGAGTGCTGAATGATTAAAATTTCCAGAAAGATGAAAGAACTGCTTTCTGCAAGGCTTAAAAGAAGCAAGCTGTGACAACAGTAAGTGTGCTTGCTTAAAAAAAAGTCTGAGAGGGTTAAGGAAAAAAAAAAAAAATCTATTTACTGTTCAAGTATTCACCTTCCTACAGGCTCTCTGCAACCTGTCCATATGAATAAAATAAAATAAATTTTTTTTTTTTTTTTTTTAAACAGCAAAGCAAAATGTTACGGTCCATAAGCCAGTAATTCCCTCTCAGATATGCAAATATAGGGGCCAGAACCTGCACCCAACTTTCTAGGATCATCATGAACATGTAAGAGAAGAATGCAGTATGATAGAAAACACACCACCTGAAAAAGGAAGAGAAAGAAAATAATCTTTTTAAATCTAAGCCTGAATTGGAAATACAAACCTACCAGTCCAATTTTAGCTGTTTAAACTTTGGATTAATAAAAATTCTGAAGCTCACTTACAAGCTATTATACCAATTTTTACACCTCTTTTGGAAGTTATACTTCATAGAACACTGATCATAAGCAGCTGCTAAACAATGCATTCAGTTTATGGATAATATAAAAATACTAGTTTGCTTATTCTTTTTTAACAAAGATGTTCCTAAAAGGTAAGATGCACAAAGCCACTTCAAGGAGCCAAGTTTCATTACTTAACACAACTGTGTTCATATTTTAGAAACCAATTTAAAGAATTCAGATAAACAAGTACTTTGAATTTACAAAATTCTACTTTTATATTAAAGACTATGCTCTAGTTAAAAAAAGAAAGCTCCTGGGGCAAGAATGGTATAAACTAGGCTATGATTGGACTTCATATAGAAGTCTTAAGAAAAAAATATATTATTTCTCTATATGGAGATACCATTCTGGATACCAAAATGATGTGATGACTGATGCACATTTTGGCACACAATGTCAGCAAACTTGCTGGAGAAGTGGTTTTCACTGACTGCTGGTAGGCAGTGGTTGGGATTCCATTTTCCGTTACTTCACTTCCATTCATGCAAGCTGTTCTGATGTAATGAGAGCTTGATTATGCAGCTGTACTGCTTACAGTTTTTCAAAACTTTTCCCACCCAGATGTTACTACCTGTCCCATCTGCTAGAAAACTAACTCACAAACTTGCTATTTCAGTTAAAATGAGCTGGGTTAGGATAAATATACGGGCACATCTCCTGCCTATTGAACAAAGATCAAGAATCACATAAATCAACCATGTGAGAAACTGACCCAGCAGAGCGGAGGCAGGAAAACTATAGTGGAGAGTGGGAAAGGTGGAGCAATCAGCAAGAAGCTAGTGTTGGGCTGAAGGCAGAAACCTTACAGCTTCAGCCAGCACAGCTCCACGAGTACATCATCAAGCCAGTAAGCAGCTACAGCTATTGCAGCAAGTTTTCTACTGGTCAAGACGAAGTGAAAAGCTGCTCCTTGACCAGTTCTCTACCGAACTAAGCACACCTCAAGAAGAGTTGGATAAGAGTTGAGAGTCAAATTAGATGCTATGCATTCTCTTACTGATACATGGCCATCCAAGAATTTATACATTTTAACAGGAGAAATATTTTCCTGTCTTCTAAGCGATAATTTTTTGTTGTCAACAACAGCTGTCTTAAGCATTCCAAAAATAGGTAGATGAGGTACTACAATAATCAGAAACTGATAAGATTTAATCAATGCAGCAGTCTAATATTAAAGCACTTAAAGTTTAAATATGGAAGAACAATGGAGAAATAGCAAAAAGGTCTGGAATGTAAGGATTCTGACCTTCAATCATTTCACACATAAAAAAAACAGAACAAGTGTTTTGTTTGTTTTTCTATTTTATAAAGAAAACACACAAAAACCCTTAGGCCCAAGAGTTCACCTGCATTTCATACTCTTAAATTTACAGTATAGAAGTCACATTAATGATGATAGTACTACCTGTCAGCGTAAACCCTCTCTTTACCAGCACCATTATGCCTTTTTAACTGGCAAATATGCTTTTCACTGGTAACTGGTTCTAGTTGTATGTTTTCAATAATGGAAGTACAGAACATTTAACATCTGTACTAATAAAAGTTGTAATGTTGTTAACCTAGTGACCATTCATTACTCTTTGACGCAATATTAGCATCCACCAGACTTTTATAGTGTACAGTATTATTTATAAGCCTGTTACTATTGTATACGATTTCATACAGCATTAGAGATGTTTGAAATCTGTTCTTGAATGTGTTAATGTTGTATGACCTAGGTAGTATTCCATTGCAGCACCCATAACAATAATACTCAACATACTGCTATTAACCTGTTGTGCAGTGTTTTAACATTTTTAACTCTTGTTATATGTAATAAAATACCAGTAAAGACAAAAAATTGCCCCTCTAATGAGGCACATTTTGGCATCTGTGCTAAATGCTGCTACATGGGCAGGCAAGTGCAAGTCAAAATATGAAAAGGAGAAAGTCATCATCTAATCACATTCATAACTTTTTCGTAGAAAAATATAAATATATTCCCTGAAATGTAGGACAAAGAAGAGCCAGCATCCATCATGAGTTCTAGTGCTATTACCATAAAAAAAGTGTGCTGGCTTTTCTTTTTAAGGTTACGTTTCACAATCTAAGTCACCTAAACCTCCGTCGTCGTCGTCATCGTCGTCGTCACAATCGTCGTATCTCACAGTCCGTTTACCCCCATTTCGAGTTTGTATCTTAGAACGCCGATTAGCTCTTCTATATTTGGTGTAATCCAAATCTTCAGAGTCATTTTCTTGATCAAGTTTACGACGTTTCCTTCGCTGGAGTCTTCTGGAAGGCTTAGGCAAATCGGAGTTTGAGATGTCCTTTCTAATGACTTCTGCTTTTCTCTTCCTCTTTTTTGTTTCTATGGCATCACTAGAGTTATTGTTATCAGTTCCAGAGCCTGAATCAGAAGAACAATTGAAACTGGCTTTTGAACTTCCTGCAGTCCCAGGTGTTTCCACATTCTCTGAAGGTGAGGTTTTTTTATCTTTCCTCCCCCTTGCTTCAGATTCTGCTGTTTCTTTTAAATCATTCAATAATTTTGCTCTTTTGAAAGAAGTTCCAGACTTTTTATTTGATACCTCTCTGATATTTTTAGTTTCACATTTGGCTAACTCAGAATCTGCCTCATCTTCAGAACTGCTCACTATACAAAGGTTGTGGGCTGAAGTTGAATGACTAGAAGTTTTCCAATTCCTCCCATTTTCCACACTGTGGTTTCTGGAATTCTCCTCTGAAAAGTCATATATGGCATTTTTAAGAGATGCAGCATGGACTGTTGTGTGTGGCTGCTTGTGGTTATCATCACTCTGCTTTTGAGTCATTTTTATCTCTGCCTCAGAATCTGTTTTTTCGTTTTCAGAATCACTGATGTATTTTCTTTTAAGAGTAGAATTAGAGCAAGAAAGTTTTTTTCTGCCAGCAAACTGTTCTTTCTCACTTTCAGAGTTTAAACTAACATCTATCTCGGAGCTGCTGATCAGTTTCTTCCTGGATGCTGCTGACCCATTGCCATGAAGCTGTCTTCTGTTCCTTTTTCCTGTGCAATCACTTTCTGAGCCTGATAACTCTTCCTTTGTATCACTCATTATCTTAATCTTATTAGCTGCCAAAGTAGCACATCTGCGTGGATTTTTTTTCTCACTCACATTAGACAGCTTTATATGTTTTTTGTAGTTAATTATACATGTCCTGCTCCTGAGCATTTTTCCACTTTGGACAATCTCCTCAGACGCTGGTTCTATAAAATAAAGATTTTAAAGTTAAAAAGCTTACATTTCTGAAAAAGTTAGTTTATTAAGCACAAACATGACTCTTTTTAATAAAATACACAAAAACATTTTTCAGCTCCAACTGTTGTGTGCAATTTACCTTAAGCCTTTATTAAAAACGTTCAGAATCAGTCCAAGGCATACTTTTAACTCTCAGCACTAATCCTCAGCATTACTCTTTTGCTTTGAGATAATGGAAGGGTGGAAAGGTAACACTCTTTACCATCACTCTAGTATTAGCTTCCAAATAACAAATTACCTAACTTAGCAAACAAATACTTTAACATTATTAATACTTCTATTGTTAAAGCTACTATTTTCTTCCTAACATGTCCTTTCAAAATGAATTATTAAACATTTTAGACTCTCTTTATTCTAAAAATTGGATGGTAACATTTTATGCAAACACAAGCATTGGATGGATTTTACCATTGTAGAATTGTCTCATATACACAGAGAGCATTTAAACCATTCAGTTCCTTAGTGACTTAAGCAGTAAGATTGTTTCCAAGAGTGGATATTCCACTCAGTGTTTTTAATACAGCAACTGCTTCTTATGTTGGGTTTTAAAATAAATATTCAGTTTCTAAATAATATGAATGATATTACCAAAACAAATGATTTAAACCTTCATCTTCTAAATCACAGAATTACTGATAGATTTTGCTCAAATTAAATGTGAAAGTTCTTGAAGTAAATTTATCCGCAAAAAATTGATAAAAAAAACAAATAGCGTTTTGCTATTTTAGCAGAAACATCATTTGCAAAGTTAGTTTTCCCAAGTTTGATGTCTATCACATATTTCTTCGGAACCGTTACTGATTTTATGGACAAGCACTCGCTCCATGAAAGCATCCACTAATATAATCAAAGCATTAGTCTATTAACTCCTCATAATAGAACACGCAGTCAATTTTGTTCCAGCTCAAACTTGTTAGCTTTAATGATTCTCTACCTACACTCAGAGAAAACAGTGAAAAATAATGGCAGTTGCTGTATGTTACTTTGCAGAAAGGTAGGCAGCTAAGTATTTTTTCAACTAAAAATTTAGGGAAATGTACCATACAACTGAGATGAGGTTTTTAGAGGATATGCTCTTTCTCTCCTCCTTTTACAGACAGATAAAGAAAATTATCCTGCTGATTTTGTTTAAACTGTTTGAACTGTTGGTGAACTGAAAGGCCAAATGCCTTTTGAGAATGATGACTACCCAGACATTACAACACTAGCCTAAGGTTTAAAACCATAATTTGGTTCCTTACACCTCTGCTCAACTTATTGTGTTAGCACTGGCAAGTCATTTGATCTCTTTCTGTGCCCTGATTCCCCACCTGTGAAGTACAGATAGGGCAACATTTTCCCTGAGTTCTGGCAAGAATAAATACAGTAAAGATGTATTATAAAAGACAGCGGATTATTATTTAAGTTGAAGAAAGTAATTGAACACAAATTCAAATGTCCAATTTGAGTATCAATATTAAAAACGCCTTCAGACACCAAACTTAGTCATCCTTTCAAGGTAGACCTTTTAGGTGCTAACTCAATATAACGTACCTATTTTGATATTTCCAAAGGTTAATTCAATTCTTTTACTGTCTTTTCTAACAGTTTCCAGAAATTATACACTATTACTGCTATTATTTGTACTGTGTCATTTTATGGGCAAAAAAACCCACTCTTCTGCTGAATACTGCAATTTACTGTATAAAAGGTCAGCTTAACTTAAATACTGTCTTCCAGTACAATCAAGTAAACATTTAAGCAACATACAGCTGCTGTCTGTAACAATTATTATGGGACAAGCCTGAACAGACAGGAACCTGGGGATTTAAAGTGGTAAATTATATTTGAAACAGGAAAATACTGTAAATAGATATAACAACATGCCACAGTATCCTAGTTGTGGCAAACAACAGCACACAAATTACTGGTACAGAGACATTTTGTCCAGTTAGTAAGCGTAGAAATGCATAACCCAGCCTTAGGATTAAGATTCCTCTTACAACTGTTTTGAGCTACACTCACATTGTAGAAGGGCAATTAGGAAAGGTTTAAAGGACTACTCAGCCTTAATACTGAGTGCTAACAAAATCACATTTGGCCATCTGAAGAAATAACTGTTCCAGGTGGTATCCCTTAAGTTTTAAACTATTCCAAGAAAATCAATAAAAAAGAAAGAATGCCCACAAAGCTTTTAGTCAGTTGAGATAGGTGTTTAGGTACTTATATCTAAAGGTGCGTGCTTTTAAAGCAAAAAGCTTGACCATCACAACAGATTACGCATACTTTCAGAGTTTCAGCAGCTAATTCAGAGGACAGAATGCAAGGCTAAAGGATAAAAGCAGCATGACAGCCCACTGAAGGCAGAAGTCCAGTCTTCCTGCAACACTGCCAGTATGTGAAATCTATGTTTTACATACAAAGTCTTAAACTGGGAAAAATACGTATAAAGCTGATCTTAATTTTTAATTCAAGCTTCTTACCAGATTTAAAATTAACGCCGGAATAACTTAGTAAACATCCCTACACACCACAATAAGAACACCCACATTTGCATCTGCTTAATGAAACCACACAATACCAAACTCTAAACCTGAAAGTCCAGGCTGCAAGGCAGGGTAGGAATATCCAGCCATCTCTCCAAGTCAGCTACTTTGCAGGTTGTATCACAGTCCACAAAGTGTTTCTCACGCCCAGTTAACCAACTATTCCATTTATGTGGAAACTTTGCTTATTTATTAACAAAAGCACAAGTATACTCCAGCAGTACCTAAAAATAACTTTTAGAAATACTAACTTGTTTAGCTTCCTATTTACTGTTAACTATCAGCTTCTTCAGACAAGAGCAATTCATGAAGCAATTTGGCAAACCACAGTCAATTAGGTTGTGCTAATAGTGCACCTGTCACATCAATTGTCTGCTGAGGAACAGAATGAGCTAAAGAAGGCACCTGCTAATTTAAAAATTGTTATTTGATTACCTGCAATAACATCCCAAATTAGACTAAAGATTAGATAAATTAAAACTGAAAATAAATACTTTGTATTTGAGAGCAAATATTTTCCAAGACTAGCTACAGTTCATATAACAGCCAACTAATTTTTCCTTAGAACAATGTGGGGAACAGCTCACAAAAAGGCAAGTAAATTAGAAATGCCTGAGAGTTACTCGCCTATGAGGAACACCGTATAGGAAAATGACATATTCCCCTTTCTCATGAAAGAAGGTCTCAAACTTGGCCCTATGTCTTCAACCCCACTGGTTTTGAATATATTGGAAACATGATGTTAATTTTTTTTAAACTAAGTAAACAGCCTACAGAGACCTCATCTTTGCAGACGACTCTGAGATGAGACCCAAACAATGCAAGCATTCATTACTGTACTTTATCCTTACTAACTTTTAAAGAGCGTACTCATGGCCTTTTGGAAATTTAGGAATACTCACTCCTGCCCCATACTTACCATACCTTTAACACTTGCCTTTAGATGGGGCCCCTTCATTTGATTAAGAGCATTTTTTAAAGACCATCAGCTTAAGAAGTTGTTAAAAAAATATACACAAAAACACAACTGACACTGCCATGTTTGCACCTCAATATTTGGGATGTTATACATGGCAGAGACGGTCAATCACTTTCAGATAACGTAAGATCACTCCATAAGAAATGAGCTACTTTAAAGCAAAAAGGTGAGTATGATTGCAAATTAAAAATAATGTTTATGCATTCATTCGCTTTAAAATCTTTGGTAATTTTATTATGATCATCAAATAGATGCAGCCCTTGACAACTAACTGATAATACATACTGATACTTGCCAACGTTTGGCGCCAATTGCAAATTAAAAATAAAGCTGAATTTGCTTTTATGATTGGCAGCTTTACCTAGTAGGTGAACATTAACTACTGAAAGAAGGTATGTTCAAAATAAAAGTATATTCATTTTAATTTGAGAATTAAACATTTTTTCCTGTTTTCTTATTTTTCGCTAGGAGACAAAATGTGAATAAGGGGTTTTGCTATAAGTTAGAGCTGGAAGACAAATTAACACTTCACACTCAAGGACATAAAAGGTACAGTACAGTAAAAGCTAAAATTTAATGACCGTGATAAAGAACTGATAAGAAAAAAGAAACCAGGTTTTCATCAAGCTTTAAACACTACAGGATAAACAGTTAAAACATCCACATTACATTTAAAGGACAAGCTAAAGAGACCAAACCCAAACTCAGTGTTGGCTATCTAGTATGGAAGCTTCCTACATACTTCAAGGGGAAACTTTCCACAAAAAGTATAAGGAAAGTTATTAAAAATCAAGCAGTCTTGTTTTTCTCTTAAAAATGACATCTCAGGCAAATTTGGTAAGGGAGATGTTACAAATTATTTGGACTCAGTGGTTTTGATGTATGAAACAAATTCAAGTGAGATTTTAAATCCTAGAAAGCTATTAATAGAAGAAGTTTCTTCTTTTTCCTCCTTTTTGTTGTTTAAAAGAAATAAGCTTCTATGGTAACATAGTTCTGACAAATCTAAAGTCCAGTAGTCAGTTACAAGGCTCAGCAGCTCTTTTGTTCTCTTTTGGTTCTCCACCAGTTTTAAAATGTTAGGAAGTATTCAGTACATTTAGCAGGAATAAATATCAAGACCTTTAATAAAAAAGAAAAAAACCTATTCTTTATGGAAAATTATCAAGAAAGATACATCTTAACACACAGTGATTTTCTTCCAGATTCTGATATCCATTTGTAGTGCAGTGGTATAAAAGCTACCTACCTGACAGGACACAAATTTGAAACAATCAAATTTACAAGGCTGCTAAAAAATATATATGTATTCAGTGGAAGAAAAAAACATGGCATTTAGAATATGCTGTCAGAAACAGTGCCATCCCCAACCTAGTTTTTGGCAAGAAAACATTCAGTTCACGCTGAAGGGTGGAAAGAAAGCAACTTGGACACAGAGAGATTTTTACCATTTATAATGTAGTACTGAAAGTGGCTCCTCCTTTTCTCAGTTGCCAAATCAAATGATGTAGGAAGTAACTTAAAATGCAGGTAGGAATTTTTACTCTAATGTATGACAGTCTTCAACTCCAATCAAAATTATGAGAGACAGAAAATTTAATTCTGTGTGTTTAGCATTAAAAACAAACTCATTCCTAGAGCTTGAATACTTTTTTAAATTGTCTTATGCCTTTTTGATGGCTATTTGTGGGCTACTAAATTCCAGTAAACCCACATGTTAAGGCTAAGCAATGTACACAGCTTAGTTTGAGGAAGGTGGGTGAGGAAAAAAGGTGGGAAAGACTAGTCTTTGCACCACCAAAAAAAAGCTATGTAATGAAGTCTAGAGGATAAAAAATGCTGTATAGAAGTATATGTAACAGTTCACACATTGCAATCCCATAAAATATGTTCCATTCCCTTTTTAGGATAACTGTAACTCGTAAGAACTCTTAAAGCCTGAAAAAAATAGCTTTCCTCACTGTAAAGCATACAGACAACTTGCACTCAAATATAGAAAAAGCTAATAATCCAGCTGCATCTGTTGCCAGTTATGGGTACTCCTTCAAGTCAAGTCTTTTAAGAGCAGTTCAAAACTTTGTGAAAAAACAGCCACAGTTAAAATATCTCAACAAGTTTTTTGAGGTAATCTGTTTCCGTGATTCAAGTGACAGGTTTGGAAGGATGAGACCAAAAAAACACCCTCTGGGTAGTCTTCAACGTCTGAACCAGTTTTCTCAGAAAGAACCAATCCCCTAAAAACCTGAAGATGCAGAATGTACAGAGCCTATTTTAATAAATCTCAGCATCATTCAGATGATGTTAACCCTCCCCCGCCAAATCTCCAAATCAGAACATGTCAGCCAGCATGCACAAGCATTTGAGTGACACACAAAATTATACTAAAAACAGCAGAGAAAAACTTTCTGAAACAGGTGGAGTGCTAATCTTGCTTCTTCAACTATCTGGAATATTTGCACTTCAACTTGCCATTCTTTACAGCAATCTTTACATGTAATGCCTTAGCAGTATGATGATATAGTTAGAGCAGTGACATGATGCTTCAGTTAGTTACAACATTGCTAGGGGAAACATGAGACTATGAAACTAAAGAAAGAAGGAGTGGAGGGTCAGCACTACATTGGTTTAAAAAAGAAAGAAAAAAACAAAAAACAAACAAAACCCCCAAACCCAAACCCCTTGTATCTTAAATCTGGCAGAAGGCAGACAAGCATCTAAACATCGTTAATACAGAATCAAGATGCTCCTTTACCTTGAAAATGACACTACATATCACTGACAGAGTAAAATCCACAAGTCAAATCAAGTTACAGGTTCCAGTGCACAGCATAGAAGTAAAAATCATTAATACATCTTTCAAGCACCACAAATTAAGTTACTTCAATTGAAAATAATGGCTCTGTGTCTCAGTCTGCTTTAGCACCAATGTTATTGACTGAAAAAGAAGATAAACTGAACTATTACTTTACCCACAAACTCAAGCTAAGAGAATGACAACCCAGAAGTTTTCATTACTGAAATTCTGAACAAGGAGCAGGCCAAAGAAACAGAACAGGCAGTCCCTTTTGAGACTTTCTGGTATCTTGAATTGCATATCACAGAACTCATTCACAGCACGCTTTAGAGTTTTGCTTAATATTGTGCCAACAACCTGAAAGTTAGAGAAAGATCGACTTTCAACAGTCACTACACAGAGTAACATTATTTCAAAAGAGACATTTTAGCATCAGTTGCTATAAACTGCTACATAGATAAGCAAGTGCAAATTCAAGTAAGAAAAGACTTAATGACAATTTTTTCTTACAGAAAAATAAATATATTACTTGAATTGTATGACAAGAACAACATTCATCATGAATTCTAAATACTATTATCATAAAACTGGAATAGCTTTCTCTCAATGTTGCGTTCAGTAACCTCCCAGTTAAACAAAACAGTCCAGACTTCTAGACACTTATCATCATCATACTTTACAGCTCTCCTTCCCCGATTTCTAGTTCTTATTTTAGAATGTTTAGGAATACTATTACACTTTGTATAGTTCAAATCCTCCCAGTCATTATCTATATTAATCCTACGTTGTCTCCTCCTTCTAGTCAGTATCACAGTTAGATGTAACAGCTTTAAAAATTTTACCTTTTCTAACGATTTTTGTTTTTCCTTTTCCTTTCCTCCTTTTTGTTTTTGAAGTGTCACAATAATTACTGTTATTGGAATCTGTTTCAGATTCTGTATCAGAAGAGCAATTGAAGCTGGCATCAGCTCCAGATTTTGAACTCCCTGCAATTCTAGATGGCACCAAGCTCTCTGAAACAAAACTTCTCCCATCCTTTCTTTCTTCTCTTTCAGATTCTGCTGTGTCCTCTAAATCACTCAAGACTTTTGCTTTTTTTAAAGGAGCAACAGGCTGCTGACCAGTCATTTTCCTGCTGTTCCACCTCTCTGATTCAGAGTCTGCTTCATCCTCAGAGTTGCTCACTGAAGGCTTATGTGCAGACATTGACTGGTCAGAAACTTTCTGACTGCTCCCATCCTCTGAATTATGGCTTTTGGAGTCCTCGTCCGACGATATTAGTATGGGACTTTCTGTTTTCGGAGGTACAGAATGGACTGTCCCATGCAACTGTTTATGGCCATTGCTTTGCCAGTTTTTCTGCTTCATTTGCGTGTCTGTCTCYGAATCTGATGTTGCATTTTCAGAGTCACTAATGAATTTTCTTCTTGCAGCAGATGAACCAGGTTGAGAAAGAATTTTCCTCTTGGTAAACTGTTCTTCTCCTTCTTTTTCACTTTCAGATTTTAGACCTACATCATCCTCAGACCCATCCAGTAACATGCGCCTGGCTGCAGCTGAGGCATTCCGGTGAGGCAGTTTTCTATTCTTGCATCCAATGCCGATACTTTCTGAGCTTGAAACCTCTTCCTCCACATCACTCATTAGCTTTAATTTATTAGCAGCCACAGCAGCACTTCTGCGTGGAATTTTTCTATGTCGACCAGTACTATTACTCAGTGACTCAGATGTCACCACTGAAGTATTTTCAGAGTCACTTGCATATAGCCTTTTCCCAGCAGTTCTTCTCGTATTCCCATTTTCCTGCGGAAGCGTTCCTGTAAAGTAAAGGAGTGATTAAAGCCTTAAATACAGAAATAGACACTTCTTAACTCTTGTCTAATCTCAAACAGGTTCAACCCAAAGACATGACTAATGGAATATACTTTTAGTAATCATTATGTGCTTTTATTGTCTGGCAGGAAGAGATACTAAGCAATATCATACATTTTGAATTCATTCTAGTTTTGTGAAARCTAGAACTTCTTTACAAATTACTTTTACTTTAAGATTTAAAATGTTGCAAGATACTCCCTCTCACTAGACTATTTGTTTCYGCCTCCTATCCTGAGTACCAAAACMAGTATTTTCAAAAGTTCAAAAAGTAGTATTTTGAGAACTACAGAACTAGAGACAGTCAAAAGCTAGTATCTTACATATACAACAACTAAAAATAGCAATTATCTTTTATTAATAAAACTTCCCTTGTGTTATTGGCCATTGACAGGAAAACTAATCAAATCTTACCTATTTGTTTTCTTTGAGCAGCCCGATTTCTAGTTATCCTGAAATTGTTATTCTTTCTTCTAGATATACCATTGTGTAGCGGGGGTGACACAAGAGTAACGGAGCTTTCTTTGCTGTCTTCTGAGCTACTTGTAGGGGATGAAGACGAAGAGGAAGAAGAAACCAAAGAACCTTCTATTTCACTTTCTGTTGAAAAATAAAATTTTCAATTAGAATTCTAAACAATTAAGAGCTATAGTTTACTGATTCAAAAAGTCTTCAAATTTCCTCATAATATTTATTTTACAGTGCACTGTTTATCATGCCTTGATTTCTTATATAGATATGAAATTGATAACTATATTTACAACATATACTGCTTAACATTTCTAACGTTTTCTATGATAGGAAGCTTCTTCAAGCTGTATTTTTTGTTCCAACTGAAATAACACAGCTGTGTTCACAGATCTCTTTTAGCAGCATGTGCATCCTTACTCTCTGAAGGAAGCTAAAATTTTTGTGGGGTGGGGGAGAACAGCCAGAGATTAGGATTTTTATGCCTCTGAGAACTTCCATTCTGCCATTTGCTAGTCTGAGGTGTTAATTTTTTTAAAAAAAAAAACCATACCATATACAGGTATATGACCTCTATTTTACATAGCACCATTTATCAAATAGCTTACATTTTCCTCTCAAATCAGAGGCTTCCATTCACCACAACCACTTTCCTAAAACTGCTGTTTGAAATGTAGAAATTCTATTACTGAATTTGGTAGAAGACTTAAGAGCATCAGGTAACCATGTTGGTACATCAACTTTTTCTGTCTCAGTCAATTCAGCCTTTTAGTGAATCCCCATACAAAGTGGCTAAAACTACCATCTGTTAGACTGCAATATGTTACCAAGACAGTTCTGCCCCTAACTATCCTAATRACAAATCTGCCCTTCGGAGCAGGCTTTTCATTAATAAAGGAGCTGACTAACCTTACTGCATTCTTTATAATTTTAAAGCAGAAAATCCTGTATTTAGTATACAGATCTTCAATAACGTAGTAAGAGTTCAAAATTCAACAAAATACACAATATTCAAAATTCAGTATTACTCAAAATACAAACTGCATAGAAATCTTGCCTAAAAAACTTCCCACTGATTACCAAGGAAACATTAGTAAACTTCATAGACATGACCAAGATAAAAATCTGCACCTGAAACAGATTCCATTTCTTACCTGATGACAAAGCAGAACAGTTTGTTAGTGTTGTAGATCTAGCCTTTTCATTCCTTTCAAAGGACACCAGGCATGCAGAATCGGAAGATTCACCAGAAGAACTACGGACATAATTGCTAGCATTCATTTTATGGCTTGTAACACAAGCGGCTCTGCTTGAGGTAGGTAGAGTAAAAGAATCTTCCTGCTCAGATTCAATTTTTGCCTGAGATTTTAATGGTTTCTGCTTCAGATTTCTAGTGGAAGGGGAAAAGAAGTAAAAGCAATACAGGTTGAAAAACTATGAAAAATAGGTAATTAAGTATTCTGACAATAATTCTTCCTCCGGCAGCTTAAATCATATGGCATATGGTTAGTTTAGATTTATGAAAGATTTGTGACCTAACAAGGTGTTGGGACAATTTTGATTTTGATAAGCATTAAGTACTTCCAGTAAAAAATAGTCTATACTCCTAGTCAAGTTATATGAAAAAAAGAGTTTTTTTCCTCTATTCTTTGACTGGAAAAAAAAAAAAAATCAAAAAAGTTCATATGGAATGTGTTCGTGATGCAAATACCCTCTTATTAACAGCAAGTTGCAGCAACAGTCTCTGAACTCCAAATCCCACAGTCTTGCCAGTTCTTGCACGGAAGCCTCAAATTAAGCGCTGTGCATACAAGCATTATTCCATGATAACGTGAGCTCCAAAGACACCAAGAAAGTGCATCTCTGGGGAACGATTTTACTGTCTAAAATAAAATGCTTATTTGTAGTAGAAACCCACTGATCCAATTCTTCAATAAAACCCTTCATCGCAGATGCTAGGGTATTACACACAGTCCAGATATTCTATCTGCCTACAGCAGAGAAAAAAGTGATCTAGAGGGGAAATGGAGAAGGGACATGCATTATACACAGGCAATTCAGAGGCTGCTAGGCACTGGAAAGTCACTTTTTACATTTAGAACTACTATTTTGTCATTTGTTTCCTTTTAGTCACAGGCTTTCAAATATTTTTCTAGATGCGCATGTATGCACTTCCTGCATGATGGCTTAATATCTAAATGCTCCCCCAAATATTCCTAAACCTCATTTCTGCTACACACCACTGAAMTGTAAACAAGCTGTGTACAATTCTTCAGATGGGAAAAGAAGCACTGATTCAAAGAAGAGTTCCTGCCTATCCTAATGTGTTTCTTTATTACATTCATGAAATTGTTTCACTGGGAAGAACTACAAACTCCAGGAATATCCCCAAATGCTCAAAACATCCATCACAGGATGTGCATATGGTGTAATCCAACATTTACGCACAACAATAAAAATTGGAAATGCAGGAGTGATCCACTGCTCTTCAGAATTGTAAGAGAATATAGTCACATATGGCAAAGAAATTTATTCTTAAGATTTTATTCTTAGAGCTCTTATTCTTATTCTTCTATTGCCAGTCAAAAAAAGGCTGGATAGCAGCAAAAAGGGACACACGAAGTTCCCACAGTATACCACGTTTAGCTTTTTTATTTTGTCTCGCTTCACCCCACATACAAATTGAGAAGAATACATGGAATTAATCATGTCAGCCAGTAGTCGTTTCAGAACCTTATGTAGGACTGATAATTTCTTCTGTGCATAGGACAATTCTGTCATATATTTTGCAATTAAGTCTGATTCCTTGACTAAAGTATTAAGAAACAAAAAAACCAAACCAGCCCTATTCTACCTTCAGTCCCTCAGTTGTTTCACAACCCGTTTTACACTACAAAAGAACACTTTTTTTTYCCCCCCCAAGTATGTCTTTCCTGCTGCAGGAGAGGTAATTCTAAATATATCTCACTAAAGTTTGCTATCCATCTAATAAACCAACTGTTCTCATCTTCCAAGAGTAAATATGATGGCATATGAATATCTGACACTGTGATAAATCTCCACATCTTTGTAATTCATTTGGTTACCTGAGCGTTTTGGTAGGATGCTGAACTGAGCTTTGACTCTGAACTCTTCTAGTATATCTCCGTTTTTTGCGTAGTCTTTCATTCTGCTTCTGACCATTCTTAAAATCCGAAACAATTCTTCTCATTTTCTCTTCAAATAGTGCTGACAATCTCAAGGTCATACTATAAATCTAAATAAAGAAGATTATATATTAAAAACCAGAACATTTTATCCAAGAATAACATTTCTAAAATTAAAAATTGTAAAGAAATATATTAGACAGAAAAAGTATGGCAAAGTAATGCTCTGTAACACTAGATAAACAAGACATATGAACAAATATATTTAATATTTTTGTGGCACTTCTCGCCACTATCTACCCAATCAGAAACTTGATCAAGAGATAAACTAATTCCAAAATAAAAACTAATGTTGTTATGACAAGCATAAAAACACAACATTAACAGCTACCTTTGATCTTTTGTTTGGAGTGTAAGATTTTGCATTACTAAATATTAGTCTTATATCTTTGCACAGTTCCATTGGAGTGTCATAATTTCCAGCTTCCAGTGTTTCTTTCACTGTACCAAAGTCCATTGGAGTGTCTATAATATGCCTATAATCCTAAAGATATGAAAACAG
>NW_020450753.1:378863-396455 GCF_003343035.1 Apteryx rowi
AAAAAAAGAGGAAAAAAAAAAAAAAGTAATTCAACAAGGTATAAAGAAATAAAATTCAAAACTGTTGTTTTATTTTTTTCTGTCATTTAAAGGTGAGCTAAGAGGACCATGGATTATCTTTACCATCTGAAGACAGAAGCACCCAGTAGAGTAGACAGCTTAGCTTTCACAGAGACTACCTGATTTGAAGTCTCCACTACATTACCCTCTTGCTCATTTTCAAGGTTTTTTTGCATCAGTTCATTATCTTTCAAAAAATTCTGAAATGTCATGTGCCCAAGAATGCAGCTTTCCAGTTTCAATTCTTCTGAGTTACCTCTATAAGAGCTACCCAGTAACAATAACATGCAACTAAACCATTTTATTGTTATCAAAAGGAGAAACAGGACTGACAAATCTGCATGTAATTCTTTCACTGATGCATTTTAACTGTGAGAAACAAACTGGAGTGGTTAAAAACCAACCCCTCCCCCCCACCAAATCTCTATCTTGTTCTCTCCCCTGTAAATGAGGAGTTTGAGAACCCTAAAATGTTCTCTGAACCCTAAGAGACCCAAACTCAAGATATGAAGCTCAAAAGAAAACAGTTGCATGGTTATTAAAAAGCTTTCTTTCCTTGAGAATTTATTGGGACTTTAAAACAAGAAAGACAAGACAGAAGTCAGCCAAAGACAAGAAAGAGTTAGCAAGAATACCATAAGCCGTTAAGAGAAAGAAAAGAACAAATCAAGTTTATCACTCAGACTCAGCAGATTTTTTTATAGTGCCCCAGAGAAGCAAGTTTTAATGAAGAATATGCAAATTTATCTAAGATGACTTTCATATAAAAGATAGTGGGAAAGAAAATAAAAAGAAAGTGTGAACCCACTACTGTAGCAAAGAAGGTAAGTTCTGGAGAAGTGACAAATGACTCCTGACATTAGGATAAGTTTCTAAGTAAGAGACATGGCAAAGCTGCAGAAGGCCTTGGGAAAAACAAGATATTTGATTGATATGGAAGTGGAAGTAATGGCCAGGACAGTAAGATGTTTTGAGATGCATTTTACAGGGAATTCAGAGAAAATAAAACAGGACGGATGGAACCTATACTTCAGAGGTACATATCAACCAAGATCTATATTCTATCTATATGTGAAGCGTCAAAGAGGGGGCAGATTCCCCAAAATATTCAGTGAGCCAGTAGAAAAGATAATGCCAGCAGTGACAGTCAGAAAAAACAAAGCCATGGGAATACAGATAGTGAGTTCAGTTTTGACTGTGATTAGTTTAAGAGAAAGCAGACATTTAAATGTTATATTCAAAGTTAATAGATAATGGCAAACCAGTGGAACTTATGTGCTTATTTATGGTAATGCAGTATTTGTAGTCCCTACAATACTAGTTTATAATTTGTTTTGTGTTAATATTTTGATGGATTGTATCTTGATACAGTAGAGTATATAGCTCATACTTCTAAGCACACAGCAAAGTAAATTCCTTTGAGTAGTTCTAGACTAAAACTGTAACAAGAACAAACAGCTCCAAGAGCAATGTGGAGATCTTATTACGGTACCAAATGTTAAGAGAAAAACAAATAATATAAATATCTTTCAGCATTAATAAGAACCACTTACAGGATATTGATCCAAATCAACTGGCTGCCTAAAAGGTTCAGAATCTTCACATTGGAAAATTAAGTTCACTAGTTCCATACACTGTTTCTTCCAACTATTTTCATCATAGCTGGTTTTCACGCTTCTTCCTCTTTTTAAAACCCGTCCCTTAAAAAAAAGTCAGAAAAAAGCATTACTAAAATACAGCCTGAAAAACTGACCTTAAAAAATGTAATTATTTATGTATCAGAAAAATAAGCTTCCAAGCAGAAGGTTTTATAACAAAAAAGGTGCTATACTGCTAGCAGATTTTTTCCCTCTAGTCTATATTAATAGCTTTGACAAATTTTAACTTTTTTTCTCTCCTCATGTTTTTTGTTTATATAAAATAACCAAGGCATATATAAAGATACCTTCTAATTTCTTGAGAATTATTCTTAAAACAGCAGAACAATATCCATTACTCTAATTTTCTCAGTATCTCAGCAGGATAATGCTTTTATTTCAGTGTCATACAGATAACTGAAAGGTCTTGCAATGAACAACATTTACATCAAATTCATCAGCAAGATTTTGCTGGACAACTATACAGTATAAAAGTGTTAAAATAGCAACAACTATTTGGGCAAAGCATTTAGTTCCTTATTAACATCAGAAGAGTTCTGATCTATCTGTGATTGTTATAAAAGAAAGCACCACTCCCACAGAATTTCAATACAGTTTGCTAATAATTTTTTTCCTGCTAGATGTGATTTGAATATGTAAGGTAAAGATTAGCCAACTCACTTTTCCTCTTCTATATGAAGTTCTCAGAAGACATTTCTCATCATCCTGCACAAAATAAAATCAATTATCTTCAAAAATATGTACGAAGTTAAATGGCTAATGGGTGCTCAAAGTAGCATTGTATTTTATGTTGTAGTAAAAGCAACTTAAATTCTCATTTTTCTTGATGAGACAGAAAATGAGCATACCAAAAACATAGCACAGCCTTTGACAGACTTGGAAAGTAAGATTCTAAACAGCTACCACTGAACGTTTCTGACTCCAACTCTTGTCCTTAATTCAAAGGAAAACACCACCAAAAATTGCAATTAGAAATTACCCAGAGCATTACTTTTGCACCATCCAACACCAGGCAGAGATTGTACTCCTGGAACACCATATTAAGTATTTAAAGACATCCTATACAAAATGTCAGACTTATGCTTCTGTCAGCTTTGAGCTTCATGACTAAAGATCATCAGCAATTCAATTCACAAATAACAGAAGTCATAAAACTTTGTTTTTGTTGTCCTGAGTTTAGGAAAGGCCATCATGAGATTAACTTACTTTTAGTAAGCTTCTAAAACACAGAAACACATTATAATGCAAAAATAAAGAGATGACACTAAAGTAGTGAGATGCAGTAATAAAATGGCTCAATTTTTTTCCTATATATTAACCAGCAAGGGAGGGCAGCCACTTTGCAACCTTCTGAAGTCTTGTGAATAAATGCTAAATTAGAAATCAAAATGTGAAAAAGACATCAGTTTGGGAAGTTTGGGGTACACTGTTAATGCATTGCAGATACCTATGCACTCACTGCATAACAATACTACACGTTAGTATATACATGTAACAACACTACTACCTCTCTCAGATTTAAGATAAATGCCCTTTTTAAATTCTCCATGAGGCATGCAAAACCAATGCGTAATTCAGTGTGGTGTAAAGATAAACTGAAAACCGAAGTATCACTGCAATAGTCATACACTTTGCCAGCTTTTAACAGTTAACACTGTATGAATGACAATTTTGGCCTTAGAGGTAACCAAAGTAATTAACAACCACAGTGAAGGATAGCTGCTCGAGGAACAAATATTTCTGTTCAAATAGATAGCTATTCATATGTTTATATATTACATTACTGCACATTAATATGTGTTCAGAAATACAATGCCACTCAAAACATGGGAGAAAAAATTGTTTTATTTGATACCACAGTCATAGTACAAAATGCATATTTGTTATATTTCTGTACAAGTAATGACAACACAAAATGCTTTCATCAACACATAACTTACATCAAATGCATAATATACTCAAACTATGTATTGCTATACATTAGCTTTATCTTGTAAATACATAAATATACATGAAAACTCTCCTGTAAAAATAACTGAGCAATTTTACCATATATATTTGAAGACTGGTAGTATTTCCTTATCATTGCTAATACATTATTGCAATTATTTACTAAAATACAAAACAAACAGAAAACCCTTACCAGATCATCAGTATCAAGATCGTCTCGCTCATCTTCTGTTGTGCTACACAGTTCAAAAATGTTTGTACAATTCTGATCGCTGTAATACAATTAAAGGTGTGTTACTGGAACAGCAAAAACATAGCTATCAATTCCTAGATTAAACTCTGCCATAACTACAAATACACTGGAAAACAGTAACTAAAAATTAAAGCGAAATATAAAAATAAATCACAAGATGATTAGAATACTAACAAAGCAATGTTAAATCTGAAAAACTGCTATACTGTGCATTTCAGAAGAAGCTGTGAGGGAAGGAGTGTTAAAGTAGCATTAGTGAATTGAAAAGGGTCTTCGAGCTTGATCTACCTGAAGGAAGACTACCTACACTATAACTTCTTCCAGCATTAACTTCTCAATTATACCAGATCAAGCACACTGCAACAGCAGCTTCTACACGTGTGCTAGATAGCACAGAACTTACTTCATAGGTTGCACTACTTACAGTGTGAAAATATCACTTGACTTGTAAGTACCAGTGAATGTTATTAAGGAAAAAAGTCTAAATGTCTCTATGCTGAGCACAAAAGTATTTCCCTAGTTAAGGTAATACTCAAGATTTTTTTTTTTGGTATATATATGATTGTCCTTCAGTGTAAGAAATTAAAAGAAGCAAGATACGCAACTAAGGGAAATTAAAATGTTTATGCCCACCATCACTACCATTTAAGGACATGTGCGTGCAAGCACTATTTAAATTAGGATGCTGCTTACTTGATAAACTTTAACAGTTGCGTAGTGATCTTCTTTGCAGCTCTAGCAATAGCACTCCCAGGTTCATTGAAAGTCCTGGCATTGCTTTCAATATATCTTACTTCCCAAACCAATGCAGAGATTCTCCTTAAAATTATAAAAACATTGCACCTTTAATATTAAGCTAAAAGGGTGAAAAACCGCAGAAAGTAATTATCTGTCCACATTAGACTGGGATGAATGTCCTTCATTTAAAGGGAAAGTTCATTAGACCAGTCTCAAACTTTTTGTTAACATCCCTTATTTAAAAACAAACATTCACATGGAAAATAGAAAAAAAAACCCCACACATACACACACGTGTATGTTCAAGGAAGCAAAATCAGCGTACATCTTTGCTAACTCATTTTACAACTCATTATTGATAATTCACCTTAAAGAACTTTGCAAAGTTCTAGCAAGCATTAGTTTCATTTTCCTTAAAGCTTTGTTAACATAATATTTTATCCTATTTCTCCATATTCCAACCATTTCACATTGTTACACACTGTTCCAGTGTGATGAAATGGAGAGTTACTGAATTTTGTATGCATGTTTGTGTGCTTTTCAAGGTAACTGTACTAGAAGTCATGATACTTTGTGCATAAAAGCTTGTGATGACCAGGAACCTACTGGGTAGGCAACCAAAACCAAACCAGTTTTCCAGATAATATCAACAGGAAAATTCTTCTAGCTGTATGAAATATGGACAAATTAGCACTTCCATTTGATACCACTAAGTTCTGAAATATCATTTAAATAATATAACTATTAAGGGTCTTAGATTCCCTGCATTCTTTAAAAACATGCATTTTAAAAAAAGCTTACATTTCACCCTATTCAAAAAGAAGGAAAAAATGGGTATTTAATTACCACTGTAAATTATACTATTTATTCTGTAAACACATAAGTTTCTTGTGACAAAGTCTTGTCAAGTGGAACATGAGTGAGTTCCTTTGTTCTTAAGAGTTACTATGATGGTACAAATAAACACAAGACAAAAGCAATTAAAAGAAGAAACTTGATCTAAATACTTATTTTTAAATACAACTCAGCTATGAGGTTCTGTTCCATCCTCCCTCAAAATACCTTTCTTTGAGAGGTACTGATCAGTCATAAATCAGTGTCCTCTGTAAGTTTAGAAACTGTTACAAATTGTAACTTCATAGAAATGAGCCAGCACAACTGTGTAGCTTTATTTTACCATTCATTTTTCCAGTTCCTTGTAATTATGAAGCAACCCCCCCAATTTACATTTACTCTTCATCCTCAGAATTTCAAAGCTTTTCACAAGGCATTATTCCAGTCTTATGTAGGAGGAAAACAACCATCAGTGTCTCTTCTTTTTATTTAAAGAGATGCTGAATGCAAGTTCAGATGAAAAATATCCTTTAATTTCTTTTAGAGCTATTGGTATCCAGCACATCCAAGAAGTTAGAATTTTATCATCTCTGCACTTTAGTTTCCTCTCTCTTTCGCTACCATATGTTCTTCTCATTTAAAATGCTGAAGGTCATATTTAATGTTTCACCTCTGTTTTTAAGCCCACTTCTAAATTTAACAGGTGCTTAATTAACTCTCTGAGTTGAAAGTACCTGAAATACTGCACCTCAAAACCAGAATTAAGGCTTTATTGTTAAAATATCTTCCAATTCTTTTAATGCTTACTAATTTCCAACTAGCAAATTTTGCATAAAAACAATATCAATATTTACTGCAACTCTGAAAACAATATCAATATAGGCTAAAATCAATTTCCTTAGAATTAAGAAACTTAATATAAATGAATATTAATATTCTAATTGTCAAATATCAGAGCCCTGCTACAAAATACTAGTAATGCTGAATTCACGTACTGAACTATTGGTTTTCTTAATATTTATAAGCAGCATAATTGCTCTTCTTCCCAAAACAGTTTAGGTCTTTTCACAAGGTACAAGCTCAAGGCCATATTCTCCCTCCTTTCTACTGTTAGTACTAACCTGTAAAATCGGTTAGCCAATCTTGTCCGAATAGTGTTTAGGTCTGTTGGATAAGCAATCACAGTACAGTACTTGGGATATGTACACAGGTCAACTGGACCAGCAAAAGCTGCTGACATGTCTGTACAAAACAGCAAGATTAAAACTAATTGAAGGCCTGTATGCACACAAATATTGAGCAAAGCATTCAAATACCACATATAAAAATTCTTGATAAAATCATCAATGCTTAAAAACATAAAAATTTGAGTACAGGCACACTGAGAAAACTGCATATAAACATGTGTGAACATTTACAGTACTTTATCATAGGTCATTTTTAGAGGATATCATGTATATGCCAGGGATCCATTTATAAATGTAATGCTAACAGAAAAGCCCCTAAAGCTTAGATCCCATGCTCACCAAGAGTCAGAAGCTGATCAATACCACGGATAATCCGCTCACATGCTTCATCACGAGATTGCATTCCCCACTCCCCTTCTTGGGGTTTGTATAGTAGCTTCTCCATTTCATCAGAAGTCACGGAAACACTAGCTCCTAATTCTTCAGGCTGATCAACTAAAGAATGATAGCAAATAGGAAAGCGTGAACAGAGAACACAAAACAAAAACTGTTATATATTCACAAGCACATATGTGACAAAAAAAATTCTTTCCTTACATAAATGGAGTTTGATGCCAAGACTGTGGGGAAAAGAAATACACAAAACACACATACAAGAAAACCCAAACCAAAGAAATCTTTTATTGTCCTTTTCTGCAGTTCTGAATTTCCAGAATACTTTGTCTTTCGATATAAGCATTAATCTTAAAAGAGAACTGAAACTAAATTATGAACCTGTGAAGTCTAGGGTGTGCATTCAAAACAAAAGCATATAAACAATTACTCCGAGTTTAATGAATTCATTTGCACCCTCAACCATTAAACGCGCAGAATAGGCAATGTACATCGTGACATCCCTCCTAGTATTCTTAACCATGACCTTTTGGACAATTTTTGAATGTTAATTTTGAACATGGACGATTAATTGAATTTCAAAGCAATAAAAATTTGCAGAAATATAAAGATGAGATATATGGTTCTGAGCAAGGAGTCACACTTCCAAAAGACATCCAACTAACATGGAATGATTGAGTAGGTAATATGTTATCCCTAGGTATTTTTCCTCCCTCAACACCACAGATTGTTTCTAGCATATCTTCAGTTTCAGTTTTTACACTTTTATTATTCCTGAAAAGCTAAGTCCCTCATTTCATTTGCGGACTTCAGCAAGAACAAGCTAATGAAGGTTCCTAATCAGACGCTGTGGGTAGGCAAGATCATTCCATCTTTCTTTGTGGAGATTAGGACAAATGAAATAGCAGTTAAAATGGTAGATTAACACTGAACAGTATAAAGTGCATAGGCTTACAACTAGAAGCTAACAGTAGCAACTCCCATTAGCATCCAAGAGTTTAATCCATTAAAAATGGGAGCAAGAAAGATGACTGGGTGGGTCCTTGTTAGTGTTACAATGACTGTAGTCTATCAATACAGTCTTAAAACAGATACACTATACTATATAGTATATAGTTATCCTATACCATAAACACATTCTAAAATATTTTTTGCTACAATTACTGTAGAGTCAAAATAACCTAAATGAGCTTTAGTGATGACCTTTTAAGTTTATGTAAAGGACTATTTTTTCCTTCAACCAAACAAGATTAGTCCCGATGACTCAAAATCCTTTCTATTTCTCTGCCCATTACTGCACTGACAAAGCCCTATCAGTATTTGCCAGCCTCTCAGATAATACTGAGGATGAAGCAGCTCTGATTCTGGAAACAAATGGATAAGCTCCAAGTGCTAGGAAAAGGTGGGGCAGAGGTGTCTCACTTGGATAATACTTCTAACTGATCTTTGAGTTGAAACAAACTCCACAAGCAAAATCCCTGGAGACAACACTAGTAGAAAGGAGCAAGTAATTCTACGCTTATGTAGGATCAAATCAAGAAGAACTCAATATGGTGTGTGGTATTCTTTCTACCGCATCAGCACTCGAGAGGGATTTTTCCCTGCAAGAGTAACTACTAAAGCAGAATGACAGAATAAAAAAAAAGTGTTTATCACTAAGCATGGACTTTGTGCACTGCTTTGTGTTCTTTACAGCACCCTGATACATGTGATGCAGAAGACTTGTCATAATCACTAGCACACTATAGCATGATCAGATGACCCAGTCCTCAGGAGTAAATGGGGTCACAGAAAGCTGAACCCTGAGCAGAAGGGTTACAGTGCTTCAGATACAGATAATTGGAACAGACAACAGCCAGGCCACATCAGAACACTTCAGTAAGCAGGCTGATGAAAACTGAACTTTCAGGTCCAGCCGCATCACCTTTTACTGGTCTCAGCAACATTGTCCCTGACAAAGAGAGAGTTTGACATCCAATTCTGAAAAGAATTTATGCCTGCAGGATACAACAGGCTAATAAACCAAGTTGTGGCCTGCTATTTAATCCAACTTAAGTGTTGTTCCTCTTCCACAGGTCTGTCTTAGCAAACTGAATGAAGAAGAAACATTTAGAGAGTTGGAGGAGAAGAATGGCAAATGCAAGGTACAATTTCAAACTGACCTGCAAGTTGTGTTCAACTGAAGAAGGAACACAGAAAGCAAAAACGAAGGGATTTAACCCCTGTTTTACAGTATACTATAAACATAATGATACTTTCCAGAAACACATAAAACCTTTCTGTAAGAGCATTATTCCCCCAGAGCACTGAGGACCCATTCTCCACCTGGAAAATGGTAGAAAACAAGGAAGTCTGGATCCTCTTCAGGGAATTTTTTATTTTTTTTCTTCCTCTAGCCTAGCGTCTGTTGTGGAACTTTTCCCTGACCCTACTCAGAGGATGTTCTTCTCATCCTTTGACTTTGTCCCCAGAAGTCGCGCAAGCTTTCAACCTTTTATCCTTTTTATTTTTCCCTTCATTCTCCTATGGTAAAGTCATGGGTCCTCAGATCAGTCAAATCTTGAGCCTTTAACATGGCAGAGGAACAGCTTATTAGATCAAACAGGCAAGTTGTAATTTGCCTCTGGCAGAGCCAGTACATGGTGACTTACATATGTAATACTATCCAGATTTAAACTGGTGTTTGTAGGATGTCTCTATTATTACATTGTGTAAGGGAACTAGAACTCAAAAAATCGCTATACAGGCAAACTTAAGCAGTTGAGAACATTAAACTTCCCATTTCAACCCAGAGGGAGAAGAAATGATAATTAATACACTTAATCTAAATAGGAACTTAAACTGTACAACAGAATATTCAGAAAAAAAATGATGCAATTTGTCCTGTTACCAGAAAAAAACAAAACAAAACAACAACAACAACACATGACTTAAGTTCATGTGTAAGGCTTGTTCCAGAGCCTCTGACAATAACATGACTGCCTCCAAGTGATACATATGGGAAGCACTAATCAGTCAACAAAGAAAATAAGATGAGAAGCTGCTGTACAATAGAAAGGGACACACAACGGTGACAAGAGAATGAATGGAATATTTCAATTAAATCTATGGAAAAAAATCCTGCCAGTTGCTTGTTTTATGTATCTTAAACTAAAATGTATAAAGACAATTTCACATTTTGATTTCAAACTGTTTTGCAAAATTTGTCATCTCAAGATATGACTGAAGCAGCCAGCTAATACTTCAAAGATGAGACAGTCATGCAGCTACTGAGAACATCCACATGCGTGCAACATACTGGTATTTAAGGAAAAAAGAAAAAAGAAAAAGCCCTTCTGGAGTTTGAGAAGCAAGCTAACTCCTAACAGGTGATTAGGAAAATAAGTATTCTTTTGACAGATTATTCAATAACTACTCTTCAGTATTTTGCAAATCTGCCTCCCTCCCTCCCTCCAACAGGTACTGACACATGATGGAAAACTGAACCGAATGAGACAAACTAGGAATCGAATTGTTTCATTTACAGCTCATCTGAATTTGACCATAAACCTTATAAAGTTCTGCTTTTAAAGTATATGCAGTAAGGATTTGCTGATTGGGAATAATTTTTTAAGTGCATGTGTATGTCTGCACGTGTATGTCTGTGCATAAAAAACATATATTTTTCCCCCTTGTACTGTATTAGAACAACCTAGTTTTTGTTATAATAATATACAAGAATGTAAGAAACGACATTTGGAAGAAGCAGGCTTTATTGTACAAGCTTGAGCTACACATTTTGGGTATTTCCTTCAAAACTGCTTTAGAGGATGGAAAACTTAACAGGAAAAAATATAGGGATATCTAAGGTATTTTGCCAAATCAGAAGGGAGACCACAGTAGAGAACATTCTTGCTTACAAAGGAAAAAAGAAACCCAACCCATCAAGCTGAGTAGCTGACATTCTCTTAAATTTGAAGGTAACTATTGCCATATCAATTCTACTTGTTAAGTAGATATATACAATGAATATTGTGCTCAGAAGATCAGGATTACAACAGAGAAGAATCATTTAAGGTCCACTGGCTGCATGAAACAAATTATCTGAAGAGTGAGAAGCATATTAACTGTTTTATCAAGTGAATTTCCACATACCATTATCAGGGACTGGCTCCATGTCCCACGGACTAAGCTTTTCATTTTCACCATTGTCCCATCTGATTTACCAAGGAAGAAAAAAAAAAGGTTACAGTTAGCTTAACTTGGAAGCATTTCCTTCAAGCTTATTTAAAACAAATTTTCACAATTCTTCATCACAGCTATTTTTAAGCATTAATGAAATATACCATATGAAAGCACATAAATAAGAGCATTATTAGTCGGCTATCAGACCGTCACAATGCATAAAGCAACCATTCTTAATAAATTTCTAATTAAAATTATGCTCCTGATTTTGGCTATATGCAACTGACCCCCTTTTTTTTTTTTTTTTTTTTTTTTTTTTAAAAAGCAAAGCCTGTATCAAGGTGAAGAAGAAAAATAAGCTAGACACTTGGAAGAATGAGACACCAACATGAAAGGCAAGATACAAGAAAAACATTTGGGAGACAATTTTTTGTTGAGCAAAAAATGGAAAGTTTCAAAGAAAGAAAGAACAAAAACTGAAGTATTTGGTAGATAACATTTCATTTTATGAGGACACCACATTAGGACAAAGGAAAGAATAAGTATAAAATGTAGACGCTAAAGGTAAGTAAGAACCTAGAGGAAACAACAGCAACCTAGAGGATACTCTAACAGTGGCATCTCTCCAAATCCCAACAGATTTCAGTTGATTTTTGTGTGTTTTTATCAACAGCAAAACAATCAATTACGGTATTTCAAACATAAAAAGTGCCCTACTGGATCAGCTTAGTGGTCCAGCTAGACCAGTAATCTGTCTTTGACAGTATCAGTAGACAATGCGACTTAGGGAAACCTTATGAACCTGGTTCTAGTCCATTCTACTCATACTCCCAATACTGACAATCACTGCGTTAGGGATGTTAGTGAATGAATCCCAGCCTATTTCCTTTCGTATCTGTTTAAGAGCCTGCTGTCCTTGAATTTGACTAATATCTTTCTGAGTCTGCTAATATTGTCAGTCTCCAGACTCCTGTGTGAACATCTCTACAAAGTTCACTTCCAGCAGTGTTTATTAAAAAAAAAAAAAAAAAAAAAAAAGCAAGCTTCTTTTAAACCAATCCCCTACAAATTTCAACAATTGTTTCCAGTTCTAACATAGAAGGATTTGGTGAATAATAATTCTCTATTCACTTTGTCCACCACCTTTGTGATTTTGTGAACTACAACTACACCCCTTTCCTCCTTCAAACTCAGGAATCGCAGCCTTTTTAGTCTTAAGAGGATGCACCAGCGCCTTGTGGCTTAATTCTTTTAGTTGCCCTTCTCTGCACCTTTTCCAAATTCACTAAATCTTCCTTAGATGCAGGAACCAGAGTTGCATCAAGACAGCAGTACATCGCTATATTGCTGACTATAGAGCCATCAACAATGCTGTTTTGTTTTTGATATCCTTCCTCGTAGTGCCCAACATATTGTTGGTTTTTACAGCTGCCACTGCACACAGGAAATGATCTGAGAACTGTCAATGACTACTTCAAGATCTTTCTTCAGCTGTTAACCACCACCAAGCTCAATTCCACATAAGCATAATTTAGATTATTGCACCCCCATGTGCTACCTTATATTTACCTACACTGAAATTTATCTGCAACTTTTTTTTTTTTACCTGCTCTTTCAGTTTTATGAGGTTTTCTGGAACTCTTCGCCTTTAGAGTGACATTTGACTACCTGAAATGATTTACAACATTTGCAGACTTGGATATTTCACTATGCCTGCTCTCCAAGATGCTTAGAAAGACACTGAGTAAAGCTGGTCACAGCACCGATTCCTGGGAGAGTGCATTACTCTAGCCTGAAATATGGTTGTTAAGAAATACTCTTTTGTTTCTTATCCTTTAACCAACTTTCAATACCTAAAGAGTCCTCCAATCCTGTGACATCTTAGCTCCTTTAACATCTCTTGGAAAGGAACCCTGTCAAGGGCTTCTTGAAAAATATATACAGATATCTATGTACGGATATGTATATATGTGTGTGTGTGTGTTTGTGTGTATACACACACATATATACACATATACATACATATACGCTGTTCACTTTATCCATACGCTTACTAGCAATGTCACAGAACTTCAAAAGGCTAGTGAGGCAGAATTTCCCTGTACAGAAGTAATGCTGGCTCTTTCCTACAGCTGTGTTTATCCATATGCTCAATGGTATTATTCTTTATTATAGACATTTTACCAGATATGGAAGTCAGATACATCAGTCTACAGTTCACAGGTTTCCCTCTAGAGCCCTGTCTGTATGCAGAAGTACAAAAGCAGCCTGCCAGTCATCTGGTACTGGGTCCCACTGTAGGATATGTTGCAACTTTGTCGGCAGTTTCAAATCTGTTTTCTTCAAACTGCTGGGTGAATGTCATCCAGTTCTTGTGAGTTCATACATCCAAATTTACATATTTGGTCTCATACTTCCTATGTATTTACTTCAAACAAACTGGAAATTCAATAATCCTCCTTGTAATATTTTATAACTGAAACACTGCTTAGGTAAGAGCACCTCTCAATTATTTTGAACTACCTGTAAATTCAGGAAGACTTTGCTCAATCCATACTCTGCCTGTTTGATGTTTATGAACTTACATGTTTCTGAAGGATTGTCTACCAAGAGTTTTCTTCCCCAGTCAATATATAATACCTTAGAAGTTACTGATATTAATAAATGTATACACTATTTCATAATACTATGGGGAGAATATCAACATAGTTTAGTTAAGCTTAAGCTCCATTTATCCAGATAACGTAACTTACATAATACATAAAGCTGCTTCTACACAAATAATGTTTTGGTTGGCCTAAAATAGGTAAAACATTCAGCTTATACAGCTTCCATCTATTTATTATCTACACAACAGTGGTAGTGCTAATTTGAGACAATTTCTGATTGTGCGATGACCTGGTTACTGAGAAGGTTTTTAACGTATTGAAAGGAATATCTCAGAAAAGTCAGCAATTAACAATTATGGAGCAATTATTCCCCTTCATTTCATTCAAATTAGGCTTCTAACACTCTCCATCTATTGTTTTGAAGCCATCTTTCAAAGGTTGTTTCCACTATAAAATAAGCAACACTTCAATTCTAAGAAAGCTCTTTGTCTCACAAACAAAGAACAACTGCAGATGCCCAAACTCAGCTGGATTAGCAAGATTATACCATCTAACAGAGCACCATAACCTAGATCCTGATGGAAGAATAGAGGTAGCTTTTTGCAGTTTTTTCCAAGACAAAGTCACAAAAACTTTTGTTTAGGTTTCTTGTTTTCTTTAATTTAAAGAGATACAAATTGTGAATTTAAAAATATCTCTTTGCATCCAGTTTATAAAGCATACGAATGCAAATTAAAAAGCAACTTTCATTGTTCCACAGCAAGATACTTGGGTCAACTAATCTTAAAATTCTTGAACAAAGGATCACATTTATAAAAAGAGCCAATGACCAGGCCAAGTCACAAAACCTAACTATACCTGCAAAACAGTCCAGCCACTGTCATACACTTGCATTTCTTTTCCTCTGAACAGATGACTATTGAGAATGAAATGAGAGCTGGGAGACAACAGTATTTCAGGGACCTAGTTGAGGGGCAATTACATCCTATATATTTTGGAAATCCTCAAAGATCTTGCATCTCATGCTTCAGAATCCTTAAAATTGAAAGTTTCACTCTCTGTCACATAACGAAGTTTACAGAATCTATGCAGAAATCTTGGAAATCAATAGAAAAGTTGTTCATGAGCAGAGATGAAACAGATTCACATTCTCTCCATAAGCAGCACAGATCTTTAAGAAGATCTCACTGGAAAGCACTCCTTTAAGAGTATTGCATTCCTTATCTATTCAACTATTAAGCTAATTTCAAAGCAGCTCTGGACTTTCCTCTCTTAAAAGTTGGTGTAGTAAAGATACTGAACTATCCTTTAGCATTCACAGATAAAAGGCGTGTAGGAAATTAAGTTAGAGGCTCTTTTCCATATACCAAAAATGTCATTCTGAAGTGACAAAGAAAGAAACCAAAAACCCCATCTACACTTACTCTACGGAATAACAGTGGTAATACATGGAAACACATGAAAGATATAACATATGGATGATACATTACCTACAGCAACATAAATAAAGATAATTTAAATCTTTTACAAAAGGATTTGAGCTAAGTGCTCTGAAATAAGATTTAATTCTAATATTATTTTGATAGTGATATCTGGACTCAGTGGATGTTTACTCAGTGTATCATTTTACATAACAAAGGAAAAGATACTAGCCAGTAACTGCAGTTCAAAGCATGTAGTACGCATTGTAAGCACGCGCATGTTACCATTCGGCATGAGTATGTTTACTCCTACATCACCTGCAGAAGATATGTTCCAAGTATACCCTCACTCATGCTTGGCACATGAGTAAGATCTCAGTAAGCACCCAGTACCATTTGAGTTTGTCAGGATTCTCTCTTTAGGTAAGAGAAGATTCTGAGGGAGAATGGAGTGAGGGCAAGAAATTAAAATATTGGTAGTCTTTGTCTCAGTTGATAGTCCACGTACACATTCTCACTTCCATCAAACCCTACACATTCAGAATCACTGAACCTTTCACAGAAAACAATAACTGCAGGACCCCAGTACTTACTGAATCACCCCTGAATGCCCCTGGGATTGCATAGTGCTCAGTGAAGATATGGCTAGAACTCCAGATAGTTATTTGGCCTAAGTTAGAGGTGGAGACACTCAAAGAGGGAGCACCCAATAGAAATGCACCTCTGATTTAAAAACATACCACAACTGATAGCAGAAGGTCGCTTCATCATAGCAGTTGTATAAGCTTCAACATAATCCACTCATCAGTAATTAAATACTGCTAGGAAAAAACCCTCCATGCCAAAAATGTGAAGGACAGTCTCAGCTCATGAATAAGAAAGATGGAGGGGTGAGGGGAAATCAACTTACCCAGTTTCTTAATAGGAGCAGAACTTGGAAAATATTTTGAAAAAAGGAACCAAGAAAAGCTATCCAAAAATAAGACGAAGAGGGAAGGGAAGGGGAGGGGGGGAAAGGAAAACCTGTCTTTGACCAGAAGGACATCCTCCCAGGAGAAGTAACAGTAACCAAGAATGACACCAAGACAGAAAGGTGATGCAATACACAGTGCATTAAAAGCACAAAAGGCAGTGTCACGACAGCTTGACTGCAAGGTTTAAATCCTGTTCTAGTATTAGGTTCTTAATAGGTCAATATAAGCAAGCCAGTCTCACAAGAATGCAAAGAATTCATTCACAAAAGACTAGTGCCTGACAGCACCTGACTAAGTCAATTCTGACCAATTTCAAAGTTGGACTAAACAGTAAGCAGTCCAGAATGACTGAGGCTGAAGCCTAGGCAAGAGAACACTTTGGGAAACACTAAGCTGAGAACCTGATCCATTTTGCCAGCAAAATATCTTGTAGAAATGAGATTACCGCACACATTTTGCATTAGAAGAACAGATAGGAATCTTGGACTCCATATGAACATGTTGCAGACCTTCACACTAAAACTGCTCAGCCAGATTAGAGTGAACTGATCATCACAAACCCTTCCTCTCAACCCTTAGGAAACCTCAGTATCAGAAGGACTGGGAGAAAAATTGTTTGGCCATTAGACTAGGAATGCATCTCACAGAGACCTAGGATAATCTCAAGCTCAAAACAGCAAGTCTTACACTTTTTCTTTTTTTTTTTTTTTTTGGGGGGGGGGGGCAACACCTGACATATTGCTAGGATGACTATTCCCAAAACACAAGCTGTGAAATGACTCTCTCATTAATGGCCCAACAGTATAAAACAGCTTGATTTTCCATGAATTCAGAGTGATGGCCAAAAAGATCATGTGTTCTTTCAAGCATCAGTTCTTAGTATCACCTGCTTCCTGAGAAAGTTTAGGGAGCTCACGGTTCTTTAGTACATAATTATAAACTTAGTGGCATTCTCTGGCAATACCAGATGTCAACTCTAGAGACAGCAAACAGTGCTAGCAGGCATTCTGTGTGGTTCTGAATTATGGTACTCATGTGGACCTCCATTCATTAGAAGGCCAACACCTTCTGAGCTGCATACCTATCCAAAAGAAGCATCTGACAAGTCAACCTACAGTAAAACAGGGAATCCTCTCCAGCAGGATGGAAAGCAACTTACTTCTTTCTTCCTACTTTCACAGACCCATTCAGAGGAATGGTATCTGCCTGGGAAGTAATTATTACCTTATCTGATGGAAGACAGCTACACTGCTTCAAAATGGGTGAAGAAGCAACAACCTGAATAGGTTCCTATTTCTCAGGAATCAGTTGCATCCCTAAGTGAACCAAGGATACAGATTGGGGGGGGGGG
>NW_020450753.1:397035-428505 GCF_003343035.1 Apteryx rowi
GGATGCAATCCTGTGCAATGTGCTCTAGGTGACCCTGCTTGAGCAGGGGGGTTGGACTAGATGATCTCCAGAGGTCCCTTCCAACCTCAGCGATTCTGTGATTCTGTGATTCTGTGAAGAGCAGCCTTAGTTGTATCTCCATCAGGAATGTGAAGTCCTTCACAGACAGAATACCTGTTGTGGAGGTCCAATGTTTGATGCCACTTACGCTTATGGCACATCAAGAGTGCTAATTTGCTAATCACAGCTGTAAAGGCAGAAGTGAAAATTCACTTGCTAAAAGCAAGAATATGTATTTCTACCTGGATATTACTTATATTTTCCCACTGTGCTTAAGGAAAATGGAACCGGATAGATGACAAGTAAGGCAGATGAGACAAGGAATCAAAAATACATGACTATCTTGGCAGTCTCCCAAAACTGTATTAACTGCAAGTACCTTCTTACTGTTGGTTGAATGACAGGTTCAAAAGCCTCTGAGTGGAAATAGATAGAGAACTCCACACAATGGAACTCTGAACATCAAAAATACTGTAAAAGACACATGAAGAATCTCTGGTCATGACAGAAATAAGAAAATTATGTATTCACTGATTATTCTCCTGGCAGTCCTCCCTTGCTGAGGGCATCCAAAGACACCAGAGCCATCCCAGACAGCTTGGACAGGGCAGGACAAGGACAATATCCTGATTCTGAAGATAGAGGTCCAGAGTTACCTTTGTTTACCTTTGCTTTCCTTTGTGTGAAGGATCTCTGTCCACACGAAAGAACGTGCACAGGAACAGTACTAATGCCAGACTGCCATGGAAGGATAGTAGTGAGTCATTTGTTAGTACGTGCCTTGGATCAAGAAGGTATGGGTCCAACCATGCTTTTGTCAATTTGACTTCAATGTTCCTGGCCTTTCCTGTTTAAGCAGTTATTTTTTTCTACTCTAATACCCTTAGTTGCACTGTTCAAAACAAATGGCAAATTGACATTCTGCTACTATATGCCTTCATCTAGGCAGTAAGATCAGGATTTGACAGGTAGACTGGTCAAAGGAATTTTTCTCTCACAGGTAACATAGGACTAATACAGTTATTTAGCTAAATACCACCCAAAGAGGAAATGAGAAGGTGAAACTGCAAGCAGGATCTACCTAACAGAGAATCTGGCAGAACACTACACCAGGCCATTAAGAGACTGAAGTTCTGCCTTCACCTTTCATGTGTCAAGCACGAAAGGAGAGCAAGGTCTAAAAAACATCCTCTAGTCAAGTCTCAAGTGACTGTATGCAATCATGTTATAGGTATGCTTGCTCCTGTGAAAAATGTGAAAGACAGGATTGTAAAACTTAAGCATAAAAAGGATCACGATCTCAACAAAACAGAAGAGATTCAGCATGCCCAAACCAAAAACAATTACCAATGAAGAGTAATTTACATACACTGGAAATTGCTTATAGTAACCAAGCTGTATATTTCTTTGCACTGTTTGCTTCATGAAAGAGATTTACCAATGGAAATTAAAAAAAATAATTCATGATTGTAAAAAAATTCAGTAATTTGTTTTGTTACATTACTATTCATTGAAAACTTGCCTCAAAATATTACATATTCACATTGTGCTTGATTAGTGACTTGGAAACAGAAAGCGATGTTACAACCAATAAAAACATTTGAACAACTTAAGCATTCTTATACCAACAGCCCAGCTGTACAAGAGACAATCCAAATTTGTAATTTTAGCCACATTACTAATTTTAGAAGTGTAAAATCCTTTTATACTTACTTAACACTGTAACACTGAAAGTGACTATCTGGATATTGAGGCTGATACGGTTCTTGACCCAACACTGTTCCAAACCACCACGCATCATCAATAATGGATCGGAACCTGTCAGCTACAGCAAAAAAAAGCCCGCTCATATATTTTACTAATAAGAGCTATGTAACTATGCTTCTTATGCATGTAATCAGAAAACTTATGATCAGGATATTTCAGTTTAAAGTTCTAAAAATACTAACATTCAATAAAATATGAGACAACCTACGATGCAAAAACAAACCAAAAATCCCCCAAAACCCACAAGTTAAAACCACAAATGCTAGAATCTAAATATGCTTGCTCCTTCAACTATAAAACAAGAAAAGACTAGAATTGCAACATCTATTTCAAAGGCTGTATCTTGAATCTATGGAAATCCCTCCAAAATGCCCAGTACAGCAATTGGTAGTTTCAACTTTCAAACAGGCAAAGGGATCATACCTAACAGAGGGCCCTTCAAAATTACAATCATTTAGCATTTAGTATATTCAGCAACTAGCCAAGGACAATTTTTTTGATTTCAAAATTGTTTAGTCAAATACTTAGAATAGAAAACTGACTTACAAGCTTGCCAGTTTCTTTGCCGTGCTTCATCATAGAACTGACGCAATATAAGGAAATCGATAACATCCGGCATATCGTGGTATCTAGATAAAAAGAAATTGCTTTCATGCATGTAACTTTAAAAGCTTCTTCTAAAGCCCTAAAGGAATGCATTTATGAATACTTTTTCAGGAAAATAAAGATTCACATACTTGATGGAAAATGATTTGTCCGTATGTTTTCCAGTGGCATGATCTATAAAAGCAAGCTTGAGGCAACACAGTGTGGGAGGACCAACTTCATATCTAATTCCAACAATTTTTACCAACTCCTGATCCTACAGGTAAAAATGAATAGTTTCATGAAAGTATTATCTCCTGTGTTATGCACAAAACTCTTAATTTCACATAAATTGCACCCACATCCAAAAAGTCAAAAATATTAAAACCGTATGCAAGATTTCAATAGAAGACAGCCTTTCAAACTCAGCAATTTTAAGACAGCTATTTATATTCAGGCTTCCCACAGGTAAATGAAGACTACTAATATTGAACTCACAATGTCTTCAAGGCAGTCTTACCCTAAGGACTACTTTTCTCCACGGCTCCTTGTGTGGATTCAGTTCATAAATATTATTTCTTCTAACAGCTTCAATGTAAGCTTCATGCCCTTGTCGAAAATATATTACCTTTAAAAGCAAAAAAACAACAACAAAAAAAGGAAAATGTTTAAATGTTTTCCTGTATTAAATAACTATGCTAATGTGCAAGTAACAAGCTTTTAAAAGAGATTTAATAAATATTTTTACCTCATCGCCCATCTGAGGTACAAATGGAGATCTTCTAAGAGCTGTGTCTGTTATCCAAACAGGAGGATGCCAGTCATATGACAATTCCGAGTTTATTGGCTGTGTTGGAGCATCAGCCTTCATATTTAATAAACAGTAAAATTAGATCAGACATATTCTTGGCATGACATCAAAACAACTTGTTCAGTTTTAATTGGCCAGACAAATTTAAAGTTATGAAAGACTAATGTACATTTCCAAAACCTATTACCAAAATTCGTCTAAGACTTTGTTTTGGTTCTAACTATATTTGTAGTACCCACATGAAGTATTCTTTTCCCATATGAAGATCTGAGCAAGCAAGGTAACTATTATGCAGATCACAAGAACCAAAGCTTAGAGTTTAGACGGTATTCTCAGTGACTAATTAAAAATCTAACGAGCTGCAAGAAGCTATTTGAAGATGAAAAGTTATGAAAGATATTGCATAGTCATTATGCACATTAAGAAATGAAGTACTTGACAACATACATCCTCATTTCACTCCATTCTGGAGGCAGACAAGTTAATCCTGCCCATCTAGAGCATCTTAAAATAGAGATACAACCAAACTCTTTTGAAGCAACATTAACATAATATCAAAGTGGTAACATAATCAAATAATCCAAGTACTTCTTCAGTAAATAGCCATATTAAAACAATTCCAAATCTATTGTTTTATGAAATATCTGGAAGAAAGTGGGGTGGAGAGAAAACAAATACAAAAATTATCTGAAGCACTCAAAAACATTCTGTTTGTCTATAGTTATGGTACAAGACAGCCAAGAATATTTTTATTTATTTTACTAAATGATCTAAGAACAAAATTCAACCCAAGTATCAACGTACATCATAAAATACAGTGATTACATTCCACAAGTCTTCAGAAAAAATACATTATTTAAAACCAGATAACAAGGTTTTAGTCTGATGCTCTGTACATTTATTTAATAATCAAGTTTCTTCCTTCAAAAACAACAGCTTTTTGAACCCTTTTTATTTGAAAATGGAAAAGGCCTTCATTGGGAGTGTAGATCCTTCCATACAAATCAGTAGGTATCTTGGATTTGGAATCTTCTCAGATTAAATAAAGGCACACTGTATGAAAAGTAAGTCTCAAAACGATTCAGCCAAACTAAGATTTGCTGTTGCTTTGAACATGCTGCCAAATGGTGTACAGAGCATGCTGAGTTTTCTAAGAGGTATTTAAAGAGAGCGCTAAACTACTGAGTCCTATATTTGGATAGATTTGTACTTTCAAAGCTCTGTAGAGATGATATTAAATAACAATTAATCTATTTGCTTGTAAGATTTCTTTATCAACACTACTACATAACTATAAAAAACAGTAGAACTATTGTCTAAACTAAGTTAAAAATATTTTTGTATATTAATAGCTATCAAGAAGGCAAAAAAACAGCAAGAAATCTTACATTATTTGTGGAAAAGCAGAATCTATAGACTAATACTAGCAAATCAAACATCAACAGAACATGGGAATTTTGAAGAAGCTGAAACCTGTGGTTTATTTTATGACAACTATTATTAGAGAAACCAACATCCTTACCCAATAAAAGGCAAAGCCCACTGGTTTATAAGAGTTTCCACTAAAGAGGTCTGAAGCCTTAGAGAGAACTCTATAAGGAATGAGTGAGTAGAAGGAATCAACTATATAATACCTCCTCCTGCTTTTTTGGTTTTGGCTTTTTTCTTCTTTTTCTTCTTCTTCGCCTTGGAGGAGATGATTTCTCTGCTGATACCTCATCTTCTGAAGTACTGCAATATCTGATAGCTTTCCTTCGAGAAGTCCGTACAGGAGGCTGTAGATTAATCCCTGCATCAGCGATCCAGTCAGAGTACTTACTTGAAGAATCACTGTCCATGTGGTGGGGAAAGCAGACAGAAAAGAAAAATACAAACCATGGAATCAAGTGGTCATTGTGGATATTTCAGAATGTTAAGTTATCTTAGGCAAATATTTGCAGGTTATTGTTGAAAAAAGTATCAAAAGAAGGAAAATTATTTTGAATTGTTGTAACAATTACTTCACCTGATGTTTATCCTAGCTTTTTTAAGAACAAAATAATTCAAAGTATATGTTTTTCCAAGAAAAGTCAAGTCTAGTGAATTCTAAAATCACCAATTTTATTGAAGAATGTTTTATACCAACAAGTTTTGGGGCCAATTAGGCGTCTTCCTTAAAGGACACACAAGCCACATGTGACGTAAAGTCTTTAAAAACAGCTATACAAATCTCATAGGCACATTTTTGCTTATACCTAGTAGTATTTACTAGTTCTACTACCTAGTAGTATTTATTAGTTCTGCTATTGGAGTTTTAGAAAAAATATCTAGAAAGCTATATTGAAAAACTATAAAAATTTAACTATAACTTCATTTTTAAATAAAAAGACAATGCTATTCATCAAAATTAAGATTTTTTTCTGTTTAAGATCAAAACATTTTCATAAAGGCAAACAACTGACTGTTGCTGGGTTCTTCAGAAAAAAACAAACAGAATAAAAACCAGTACCAAAAACATTTTCTATCTTCTTTTTCCTTGTCACCTATCAATAAATAAAGTATTTAAAACTACATTAAAAGACAGCAGCATTTTTGTGAAATGGAACACTAAAATGAAGCAAAGTGACAGTATAGATTTTTTCAAATAACCTACAGTATATTATTACTTATGAATCATGTTAGAACTTCTTTACATCTTTCATTTACCAAAATTCAAGCAAAACTCGTGACAACAGAAGTTGCATTTTTTTTCTTTACCTAAAACTATTCCTGTTGCTTTTCTTGTCACTTTTCCATTCTTCCTCTTCATCCAGTGAGCCAGAGCCTTCACTTTCTTCAGCTTCCTGAATTTAAAAAGCATAATTCAGTATCAACCCTGAAGTTTTTCATAAAAGTTTTAATGATTTTTAAACATAAAACACATTATTTTTCATGCCTGCATATTACAAGGTTAGGAAGAAATTTGTCTGGTTAAAAAAAGTTTTTAAAATAAAAATCAAATTAGCTCTTTTTTGTAAATGATTTCAACTTATCTAGTATTAACTTCAGGAGTGCACTATTAGTCAACAAAGCAACAGTCCCTGCCCCATCATATGGGGGTGCTGTTTTTCACTAATCTAAATTCACATTCTTTGCCAGAACAAACTGACTGGTGATTTTATGACTGCTTCGAATTGCAGACTTATGATGCTCTGATTAAGTCACGTAGAACATACAGTAAAACCTAGCTCACCAGAACGCAAAGGAAGAACTAAAAGTTCTAAAAGGAACAATTTAAAGAAAACTATCACATCTTCCATGTGCACCCACATGGGTATATCCTGTTACAGAATTAACACTTTGCAAATTTTTATTTTCATTAACTATTTATACAAGTGAGGATATGATAATTTTTCTGATTTTAGTATCAACTGATTGGCCAAGTAGTAACTGGGTATTTTCAAGCATGTATTTAAATGTAAAGCTAAGTAAATAAGCAGTCAAGATATCAAAATATATTACAACTTAGTTTCCTCCTGGCTGTTGCTGAACAACTCATTTACATTTACAACTCATTTACATTAAATGAGTTGCTGAACAACTCATTTAAACTTCATGTTTAAAACCTGTTTTCCATAAAAGAAGTCACTGAATATAATACATTGCTCACGTCTCAGGTTCCATGTTGTCAAATAAACAAACAAACAAACAAACAAAATTAAAATGAAACAGTATTTGGCTTGCAACCTGAAGTTTGATACCGTTTGAATTAATCCTCCTGATAACTAACTTACTCTGGCAAACTGATAAACTTAACAGCTTGACTAAGAATAATTGTGTGCTATTCCTCCTCGTCAAATCATCCTGTTCATACAGCACATTGGATGGACAGTATTCATTAGGTCTTTTTTTTTTTTTTTTTAAATATATTACCATTTTTAGGATTAACACCCCCTCCACCCCCCAAGCATCTTTTTTCTTACATTTACCACCAAACCCTGACTTCTTACAGCCTTATTAGTTTTCTTGTTCTTTATGGACCTCACCTTCATAAGATACAAAAAATTTCACAAATTGATTTCTATAGTTCCTCTGACATGAGAAGCTGGTATAATACTCGTATTACAAATGGGGAAATTAAAGCACAGAAGGATGGATGTCAGAAGATCTGAAATCACTTCTTCAAAACTATTTAAGCGCATGTAGTAATTACATGACACTGTGCGTAGCTTAACTGCAGTTTGAGTGCTTTGAATTTCTGTCAGGTGCCAAAAGTCTCCTGACAACTCCCCTTCCACCCTATTCCCGAAATAAACTTTTCATTAATTTTTTCTTAAGTTTTTTTTTTTTTAAAAAAAAAAACACGCAAAAATTCTTTATTAAGAGGCTAGGAGGAAAAAGTCCAGTTCCACAGAATATCATTCTTCAACTGTCTTACAGAACTATCTTCTCAACTCTTGAAAATCTCCCATTTTATTCAGCATTCTTCATTCTTATTTACCAAAATAAAAGACAAGTCTGACAGACAAAAGCCCTCTTCCATACACAGGCCCATCTGAATGTATGGCAACCTTCCCAACCTCTTCCACTCCTTTCCTCCTTTCCCAGTTTGACTCTCTCTTCCCTTGCATCCAAGGCAAAGAAACACAAGTGCAGGGCAGTCCTATCACTCACATCTATTACAGCATCTGACACCAAAGCAGGCAAAATGTCCTGATACCCACAGCAGAAGTTTCATCTGTGAAATTCTGAGCCAGGGCTAGGCCAGTATAAACAGACTGTTAAAAGAACTGCATTACCAGACTGTAACAGTGTTTTATCAAGCATTTGCAAATTTTCCACAATTTCAGGTATGTGTGCAGGAAGATTTGGAAGTGTTTTGCAAAGAACAACAAAAAGCATCTAAAATTCAAATTTTCATTTAAGCTAACTTTACAATCGTACATTAGATTTTTGCCTCAGACTATTGTTTAGCCATTGCTAAAGTGACAGGAAAGATTTGCTGTCATTACTAAAGCTACTGATAACTAGGTCTCAGAAGTGTCTCAATTTACGCTAATAATAATGATGTTTATAGAAATACTTTCTCTGCTAAGAATTTTTTTTTTTGAGAGAGAGAAAGAGAAAAGGCACATTTTTATGAAGCTTCACTTTTTCCAGGAACTTGAGTTCTAAATACAGAATTCAAAGAGAACTTACTTGCTCTATCAAGCCAAAGCAGTCATCTCTTTCCTCAACAGATGAATCAAGCTGTTCAATGTTATTCCGTGTTCGGTAGTTTGGATATTTGCGTCTACGCCGTCTACGCGTAGATTGTATTAATGAAGACTCGGAGTCACTCTAATTTATACAAAAAGCGAAAGTAAAATGTTACAGAAAAATACACACATAGCAAACTTCTTTTTGTAGGGGTGGAAGGGTGTCTAAAAGCACTGCTGAACGTAAAAACTGAAATGGCCTTATCACATAGTTCCTTTTCACAATAAATAATTTTACTGTAAGCCATTAGCTTTAAATTTCAATTTCCTAATTTAAGATTTAATAGTAGTGTATGAAGAGCAATTTCTTAGAACAACTATTAATGACAGGTCCATTCAAATTACCTGACGAATACTAAATATTTAACGAATCAAGATATGAAAGGAAACTGCCCACAAATGTAATTCTGAGAGGGCCTGAAGTCCTTGACTTCTCCCAGTTAAGGGTATCATCCAGTATAGTTTTTGCATTGAGTTGTTCTGTACTGCAAGATAGAGTGAGTCAGGTCATTATCTATAAACAGTACAACATCCAATTTTTTGTTTTTGAATTTATCTTTTCCAAAAACAGAAAATGGAAGAAGTACTCAAAATGGGACAATCCTGAAAAAGTTAACTATACACAAAACATTCTCATCTGAAGGTGCAAGAGAAAAGCAAAATAACCTATAACTTTCCTTCTTCAAACATAGGATCTTGAACAGTTTCACTTGTCTCAATTCTTTAGCACGTACCTTCAAAAAGTGTCCTTGATACCTTAACTACCTCTTACAGTGCAGTAGAGCCCGAATGGCCTGAAACCGACCCTGCCTTCAACAGTTCTACCAAGTATCTTAGATGGAAGGAGCCAAGGCTCCCTGAAACTCCAAGTATTCATAAAAATCTAACCTTGTCCTGCACTAAGAAGTAGAAGCAGAACCAGCAAGAACCCCTGAAGATAATATCCTCAGAAGAGTGTTCTGATTCTTACAGGCATGATTTGTTCCTATCACAGGCAGAGAATTCACCTTTTCGTAGAAGTTGCCACATACCTTTTCTGATGACTGGAATGACTTTCCTTTCTTCTCTGCTGCATAAAGATCTTGCTCCTCTTCTCCTTTTGCAATTCGATATTCTTCCTGCTTCCTACAAGCAAATTATGAAAATCTAATTCTGCATCTATTTAGATGATACTTAAGTTCAACTGAATAGCCACAGATCTGTTCTCTTTAAAAGCTCTTTATAAAAAAATCCTAACAAACTAATTCAAAAGAAGGCTTCTCATTTTCAGATAGAGTGAAGAAGCTGAATATTAAAGAAAAGGCTTTCCTCACAAGACAGGCAAACATCAGAATATAATAAACTTTTTCAACAACATTTTAAATTCATATTTTTCCTTTTGTAATCATTCTACCTCCAAGAATTCAACACTGGGAAAGCTGTGTAAAAACTTTTTCATAGACATGGCAGCACATACGGCTGTATGATCAAAATGAAATATTTACCTATCCATATTGCTTCTCCTTTTAACAGGTGTGTAGTGATAATACTTCTGAAAGCAGCTGACTGCTTCTGCACTGAAGAACCTCTGCTGTTCTCAAATTCACAGTACAGTTCTTGGCTTCAGCCTATCAAGTACTCAATGTTGCTTCCAGTCATAACGAATCAGAAGTAGCTCACAACAAAGTCTCACAAAAGCATAATCTTTCTGACCTCATGTAAATGAATTTAACCTATATCCCTTTATTCTGGAATAAGTGAGAATCTAAGGAATTTAGCTCTCTTAAGGTAACTCAGAATACTGAAATACGTGAGAATAGCTCTCTGCTAAACTAACATTCCATCCATGTTTGTTGAATGAACTTTTCAATTAAGTTTTAAGAACAGCTGAAATAAAGTGAATTATTTTTCAACTTGTACCACATATCTATTTTAGTTCAAGTGTGATAAGACTGGTTTTAAAAATAACAGTAAGATATGTTCTCTGTAGTATTACCTGCAATCTAATAAGTTGTCTACACACCTTAGCAAGGTTGGTGGTATTTCTGGTACAACAACTCTTCGCCTCCAAGCTTGAAGGTCTCGCTCAGTAGCCATCTGACTTCGTGGAGCATTCTGATGCATCTGACGCACACCTTCAACTTGCCCACTACGCCGCAGACCAATATTTGGAGGAGACTGGACTTCTAAATTTGGTCTTCTAAAAGAACCTAAAATATACAAAAGGTGGTGGTGGGGGGGTTTGTTGTTTTTTTTTRAACAGACTACACAGAACAGGAACTTTGTTCTTATGAGAAATAAAAAAGTAACAATTTTCCATATTTTTATCCCCACGTTCATAAACATGTGTCCAGTAATCGCATTCAGGAAATGATCTGTCTTGTAATAAACAGACTGGGACTACAGGTATGTTTTTAAAATGGTTATTTCTATTGCTACCTTAATATACTGAAAGCACACATAGAATCATGGGTGCTTCTCTGAATTTTTTTCAGGCAGTTCTGAAGCTAATCAAGTTATAAAAGCACTTTTCCTGGAGTTGTGCTTATGTAATCAAAACTGCAAAGACACAGACCAGAAGAGTGTCTGACTTAAATCCGTAAGGGAGATGGGACCCTAGTTTTAATAATGGTAAATATTTATTTTTGCAGACTTTAGAGAAATAACATTTATAAGAACCACATTGATTTTTGAATAATGTGCATTTACTCTTAAATATATAGCAGTCTAAAATAAATTTAATTAATGCTTTTGAAAAGAAAGAGTGGAGGAGTTTATTTTGTAATTTAATCACAGGAGTAGCAGTTTTTACCAAGAAAAAAAATCTTAACCAGACATCCCCATTTTAAGGGCATCTTAGTGTCCAAAACAACATTCAAGTTAAAACCTGTTTAAAATATTTCATACCATGTAACAAAAATCAAGATAAAATAAACACCAAGGTATTTATTGGGAAATATTAACCTCTTCTAGGTGTTCCTTCTCCATTTTGTAGACCACTTGAAGAAGGTTCTTGATCTGCTCCAGTTCTTTGGTCTTCTTCTTCTTGTAACTGAATCACACCATCAAGAATGAGAGGCTCCAAGCCTTGTTCATCATGATCAATTACCTGTTGGCCTATAACTTGTTCAACCACTTCTCCATCACCTTGCAAGTGTAATACAAATCACAAATAAAATGAGTGGGTTTAAGTTATCTAATCGACTACAGGAAATGATTTAATCTCATCAATCTCATCACATTGAAATGTGTTCAAAAATTAAACAAAATGAGAACAATTCTGGAAATGACTGAAATTACTTATTACTAATGAGACACAGAGTCTAAAAACTATAAACATAGTCTATGCATATCAGCTCCAGCAGAAAAAAAAATAAAAATTAAGACACCTCATTTGAATCACCTTTTTTTTTTTTTCTTAAGTAGTATTTACTTTGTGACCTTTCAGCATCTTTAATGGACATAGATATGCATTAAAGCTGTAAGCATACAAGAAAACAATGGCAGTTTTAAATCAGTTATGTCTTCCCATTCAGAATTACCACAGTAATTTTAACTTYTAGATGTAGGTCTTTAGCGATACTGTTCTTACTTGTTGCTACATATCCAAGTTGAGGAATCAAATGTTCATCTGCAAAATTCTCTCTTCCTGGCACCAATCTTTGATATTTTGTTGGATGAGGGTTTCCATCCACATCTACTAAGAAGGGAGGGGGCATGAGATGAGGAGCCTGTTGAGTCTGCTCATCTAGGACATAGTTGTTAGAGTCTCGAATAAGTGGTCGATAGTCAGTGTGGAAGAACATCTGATCAGGAATCTAGAAAGAAATGAAGCTTGTATGTTGTCAACTTGAAAAAAAGAATATGCTAAAGAACATGAAAGAAAAGGTTACACTAATTCATGTATCTGAAATCACCTTAAAAGGTAAAAGAAAGCTTAAGCTCTCACTGGAAAGAGATGTAACTACTCTAAACCTGTAGGTGTGTTGGAATACTCATCTTTGAGAGACCTTTTATCAGGCAACAAATGTTTTTGGAAAACAATAAACCGAGGTAACTTAACGCAGAAGCATTGTTCTATACTTAAAATTCACTAGAATATTTTACATCCTACTCTTATTTCCATGCAATTAAGCAAATTTGTTTTGTTTCCATGCAAGGAAATCAATTTCTAAAGTTCAACATAAGTTCTCAAAGTTGATTTCTTTCTTAATTATGTAATGTTCATCAGAAATAAATTTTCCTGCAACTGAAACAATTTGTTAAATCCATGCAACCGAAGAAAAACAGTGTTGCACAAGTATTAGATCATAGTCAGAATCTTTGCTCCTGGCAATGCCGAGCAAAATGAAGAGAATGAGTTTCAATTTAGGCTGAGAATCTAGTAAGGAAAAAGGCAAAAACAAAACAAAACAAAACAAATACTTTAAAATAATAAACATGTAGTTACCATTGCAACTTGAAAGAAAACTGGGAGAAGTAAAGAGCATAGACCAGAACYGCACTTTTGAGAGTTATTTCAAGAACATACAAATACATATATTTATCTAAACAGAAAGGAAACACAGGCTGCTACATTCAAAAAAAAACCAAAAAAAACAAAAAAAACACATCCCATACATTTTGAAATCAGTAGTGTTGTATGCATATTTACTTTTGCTTATTTTAATAAGACTGTCACAGTGAATTTGAGTTTGAAAAAGCAAAGGCCTAAAGAACTGCAAGTTCTGATAATGAAAATAAAACACAGCAAATTATTAACATAGAAACTGTCTGATTTTTGCTAATTCAGTAGCAGAGCAATGAACTTCATGATACATTCCAATCTTAAGACATTAAACTACTTTGAGAAGTTAGGAATAAAAGCAATTTTGATGCACTGAAAAGGTTTTTAAAAGATGTATTTAGAGTCTTAAAGCTTTAATGATTGCAAGAGTTAGTACAGATGACATTAAAATATGTTATTAAAATGTAAAACAAATCAGTTCATGCTAGCCTAGTAGAGTGGGGAATCTCAAATTAAATATTAGGTCACTTATCACAAGGTTAAACAATTAACATGCAAGTTAGCTGCTGGAAGATGAAAATGTGTTACAGAAGAGCTCTTGCGAGCTATTCCCAGGGGAATTTTATGACACTTTTTCCTGCCACGCCAGAACCATGAGCGTAAGAGAACTCACAAACATCAAAAAGTCAGCTTTATTTAGATCCCCTCCCTCAGAGAAAACTCTTTTTTACCTGACRTATTAGAGGAACAAAGTGAATTAATCTAACAACTTCACTTAGAAACTTTAACAGTTCTAATAGAAAGTTGAACTTACCTTTTCATAAGGATGGCTACAGCCAAAACCAAATATCAGCAGATGCCCATGAGAATCTGTACATGCAAAATGCTGCCCATCTGGTGAAAATTTACAGTCAAAAACAGCACCGTGTCCTTGGCCTTCAATCTAGATTGAAGGAAAGAAACTCAAGATGACTTTTTCAGACTTTTTTGAGCAAACAACAATACAGCAACATCAAAAATTAATTACTCATGCACCTCTTTGTGCTTTAACTGGAGTACTTTCTATTATTTTAGTTCATTTCATTTCTCTTGATATGTTAATGTAAGGCCTGGATCATACGATTTTAAAAGATGCACTAATGGTTATGATGGTTATGGAAACCTACTTAAAAAAGAGGCTTTTTTTTTTTTTAAGATGTCACAATTTACTTTTAAGCAGTACACTAACCACCATATACTGATTTTGTTAACTACCTTAAACAAAAAGCACAGGGAATCTTAAAACCAAACAAAAATCACTTCCCTGCTGACTATATTTAAAAGTGCAAATGATAAGCTATCAAATGGAGTGAATGTCATACAGGAGCTCTCCACAAGAACCACCCCACACCACTAATGCTTACTGTAATAACATTTCCATTTTTAAGACTTTCGAGAATATAAATACTGTTCCATATGACTCTTGAAATGACGGTCTAAAACAGGACCTTTCAATCTTTTTAGCTGGTACCTCACCTCAGTTAAGAAAAAACAATTACTATGAATTAGGTGCAGAAAAAAAAAACAGCCTTTAGCAGCAAAAAGACTGGATCAACAGGTGAAGTCAGACTAGCTCAAATACTGACCACAACAAAAGGAAAGTCCTGCTTTCTTCCTTCATCCCTCCCATTCTTCATTACCTGACTACAGACTCTCACAACTCATCTTCCTTGTCTCAGAAGCTCATCAGACCATGCTGAACTGATTTGACTCACCAGCCCAGGAGAAAACTAGCCATGGGAGGATGGGGAAATACTCTTCTGTCAGGTTAGTGAACTGATTCAGCTTCATAAAGGGTCCAGTGAGACACACCTGATTCAAGGCACAGTATGGAAGCAGGCGGCTGGGAGCAGACAAGGGAAGCAGAACCCCCTTTTTCTGTAGCACTAAGTTGTTAAACTCTCATGGTTAAGCTGCAACTACAGTTGTTATAACCAAGAAATTCAGTCTGTCTGTTGAGCTTTTACCTTTGAACTCATGACTTTTGCTGGTTTTGGTCAAATTTTCTGGGTGAGGAGGCGAGGGAAAGATACACACTTGGTGACACAGYAATATCATAATTATTTAAACTAGTACCTGAACATACTGCTGCATCTTGAGAAAAAGTGAAGAGTTACCAAAAAAAAGAAAGTAGTCTTACCATGTTAAAATAATGCTCTGTTTTCGTGCCTTTTGTAATGTCCCATATAAAGATGTTGCCATCATGACCCGCAGACAACATAATCCTGGAATCAAAAGGATGGGTCTCCAAGACAAATACTTCATCTGCATGCCCCTAAAATTCAAAGTTGCAATTCACATGCAAACAGAGGAGAAATCCAAATTAACAGGACATTTACACTAGAGTCCTAAAGCACTGTACCATCCTCTCCTCGCTCTCAAGACTTTTGGAAAATAAGACCCCTATAAGCTGCCTCCAAAAATCTAAGGACTTTCAGAAACTCCACAGCTTTCCATAGCATATTTATCTGGATTGCTACCTTTACAGTTAGAGTGCCACAGAACAGGTAGGGTGAAAATCCAGGCAGCCAGAGAGACCATATCATTCTAAATTTAATCACTTCCTACATTCAAACAAGGAGATAAACAACTTTGTAAATTTGGACCTTTTTTTTTTCTTCCAAATGACAATAAACTACTAAATTGGTGAGTATTATTATTCTACAGCAATATGAAACTTTTGTTTCAGGAGAGGCAAGTTCAACACAGCATCTAGGGAAGGTTTGTTAAAAAAAACAGAAGGAAGCAGTTAGTTTTGGTTTAAAAAAAACAAACAAAACAAAAAAAAACAAAAAAACAAACAAATTCTACGCTCACTTTACCATTCACATAGAGCTTTCAAGACAAATCAAATCTAATGATCAACTCAGCATGCACATGTCACTGCAATTCAAGGAAGACTATCTACTTTAAAAAGCACATAAAAATTACATACCACCAAATGATGAAGCAACTGCCCTGTACAGGAATTCCAAACTTTGAGCAGATGATTATTCACAGCCGTAACAACATAGTTATCATTCTGGTTCCAAGCTATCATGGTTACTTTAGGCTTCATAAATTTGTCTTCTTCCGAAGATGAATCACTACTTTAAAAGAGTTGTACAGGTATGAGATATTTTGAATTAACCCATTTCAATCTCAAATACAGAAAAACAACCTGTTTTCCAGGATTAAGATCAGACGAAAGGAAGGGACATTAGGAATTAAATTTACACTGAAACTTTTGTCCATTAATTTCATTTTTTTGAATAATTAACTATAGCGCAAATCTGTACTTCTTGGGTTTGAATAATTTATACATACAATTTTTGAAAGAGGAATAGTTTAGAAAGAAACAAAATTCAACAAAAATATTATTAAGGGAATAATGATGCTATCACAGAATTAATACTTATGCAAGCACTTCTACAATAGGATATCCTACTTTATTTTTCTAAAATTGGTCAGCTATGTAAAAGTGCACAGAATATATTTCCCTCAGGAATCAGCTCAAAGAATATCAATACCTAGACTTTAGGAAAGCTGAAACTCCCAGAAGTCTGATCCCAAGAAGCTCAAGAAACTTGGGGCAAGAATATCAATTTAAGTGAAAAATCCAGAATTGAAGATTTCTAGTGTACTTATTTCAAAGGACATTGTAGCCTCCTGCCCATTTGAAATGTAGGACAAAAAGTATTTCTTTTTTTCATGGATTCTTGTCTCTTCCTACAATGAGCATCACAATATAATTCCTTCTTAAATCTGGACTTTTTAAAGCCAACAGCTTTCCAAATAATTCTGTTTCAGAAGCTAATCTCTACAATACCTAGGCATTTTTTGTGATTCTCAAAATAAATGCATTAATACTATGACAATATTTTTTATTAACCTTAATCTATTTCCTCTTGTTTCTCTCCCAAAAATACATTTGTAGGATACCATATCACTCCCTCTCAGCATTTTAGTCAACTAAAGGAATCAGGCTTTGAGATATGCCTTCACGTAACACTATTTCCCATGTCAATTAGTACTCTCTTCTACACTGAATCTTGCTGAGGTATACACTATTATAATTGTACATATTATCCCAGAGAGATGTCACAGTAAAGTTTCAAGTATTTATACTTTCTTATTTCTATTAAAAACACATCTGTTTTTTTCCACAGGTGCACCACACTAATAGCTTGCAATCATCTTCTGATCAACTAGTACAACTAAGTATGAGTTTTTAGGTATCTAATCAACTCCAAATTCATAACAAAGTTTCTGCTTAGTCTCCACAAAGACGACCAAGCATTTTGTATTACTGAATCTCACCCAGCATTCATGTTTATCCAGTGCGATATAAAATCCCGATCTTCATCTGTAATGACACTGTTCATACTGCATGCCACCAGCATATTTTATTAGCATACTTTTTAAAAGTGCAAAAGAATCAATAAAAATAGTTTGCAAGATCAGCCCTTGGTGAAATCCACTGATTACCTGTCATCATCTCTCCTGGAAAGAGCCTATCATCTACCTTATTTTTGCTAACCCAAAAAGTTTCTCTTCTAACATCACATCAGCTGCCTTACAAAAGTCCAGATAGAGAAGAGCTACTGCATTTTCTGTTAACTTTTTCCTTGACAGAGACAGATAATGTAGTTAATTTGGCAAAATGTACATTTGAAAGCTAAATAAGTATTACTGATATATTTATTCAAGCACAGGCAAAAATTTAAGAAGCTATTATTATCATTGGAACATCATTCTTTCTCCCTAAAGTAAAGATCACACCACTTAATCATAATATTGTGAAGACTCATTCCAATTTGATTGTAAGAAAGTGTGCTTGATGACTTTTTCAAACTTTCTGACTTTATGCAACAGATAAAAAGACAACAGTTCATCTACCCTGGTAACTGATCAGCCATATCCAACAAAATACTCCTCCATTCTGCTTGTTCAAAACGCCAGATTCGAGCTGTTCCATCTCTGCTGCCACTTATGAACCTTGAAGAAATTAAAAAAAAATAGTTACAGGTTCTTCAAAAGAATTTCTATTTTAAAGAATTTTCAATCACACATACATAAACACACAATTTAAAACATTACAATGAAAGACTGATAAACATGAAATCTTCAATCTGTGCTTAAGAGAGGGTTCTTTACAGTGCCCTGTGCTTAACCTTCTTTCCAGAAGCCTAGAGGGAATTTCTCTGAACTGAAGCTGAACACAGTTGTCAACAGGTAAATCAGAGAAGCAAGTCTCAAAGTTAAACTCATTTCACAAGAACTTTATCACCAACTCTTTTTCAATTACAATATTTTAATTAAGGTTTTTAAGCAACCCATTCTGAGATTGTAGATTATCAGATACTGATCATTCATATGTAGTATCAAGGACAGCTCAGGTTAGTAAAGCTTGACAGGTTCCCACCCACAGCAGGGCATAGAAAAGACCACCAGTAGGGGTTTTTGTTAAGATAACAAGCTGTAAATCACAGTGGCTCAGGTTCCATTTCATAAACTGCTGAACTATCAGTAGAACAGAATGGAAACTCCTTAAGAAAGGAACTGAAATACTATCAGACATCCAAAGATAAGTCTCCCTTGTCCACAAATCACAATCCTCAGTCATACAGCTGACATACCTTCCACAGAAAAAGGTTGTATGCTGGATATGTCATGACTATGCTCTGATTTTGTTATGATTCATTTTAGTAATAATTTAAAATCCTAAATATCTTCCATAGAAAGTGTTACCAAGCAAAAGTGCAGACGTGTTTTGCTCATTTTTCACACAATCTTTAAAAGGTAATCCATGCAAGCGTGATGGATCAGCACAACACAATGGTGTCAAACACAAGTATAATTGTAGAAAAACATATTTAAAGGGAAGACACCTATAACTTCCAAACCAAACAGGTTAGTGTTCTCAGTCATGACTATCTTGCTTTCAAAAAAAAAAAAAAAAAAAGGACCCAATAAAAATAAAGCTGTAGCTTATGGCTGCATTTCAAGTATGGGTCAAGATTTTCAAATGAATCTACACAGCAAACACTTATTTTTTTCCCCAAATCAGCTGCACAATGTTGTTAAATCCATTTGCTTAAAAAAATAAAATAAAGTATGCTAAAAAATGAAGAAAGATTAGAACTTATTTCAGACCATTTGTGTTGGATTTTCCTGCTTCACTTTTTGATCTAATACTTGCTGAAAATGAGAGGGAAGGAGGGGGAAAAAGGAGGTTTATGAAGCCACTAACAAGACAGGTCTATTTTTAATAAAAAAAAAAGTGGTAATATTCCTCCATATAGTAAAAAGCCACTTAGTTGAAAGAGATTATCTAACAAAGATTAATAGAAAGCTGCGGCATACAGCTGAAATTTAACTATACTCTCCTGGATTAGTCCGAGTTCCACATAAGTAAAAGTCTGCATAAGTAGATTTTGCTTACTGGAAATCTCCAGGTGAGAACAATAATACATTCTTAACTCCCCCCAAAATTTGTTTGTTTACATTGAGTATCTTTCAACATACCTATTACCATTATTAGAAAACTGAATGCTGTCAACTTTGTCCTGTAAGAAGAAGGTAAAACATGTTAGAATTTAGATTTTTAAACAGGAAATATGTTTCTGACAAATCCGAGAAGATGAAAAAGAAATTTGTAGCTTCTAGCAGTTTTAACTGCAGGATGAACCAAGCCCAAAGCCTTACCAGAATTCACTAACCTTTAATAACACATTTAAAATGCAAGTTTTAAACAACGTCCCACTTAAACATGATGTACTGAGAGATAAAATAACTGTTTACTAATAACTTGGCAATTAACTACTTTTTGAATCTAATTGAATGCATACTTCCAATATTTTAAGCCAACTATAATCTAGAAGAATGTTTCTCCTACTCCTACTTATACAGTCCTTAAATACACAATTAGTTATTCATTTTTATCACAGTAAAAACACTAGGAAAAGTAGATAGCACACCCAGCTTAGATTATCTAGTGCTGAAAGTTTTCTCCACAGACAATGATATGGCTTAATCAATACATACTCTATAACATGAATGGTTAAAGTGAGAGAAAACATTAGAGAAAATGTATTAAGGCAAACAAAATTAAGAAACAAGGTGAGCGTTTGAAGAGCTGCCCTTGAAAGAGCTTTAAGGAATCATTTAAATCTAAATTCTCTGTAGTAAAACTAAAAAGCRGGGGAGGGCTCTGACAGCCCCTGTACAATATAACAAAGACAACCTAATAGTATAAAATTCTGGAGAACTTTAAGCAGTCTTGTGTTAAAAATATACACCTGGCAGAAAAACTGCCTTTACATACCATATAAGGAATCATCTCCCCAAACCACACTGGCCTATGACCAGAGCAATAGTAACAGACATAAGGTATGTTATCCAGTAACCTAAGACCCCTACAAAAAGTAACTTTATGTGCTTTGATTTTTCATCTGAAAGCACAAACACCACTCTTCAGTACACACTTCTCTCTAATTTTGGAAGAGGTCCAACCTTTAAAATTTAAAACTATGATTTATGAATTTAGAAATCATATGTTTATCTGACTGGCCGTCTATTCCACAGAAGCCGTACAGCTAGATTCACTGCATCAAAAGAGTTATCCCCTAGGTGAGGGATGAACAGAGGTCTTAAATTTTGTCATTACATGATACAAACTTCGTACCTCGCATTCAGGTATCAGTTTTCTGTATCCTAGTTGTGTGACCCTCCCTAACTCAAACCTGTATCATCTCTATACTCTACTGTACCACTCAATGAAATCTTGCATAGCATAGCAAATTAAGAAGGAGTATGCTTCCTGGCTTAAGTTCTCTGATGTTACTAAATACAGAGGGCAGAGAACTGGTTCACTAAATGATAAAAATTACTATTCAGAGCAAGATTATATCACATTACCAAATACAGTGATAAGAAAAATTGTAAGAGAAAGTTAAACTGACAAGTTACAGGGGAAAAAAAACAAACACGAAATTACGCAAACATAAGGACCCAGATCATATTTACAGGAAGATTCACTGTACTGTTCTGAATGCATAAAAGATGTGTTAGGATCGCCCCTAAAAGACTTTGTGCATCAAATGTTGAAAAAATTGTGACAAACTTCAGCACATGAATATAAGCCAAGTTTACTTTAGCTTTTTAAAAAGACAGAATCTGCTAGACTAAGGTACAAAACCCAAAGATGACAGTAGTTTAGCTAAGAAGTTCTCTCCCTAATAGGTATCTGTTATATCAAGAGAGCAAGTAAAGAGAGATACCACACATTACCATAATGCATATGGGAGAAAGACACTAAACCAGCAAGGTGACTTACTACTTAGAAAGTATAAAGTAGCTTGCACTGTCAACTATCTGAACACTTTCAATAAAGGCCAAGATGAACAGAAGTACAATTCTGGAAATTCAATTCCCATTTAAGATTTAACACAAAACGTGTCGAAATGGAAACATCTGAGTAATAAAATCCATCTTCTCAGAATATGTACTTTCTGTATACATGATATAATAAGTAGCTATATGCACTTGTGCCATAAATGAAAGCAACTGTACAAGTGACATGCTTAAATTTAGAGGTATATGATATCAAGTTAAAACAGTGTAATTCTAAATGTCCTCAATACCTTCCATCTATTAAAATGGCCAAGTCACATTTTGAGTCTACTGGCTAAGATTCTGTACAAGTTTTAAAAATATTCAATAAAAGAACATTATTACAAATCCACTAATGATATTAACTTGCAACTTCAACACTACTTTGAGCAACTAACTACTGGAGTTAACAGTCTTACTTACAGCATGACTTTCCAATTCAGCTATTTTCTCAGGTATTTCAGAGCCAAAAAAATACATCCTGATGACATGGTCAGTACTGCCAGTTGCTAAAAACATACCACCTAAAAATCAAGCGCAATTAAGCTAATACATACGAAATTAAAACAGATCATCAACATTTCTCAGATACCTAGACAAAAAAAAAAGTCTGAAGACTGTCAAATTTCTTATGGTCTTCCACTGCTATACTGATGTGGAATGAAATCCCCTTCTCTCCTTCCCAAAAGCTTTCTCAGACATACTAAAAATGCAGAATCACATTCAAAGTTACAAAGATGTAAAAATACACAATTAGGGGAATGCTGAAACACTTAACATTATTAATTGTGCACAGGAGCAATTACAGAGAATATGGCTAGTCATTGTTATCTAGACGATCCTTTTACTGTAGCATACATGTTATTTGTGGCAGGCAAATCACTTAAAAAAAAAAGGCATATTTATAGATTCATTTATAGATTTTTCAGTAAGAAGGTATCTTTATGACTATTCCTGTATACAGTCTGGCATAGAATCAGGAACTATTTTTGGTAGCCACTGCCACTCCTGTTGACTGTGGTATATTAGAGAATAAATTCTGGGAAACCCTAAATGTTATGCTAAGGAAAACCGTAACATTATACTATGGGGTTAAACAAATATAAAAATCCAGTAAAGAGGGCTAAAAAGTAAACAAGCATCAGGTGATTTTTACTTCTGTAAAGCAGCCAATGCAAATGGAAAATAGTATCACTTAGCTTACAGTGAAAGATGGCTAAACTAAGTCAAGTCACATTATCTTAAATTTGTCATAGGCTAACAACTCACATATATACAATTACATACTATACACTGGCTGTTTTTTGCATATTTTTAAGCTGCCATTACCAGACTGTTACATAGACTCTTCACGGGGAAGGAGGAGAAATCACAATGCTAAAAATCAGTTTGTATATGACTTACCTACACTGAACGAAGAACAAAGCATCTGAACCCCTGGTCTAGGTTTCTCTGTGAATTTCACTGGCCGATTGCTTAAAAAGAGAAGTTGCTTGAAACAGGACATGCCACACAAAACTTAGCTTTTATCAACCTTTTAGAACATAACGGTATGTTTCTTCAAAAACATTTACATAACAGCCACTTCTTAAATACATACAGTAACATCTGTACATCTTGTATGGGAGATGACAAATGTAAAGTTTACCTCTTTTCAAAATGAGTGTGTATGCACACACAAGTGATATTTAAAGCTCACATACACAGCATTTTGCAGAAAAAGTCATAAGCTGCTATTACCTAGCAAGGATAACATGACACATTAAAGAATGTGTATTCTCTCTCATACTTCAGTATGATTTACTACCTCCATAACATATCCACAAGTGCAGAACTAGTACCCTCACATCGTAAAACTCCAACGGTACAGAAAATAAGGTCTACTGGATACCATATTACAGAATGCTTTGGAAATCTGTAAAATTTTACAGTGCAGAAAATTAAATACAAGTTTTAGAACACTGTGCAAATGGTGATTTAAAAGACTGGTTGCCTGTTCTGAAAATGATGTCACGTCAGCTGGAAGAGTACATACTAGAATCTTATATAAAGTAGCTACTTAAGAATAAGAACTACACTAGGGAGAAAATCCAGCACACCCTGTGCCATTTAAAAGCATTGTAGGTTTCTATTCATTACTCTTCTGCTTTTCAATTCTAGTGTTTTCTGTTTACCAAAGGAAATGTTTAGAATTTCAGTAGAAGAATGATTTCTCATCTACGTTTGTATGATAGAAGGTACAGAAATTCAGATCATGAGAATTTTGTATTGAGAACTACTGATGATTAAGTCCAGACAAACTTATTCAAACAGTGTTTGCATCTCATAGTGCTCTAGCTTCATTTCATACAGAGAATAATTAGGAATACAATTTAAATACTCTCTTCCTGTAACATATATCCCTAAAGGTTCTTCAGATGAAACTCTCTCTCTTATGTTTTTTGTTGCAATTCTATTACTTTTAAAATCATGTGTGAATTAAAAATAAAATCTTCTGCCCTCTAAAGTAATGAAATTTTCAAAAAAGTTGTTCTAATATAAAATGGATTATTTTATATCCAGCTGCATTATTTTGAGAAGACTGCAATTAATGATGCTGCTTAAAAATAATTCCAGAATAAGATTATTTCCACAGTGTTTATTATCACACAAAATATATATATATATATTTTTTTAGTTAATTCAGTATACATTCTCCCAAACATTCAGCTTATTTCAATCAAGAAGAGTATGGCATAGAAAGCGTTAATCAACAACCCAGTTACATACTTGAATTTCATGGAACCTGTATCCCACTGCCAAAAGCAAACAGTTCCATCTGCGCCAGTAGAGGCCATGTATCGCATGGATCCTTTAGCCATTGGACTAAACTAAATATTGGGGGGGAAAAAAAGGAAGTAAAATCAAACACATGCATAAAAAGATATTTAAAATCTGTGTAGGAACTTATAAAAATGTTAACATAAAATCTTGAATTATTTTGGACATTTTCATTAAAACAGATAAAAGCAGTTGCTGAGAAATGTCAAATTCTTTCACTGCTGTGTTTTTTTAAGTCTTAACTTCAGAAGCATCATTCACTGAAAACTGTCAATAAGTGAAGTAACAAGCATAACAGAGCATTGAAGAAAAAAAGGAAGGAAGTTTCACTAGACAGGCTCACTTTTTGAATTCTTAAACAGAGCATCAGTTATGAGGTAACTTGAAAAAGTGTAACCCAGCATCAATTACTAATTTATAGGAATTCCTCACACATGCTTCTTTAAGATGTTGATGGCTTGCTACGCACGGAGCTGCTCCTTCAGAAAACTACAGAGGACTTAAGGTGATCAAACCGTTCTCCAATTACTACTACTACCACCTCAATCAGCCATAAACCTTAGTAAAGCTATAATGGAAATATTTAAAGGCTATAAAGACAAATTCACCACACTATCTTAAAAAAAACAAAACAAAACAAAAAAAACCCTGTTTTGCCAGGAAAAGAAAAATGTAACAGATACCAAAGTAACTCCGCAAATATGAAGAATACTCCTGAAAGCAGTTTTTGAGAAAAGAACTGCATCTAAGAAATTTTTTGTATTGAACTGCACAACCTGGCAGGAAGCCAGTCTTCACCCCTTCAAATATAAGACTGTTTGACTCAGTGGCAAACACAGCAAGTCTGGATAATGAGCTGCTAGTTGATTTGTTAAATAAGGAATTACAAAGGACTGAATCCAAAGGACTATCAATGACACACACAATAATATCACAATACTTTCTAATTTAAATACATAACATAATATGCCAAACACATCTTTGCACTTTTGAAATAACTTATATTTTTGAGATTAAAATACATACCCATACAGCAAAAGTTGTAAGGACTGACATGCTGGATCAGAACACCAGCCCACTTAGGCTACCTCATAGTATCTCCAACAATAAACTGGAGGGCACAACATCACCCAGAAATTCTCTCCAGGTCCAACAGCTCAAAACTACAGATAGCTGTTTCCAAGCAACCACCAAGCACACTATCTCTTAAGAAAAATACCTTGACTAATTATTTTGACATGTTTCTCAGTGTTAATGTATTTCCTCTGAAATTAAAGATTAAAATTTCTGGACTTCAGTACTATCATCTTTTATTTGTCTATTTTTTTTTAAAGGGAAAAAGAATTCCTTTCGTTATCTTCAGTCAACTATTCAGGAGTTTGGGGAAGGCAAGGAACTTTTTCTGTAAGTTGGTTTCTCCTATTGTTTTTCGCTTTTAGCACCTGTACTTAAATATTTTGATCTTATAGATATGATCTTATATATATGCAGACAGTGACATAAAAATAATCTTAGTCATCTGAAAACCTGTGACATAAACAATGACAATTACTTGCTGTTCACATGTCAGCCTTCACAGAAAACAGAATATCAATTCCTTGCATTTGTACATCAAAAAGTAAGATGTACACTTGGAAAGTGACTTCTCAACCTAGTAACACCAACCACAAAGTACTTTTCTCCACAAACAGAAAACAAGTAACTAATTTTCATTTTCAAGAAGTTATAACACAAGGACAGAAGGCACTATTTATCTAGAGCTTTCATTTAACTGTTTTCCAACTTCAGTAAGCAACCAAGAAAATTAGTTATTTCCCCACCAGTATGATAGCCAGCTAACCTGAGGGCATCCCATCACCCTAAGTCTCACTATTTAAAGCTGGCTCTTAACTTTCCAAATTGGGTGCAACAGCATCTTTTTTCACCCAGATTATTTCATGTTTTCTACAGTTTTTAATCAAACATCTTCAAACCTTCCACACCATACTGTCAGTGAAACTTTATGATTTTCAACTTTCAGGGATTGGCTTCTTCTTACAATGCATCTCCATTCTTCATGCTTCGGGGGCGGTGAGAGGTGCAAAACACCAAAATTATAGATTAAGTCAGAGTTGAAAGTTTCACCTTCTGTACTACTGAAACAGACTGCTATTAAATTTGCTTCACTATAAACTGCTCTTTCCACACATTCACCATTCTTGCATTTTCTGCAAGTACTGATTTTTATTTATGGAACTTAAAGTACTTATTCTGACAGAAATAACATTAGTCACATACATTATCAGTTCTAAAGACTGCAATTTTATTTTCTTCTTATGTAGCAAATGAGATATTAAAAGTAAAAAAAGAAGGTAAGTACTGCCTGCTTAATACAACCTCTAATAGTATATAAGATATCTCATGACTGCAAGATGCAAGCATTAATTCAAAACATACCTGCAATGAGGTAATGGACCCTGAGTGTCCATGGAGGACAGCAACCGGTGCACAAGTTCTGAGACACCACACTCTGATTATTTTATCACAACTTCCAGCTGCAATCATAGTGTTTTCATAATTGACAGCCATATCTGAAATCTCTGCGGAATGTCCTCGTAATGTGGCAAATAACCGACCATTATGAGTTGACCAAATTTTTACCAAGCAGTCATCTGAGCCCTAAAGAGAAATATGTGTTAAACTCAAAGAGCTCATAAAACATTCAGGATACCACGTTTCAGGTTTCCTTTAAAGAACCCAGCTATGTTTTTTTTCCAACGCTTGGCAAATGACACATCTATTTAAAACTATGCATGTTATTTAAGCTGGCAGAAAGTAAATCATATGACCAATAATAAAAAGAAGCGTCCAATCACAGTTCAGGATTACACTACAATCATCACAAATCTACACCATATAATGCAGAAAACCTGCATAAAATTTGGCAGGGTTCCTTACAGTACTGGCAGCTAAATAAAAGCACTGTGCCATAAAAGCAACCTCTCCTCTACCACTTCATAAAGAATATGTAACATACTGAACACAGAACCACATCACTGCAGAAAATTCCTACATCAATGACAATATGCAACCAGACATTATTATCAAGTACAATGTCTTACATGCTTCTCACCTTTAAATACATCAAATTGTTTCACTTAAGCACTGTGATGGAGCTAATCAGCTATATTTTAACACTTTATTGGTATCCACCTGTGAAAGGTTTTAGCATAATGTGCATTTTGAAGTTATTTTCCCTGTATCCAGCTAGAATTATTTTCATATTTAGATGTATCAACTCACAGTAAATATTCTATGTCCAGTCCTATCGAATGCAACACAATATACAGCAGAAAGATGGCCAAGAATCCGTTTGTGCATCTTTATATGTTGATACATACTTCCTGGAAATGAAGTACTAAACTTTGCATATCCAATTAGTTGTTTTGCTTGATACGCTTCCACTAGAACACAAAGAGATCAAAGAATGAACACATTGTTGTGTAAAACAAGTGTATTATAAATCATCATTTCATCTAACTTCCTGTAATATATTACTTAGAGATTTACTAAAAGTGACTTTCAGATTTCATAAAGATAATTGTGCTTTTTTAAACTTGCAATTTTTGCACACATAGAAGCAGGACAGTATTTTAAACTTGCTCCAACCAAAACTTCCTTCTGTAAATATGATGTGGTAAATGTTGTCTTTATTTTCCCATGGCCTTCTATACATTAAGTCATAGAAGAGCCCTTCTATTTAAAGGCCACTGATTTGTATTTCCTGTAAGTTTATTTACTTAATACACAGGCTTTGTAAAAGACAAAGATGTAATCTAGAGGCTATGTCACTAATGCAGTGAGCAGACCTTCATACCCGTGCATAACCCCACCAAATTCATATGAAGTTCTCCAGACAAGCCTCCAGACCAAGTTCTGAGGTGCAATTATCAGTGGCATAGGCAAGATCAGTATCAAGATATGCATTACACGCTCACCAAAATTCGGTGGYGTGCCATAGTTCACAGGAATTTCAGGAGGTCTTCCTCTATGAAGAGCAGCAAAAGCAGAGCCCTTCCAAACAGTCTTCCTGCAATCTTTAAAATCAATTAGTTGAAGTTAGTCATAAGTACATTTTTAAAAATGCCAAGCTAGCTACTGTTCAAAAACACAGCAACAAAGGTATCTGATAAAGTTTCAATATTGTGTATGAGAACCTAACAGCTGAAAAATCAGAACCTCAACAAGCCCCCAAACTTTTCATGAATGATTGCGGGGGGGGGGGGGGCGCAAGCCTGATTTTGAGGATATTGCAGTCACTGCATCATTCAGTGTGCATCTTTTTCAAACAGATAGGACAGATAATTGGAACCCCACCCCCCATCCCCCATCCCAAAAAAGCAGTATCCACTAAACCAGTCTTATATCATGGCATCTAGCTACCTAACAGAACTCCATACAAACACATTTAAAAAAAAATTCACTGAAAAGGAAAGTCTAAAGCTAAAGTCTACTCAAATATCAAATAACAAATTATGTACCTACAAATTTGTAGCCATTCACCTCAGATTATGCACAAAGGCTTTGTTTCTGCATAAGTACACAATTCATATGTACTAATTTTGATGCCATCTGCATTAACCAAAAAAACCAATCAGAAAACTGGTGCTACTGTCTGCCATTTGGATCGAATAGAGTAAAACAGCTACCCCATTCAAAGAAAAAATGGGCTGATTTCAGACTGTTGGGAGTGTCAGGAGATGTCAGAAAAGTAGCACTTTTGTCCTAAAGGTTCATTATATTGTAATAATACTAAAAACTAGCAACATTTGGAGACTTCAGCACTCACAATAACAACAATTTGTGTTATGTAACTTAAGACTTCATTTTCACAAGAATCAGTATAGAGTTATACTATTAATACAGATCGCTGGTGTCTTGGTTGATTAAAGATAGTACAGAAGCGTGGGCCACTTTCAGTGAAAGCTCACTGCCATTCAATATTCCAAAAGTCTTTACTACACGCTTATTAAAATGTATCATACCCATTTCAAATAACAAACAATTCATACCTTTTGCTGTACGTAACAATGACTGCCTCCCTGCACCAAGTAAGGAATTCACTCTCAAAATGCTGGATGGTATCTCCTTATCCAGGATAGGGCCAATACGCTTGCAAATTTGTAATAAATGATCTGGAGCCACATGTTTGTTGGATAGCACCTGACAGAAATTTAAGTTTTAAACACATATATGGTACCTTCAGAACAGATGAGCCTAAAAGCATCAATATTCATACCAATATTTAAACATGTTTAATATACTTAAGTTCAACTTACAGACCAAAATCAATTCTATAAAGCTCTTATCTACTGAACGCAGTGAACACACTCCCACAATGGCAGCACTGTATCAAAATTGCTTATTGAACACCAGCATTTTACTACTGAAAATCTGCAGTATTCAAACATATGGCATCCATTTCTGAATGGCATGCTACAATCACTGTCTTTGCCCAATGCACCCCATTTTTTTTTAATTAAAAAACATAAAACAAATAATCATTCTCTCACAACTCAATGTCATGGAAAATTTTGTTGCAGTCGAGCGTAAGAATTTATGAAACTAGTAATTCAGTTGCCCATTACTTGTTCAGTAAACTCAAGTCTAATAGGTTTGAATAAGCACACAATCCCTCTTGGAAAGAGTTTCCTTGAAGAACCACTACTACATAGCAAAAGATTACCCTACTTCCTTAAATCAATGGGATCAAGACAGTCATCTGTCCATTCAGGAAGGATTCCATAATATCTACATGTAACAATCTAAAAAATACACCCCCACACACTCAGATGCCTCCATCAAAACCAGATGTGTGTTTTATTCCTCAGCATCTTCCTTTCTGGAAGTTGGATGGAAAAAATCCTTATCTAACTACACTATCAGACACAATAAGGGAGAATTCAAATTCACAAAGTAGAGTTCACACAGATTTAAGTAAAACAAATCATCAGCAGCATAAATTTAAACTACTGGGAAGGTCTAAATCAAGCAGGTACAAGCAGACCCATGCTTATCCGACTGCCTGATCTGGACACATGTAAGCCAGTTTGACTCAGAAGCCATATTGCTATATTAGCAAAGAAGTTGCTCTCCAGCCAATGCATCCAAGAGAGAGAGGTCACATCAACGCAGGTACGTGACCCTCTGCTCATCGAGTTTGGAATACAGGCAGAACAAGCTCATGCTTATGATGCTATTCCCTTAGTGTACTGATAGAATTTAAACAAATAAATTCCTGATAAGGTTGGTCTCATAATAGGAATAGTAGGAATGAAAATTCTACATGTTGTCAAGTAAGATCTGTCCAACAAGAAGTTGCCCAAATGTATGCTGATATAAGCTATAACTACGCAAGTAAAAACTTTTGATGACTGCTCAGGAACTTAAAAGCTCAAGGATAATTTCTATTCTTCTCCAGCCAAAATGGTTTAAAAACACTGAATACTGAGAACAGTATAATTTAATGCAGAACCTAATGCTTGTTTTAATAGTAAAAATTCAAGCTGAAGACCAAGTAATGTACATAAAGCTTAGAGGGTGCAGAGGGATGGGTTTTTTTGTTATAGCAGTAAAACAGTTAATATTACCACAGAGTCAAACATATTTAAATAAATCAGATGAGTAGATGTTTAAGCTGATTAAGTATGAGAAAATATACTTCATAGTAGTCTAAAGATTGTATTTTTTCATCATTTCTTTTTAAAAAGCTTGCTACTTGAAATGGCCTACTGTAGTACCAGCCAAGACATTCAGGACAGAGAGTTCAGCACATGCAACATCAAGTATTATAAGCCATTTTGTTTGTGTGCTATCATCAGGAAGTACACATTCCAAATCCAGTCCTTGATGGCAGCACGTTTACAAAACCTAGCAATTCTTTTTAAGTAGTTTCACTATTTTAGAAGAAGCAATTATTTTAAACTCATGCTCCAATTCTGTGATGAACAAAAAGAAATAATTGCACCACATGATTGTACTGGTCAGCAATCTTGGCAAATTAAACAAAAAAGTGAGACCAGCTGGACAACAAGAAGTTCCCAAAGCCCCTCAAAGGGGGAAAAATAATCTTTAGAAGATAAATTATGAATATTCTGAAATATTAGCATCATGCATAGGAATTTCTTTTAAATGATGTTGGGAAAAGAGGGAGAAGAGACACATGTCCGACTTCATCTGACAACATTATACACATGAACACAGAAAAAAAAAATGCACTGTAGTCAGAAGAATCCATGCATGACATCTCCCAACAGTCAACTGTTTTCCAGAAG
>NW_020450753.1:428565-431247 GCF_003343035.1 Apteryx rowi
AAACAAGAAAACTTTAAAACTTAATACCACTCTTGTTCACTAAATTCAAGTCAGAGCTTGAAAGAATTCCTGTTCAGCAAGACTTGACTTTCCATCTACTGACTGAAAGCATTAATTTAAAAACTCATTTGCTCAACTGACCATACTAACAAGTTACCAACAAGCAAAAAGTAAGAGAAATGGAATTCAATTTATCATTTTAAGCAGCACTTAAATAATTAAGAAAATGTTTTAAATAAAATTTCATTCTTTCTCCTCTACGCAAATACTACTTTGAAATTTGAAAATCCCCTCATCTTGCTTGTGTACGACTTGACTACAACAATGTGCAAACTGACAGGTAAGAGAAAACTCAGTCAGGTAACTTGGAATGCCTCAAGCTTATAAATAAATAAATAAATAAATAAAAATAAAAAATAAAAAACCCTGCAGACTCAACAAAAACAAACAATTCTTTAAAGAAAATGAGATCAAGAACAATAATGACAATAATGTAGCACATCAGCAAATTTGGTAAACACCACCAGAAGCCATCACTTCACAAGATTCAACCGCCAAATATATTTTGCAGTTCTTAAGAAGCAGTAAAATAAAACATCAAGGAAAAAAAAAACAGCTTTCCATTCTGAGATGGCCAGAAGTGAAGGAATACATTTAGTTCAGCTAGTATCAGTGGCACAAGTCCTCAAGTCCACACCATTCAGAGATCACTCGCATCCTTCTATCATTTAGAGACCAAGCTATAACCAGTAAGTACCCAGAGAGAGAGAGCGCGCATAGGCACCACAATTGCCAACCCTTGATTTCTGAAACAGCGATTTCATTTCCTAATCTGTTGAAGGGAACTGATGAAGGAAGCCAACCAGAAAATAAATACTGTCAAATCAAAACGTGCTTAACAAACTTGCTCACGAAACTCTGAAATGAAACCTTGCTTCAGATTGGTTCTTCCCTATATGTAGGCAGTGGCAAGTACCAATGCACAACGCCAAGCTCCACCTCTGCTATGTAAACAAWATCCTCAATTTAAGACACCACTTGTGTTTTTGTTAGTCTAATGTAAAGAAATTAAAGGTCCTTTCCAAAAAATAATTCCTACCTCTTACTAGACCCGGAATAGAACTGGGAGTTAAAGCTTTGGGCCTAGTTTTAAAGTTAAACGGTCTAAAATCAACATTATCATCCTAATTAAAAATTTTTTTTAAAAAAAATCTCACCAATTCTTCATAACTTCTACAATGCTCATTTCCTTCCCAATCCAACCTTTTAGGAAGCAACTAAATCGAGAAAGAAAAAAAAAGTGAGTGATTAAAGGGGAGGGAGGAAAAGATCATATCCAAAACAATGTGTGTTGAGGGAGAGAAGTTGAGACATGAGAGTGGAAGAAACTTGAATGACTTAAGCAGTAAAAGAAAACTTCCGACTACAGTAAGAGAGGTGAAATCATCAGAGAGTCCACGCACGCACAGACCTGGTGCTGCTCCATCTCCTGCACCAGCACCTGCAAGGGAAAGGAAAAAAAAATACACAGAGTTAGGGACAACCAAGCCTCTCGCTTCTTCTCAAGCGGCGGCTGCTGCAAGAGCGCTGGGGAGGAGGAGGAGGAGGGGAGGGAAGGCGGCGGGGGGGGGGGCCAACGGCTGTTCACACCTCCCCTTCAATCCGCTTTGCAGCAGCCAAGGGGTCCAAGTGTGCGAGTGTGCACCCAGGTGAGTGTGCGGGGCCCCTGTACTCACCTCCAGTGCTCTCTTGCAGGGCCCGGTGGTCAGGAACCGAGCTATGAGGAAGTAGAGCTCTGCAAGAGACACGCAGAGAGAGGGGGATGAGTCTGGGGCTGGCTGGGCAAAGCGGGGGGGGGGGAGCCCCCGAGGTGACTGTAATTCATAATCATGATCAGGAAGATGGCGGCAGGGAGCGGCGGCACCGGCAGTTGCTCTCGCTCCGGCCCGCGGCCGCTCGCGCCCTGGCGGTTTTACCTGATTCAATGAGCGACAGGGACACGCCGCCGCCGGAGTTGGAAGAGGCCGAGGACTCAGCCATGGCGGTCCCGGCCCGGCGGCTAGAGCTCGTTCGCTTGTTCGCTCACTCGGCACAACTGCTGTTCGCGGCGGCCGCTGCTGCCAAAGCAGGGATTAGGGCTCCGGCAGCGTCTGGCGCGGGCAGGGCCCGGCTCGGCATAGCCCTGTCAGCGCCGCCCCTCCTCCACGCGCCCCACCAGCCAACCGCCCCCCCTCCCTTCCCTCTCCCCCTCTGCGCGCGGGAGCGAGCCGCCCCCGCCCCCCGCCGGACGCCTCGCTCGCGCTCGCGCTCCGGCTCCCCTCCCCCTGCACGGGCGCTAGCGCAGCCTCGGCGCCGCCGCCATAGCCGCTCAGCGACCTGCCACGGCGCTGAGAACYGCCACCTGCGCCGGGCGCGCCCGGGGGAGGGCGGAGGGAAAAGTAGTCCCCGCCTCGGGCGTCAGGGGGCCGTGGGCCGCGGTGAGAGGGGCTGCGCGGGTCGCCGCTGGTAGCGTCTGGGGACGGCGGCGGGGCAAAGGGGCGCGGGGGAGGGAGGGGAGAGCAGAAGACGCCCGGTAGAGGTGCGGCAGGCCCGAGCGCGGAAGGATTATGCGAGGGAGGCGGTTGGTGATGAGCGCGGTAGGCGGGGCCGCCTTGTGAGGTAGGGAGGCGTCACAGGGGTTTG
>NW_020450753.1:431304-547472 GCF_003343035.1 Apteryx rowi
CCGAGGGCACCGCCGCCGCTGCCTTGGCCCGCTCCCGCGCCCCGGCGCAGTCGGGCCTGCGGCTGGCGGCTTCTCGTGGTGATCTGGGGAGGTGGAGCAGGTCTTGCGGGCTGTGGAGCCCCAGTCTTCAGCTGTGTGCTCTTTTAAAGCACCCTGCGTTGCGCATTCTCTGGCTGGCCGTTAACCGCTACAACGTTTAGCTACAGAACCTCTTCTTCTGCTGAACTGCTGTATTTTGTAAATAACTTGATCAGCAGAACAAGTTTATTTTCAAGTCCTACACCAGAAGTACCGTTCTTGTGGGTTATGTAAGAACAGAGTAGCAGGTCCGTGAGGCTGCTCTCTGCAGCCACTCACAGCAGCGATCCTGCTGTTACCAATACAGTGTTTTTGCACCGTGATCCGTTAATTGTTTTTTTGACTGCTCCTATGTGCTACTTAAAGCAGATCTCGTAGCTTCTGGCTGCTGCAGCCCAGACTGATGCGGGGAGGTCGGTTCCCCCAACTACTGTGCCATCAACACTGCACGCGTGTGAAGCTTGGGGGTACCTCAGACTCCCTTTGGGGAACGATTCTTCCCCATCCCTTTTTGGAGGGAGGGATCAGTTTGCCTCTCCTTTCCAAAACTGACAGCTTTGCTTAAGCGCCTCCTATCGCCTCTCTTCAAAGAGGTAGTAGCCTCCCCGCCAGCCCCCCCGGGCTTTGGGGGCCCGTTTATGGTGGTTTTCTTTTCTCCTTACAAATTGTTTCTTACCTCTGCCCACTACAAAGGCTAATGTAAATGCAGCAATGGCTTCACTCTCACTTTCATTGTATCTGGAGCCATCCCTTTCTTCCCTCTTTTCATTCCCCAACTTTGGTAGTTTGGTATGCATTTTTAGAGCCTTTGAAGCAAAATATTTTTACATATCAATGCAGAAATATTTCTTTATTTTATTAATCTTACTACCTCAGATGTGCTCTCAGCTTTTGACAACTTTTGTACACATTCGGTGTAGGCAGTTTTCCCATGTGTCCTGGAAGGCAGACTGCTGCCCCTGCCTCCCCCTCTTCACCACCTACTGCCTGTTAAGGACTCCTGCATCACAATTCACACATAAGAAAAAAATAAGCGTAATTCTCATTAAAATCTCCCCTTCAAAGAGATCGGGGGTCCTCTGAAACGTGCATTTTTCCAAGCTTTGGTCAGATCATTCTTCAGGGCCACCTGCATCTCTCCAGATTTCACTGCCAGACCAGTCAGTATTAATTAAAGCTGGATGCACTTCAGCATCCTGGCTGTGTTCTTGTTTTAAATAAAGAGTGGTGATCTAGCTGACACTAGAAAATGAAGTCCAGAAGAGTGGTGCAATGTGAGCATGTATAAAATGACATTCTCTTAACCAGAACAGTAGCTAGTAGCAGTATACAAAATACATTTTTGTGACTCAGTAAACTCTTACATGCTTTACTCTCTTCATGCGGTATTTCCAAATGGTTGATTCGCATTTTGTATAGAGTGCTATATGCAAATTGTCATTAACTGTCACTCCATTCCTTACTTACACAGAGCAAATATGTATCTGATATCATTACAGGAAGGAATGCTATCTCCAAAATATACCCATGGAAAATCTTGTCAGATGAGTTTAAATACCTTCCAATTCAATTGTCCATATGCAGAATTGACATCTAGTGCCAATACATACAATTCCTCATTTTCCTAGCAGCCAGTGTTGTCTTTTATAGTTACATGTTGGCATTTCATGGTACGTGGCTGAGGGCAGCAGTCTGCATTCTCTGCCATTTATATAATCATATTCTTTATGGGGTACAATGTGCTTGGGTTAAAATTAGATTTCCTTCTCCTGAGTGGACTGCTTAGGATGACTGAAGAATGGTTCTTTGACAGCAGCCATTTTTTTCTTCTCCTCAAAGGGTGCCCAAGCAGCAGTTATCTTTTAGAGGCTAAGAGAATCCTTTCATGCCCATTTCTACATGAATATATAGAGCTCTGGGGACTCTGGCATTACAGCTGTGAAAGGCATCCCCCTATCTACTGCAGAATCAATCAAAGGTCATACAGTCAATTCATATTTCATGATTTAAGAGGTTGTTCAGCTACATATTTACTAGGCATACTGTATGTACTTAGGAAAGTACATTTCCTTCTTTACTTCATCAACAGTGGGCTCTGGTGTTCAAAAGGAGATCTAGGGCTCCTATGCTCCCAATTCTACTACCACTTTCCTCTTTTCAGTATGAAACATTCTCTGTCCTGCAATGGGTTAACTGTCTGATTTAAATCACTTCCATAACAAAGTGAGAAATAATTTTTTTCAACAAATTAAGTATTAGGGAGCAGCTCTGATCAAATAAACACTGGATAATAGAGGTTACAGAGAGGATGTTGAAGGTCAGCACAACCTCAACATTAAAGACTCAACACACATAGAAAGTAGGCATTGAAAAAGGAGGCAAAAGAGGTTATTTCAGGATAACTTTCCTGCAGATTTAATGGTCATTTAACTGATGTTTTTTGACTTGCTAAAAACATAAAGAAAGCAAACATACCACATATGCAGCCAAGTGTCATGCTACTACTAAAGTTAAAGTGACAAGGTAATCTGGGGAAAGAGAAAGTGGCAGAAAATTACAGTTCAAGCCTTGTAGAGTATCACAGAATATGAAGCCAAAGCTACTGCCAAAGCTGAATGAGTTCTGCTAGGAACACAGCTATGGTGGAATGGGACCAGAAGCATATTGTGTTGCAACACTGGAAGACATCATCTAGAGAAGCAAGGAAAAATAAAAGGGCAGGAGAGTCAGTGAGATAGGGAAAGAGATCATTTACTATAAGCAAAGCTGTTTCAATGTTTCTGTAAACAAAACATTGCTTAAATATTAAGAGGTAAAAATGGTAAAATGCTTTCTCAAGTGAAAGCATGATTTGAGAAAGTTAAGTTAGAGATGAAACTTGTTTTTTTTTTTTTTTTTTACAAACAACTATATTATGAGATGAGGAAGGTACCAAAAATGAACAGGAAGCAGATACTGTGCTCACTGGTGGTATTTAACAGCATAAACAAATTCTCAGTCAAGGGGAAAAAAGAAGAAACAAAGAAAACAAAGGTTAATTTTTTCTTCCCAAGACAAAGAGGTGACAGTTATCTGACTAAGATAAAGCCATGCTACTACTTCTTGCTGCATTACAGCAAAGTAATGTAAAAATGGAAAAAAGATCAACTACAGTCTTTGGGAGAACTGAAGAAACACTGTACTAGATTTGATTATTTTAACATTAAGTAACATACTCAGTATGCCCCCTTCTGCTGAAAGGCTGTTAAATCTTCAACAACATTGATTTAATTTTCTCAGATACAGTGAAGGAGAATCAGGACAGTTTTGTACTACCTGAATTAGTTCTCAGCACAGCTATGTTTTATTTGCAACCATGCTGTGTCAGCTTGCAACCTTATATACAGGTTACCAGCAGGCTCAGAGTGTGGTAAGCCAACCTAATAGCTCATCAGCACCAAAAGGGAAGTGTTCTTGTTCATACCTCCCTGCTCCTGCCCAAGCTGTTCCACTGCTCATCTTCTGTGGGTTCCGTTGGATAAACTCAGCAACTTGTAGAAGTTCATAGCCTAGGTTCAGTTTTCTGCAGACATCTGAGTCTTTGTTGATTTCAAAGTAGGAATTGGGGAAATACTGTAAGCGGAGTTTAGGAACACACTGGCCTACTAATCCCAACACTGACATAGAATATAATGATGTTGGAAGGCCTTCTTATACCTTATGTAAATGCTATCAAAGTAAAGTCCCAATACAACAGCAACTAATCAGTCATATCTGTTAGCACTCTAGAGGACTGCTTTGTGCGTATTCATTAAAGCAGTTATTTACACACACGTGCAAATGCAAACACTTAGATCCAAGACAGGCAAAAAGACCTGATGCTTAGTAATTACTGAAAGGTTTTTTTGTTTTTTTAACATGACAGAAACAGCACTAGGCTATCAGTTTTCAAACTGAAAGTCCAGATAAGACTGCAACTACCTTAGAAGTTGGGGGGCAGGAAGCGCTTAGTTTTTTAAATGCTGCTCACTCCCTGCTTTCACCTACCTCTTGAAAATGTTAATATGGTTAAGTATAAAAAACAGAAGGGACTTCTATTTATTGTTTTCCAGCAAAAACACAGCAAGCTTGATAACCACACCAGTTATACTCTGAGTTGTCATAGTTAATGCAGGGGCTACAGAAGCTTCCTTTCATAATCAAGATTTATTTGGTTTTTGCTTGGTGATTACAGACACTATGAACATTTCTAGAATTGTTTTTACTCGTATAGTTTTTTTTAATTCTAAAAAACACAATTTAATTTTTTAGGAAGCCTATTCCAATTATTCTTCATCCCATCTTTGTAGACAAGCTGTCCTTTAAAACTGGACATGAAGTACCAGTATCTTGAATACTGACATGATAGGTTGTTACATCTGCCAAGCAGAAACTTTTACCTATTCAGTATTTAAAGATATAATAAAGGTTTTTAATCTTTCACAGCAGTTACAAAGCTGTTGGAAAAAAAATAAAACTGCACTTACCAAAAATAACTTTGTCACAGATAATACACGACTCAGCAAGAAATCCAACACTAGGGAGCAGTTTTATTAGGTAAGCAATTCTACTGATGGTACAATCATAGATAAATAACTACAATGTTAAGACATTTTCAACACATCATGAATTCCAAAGTTTGATCTGTTATGCTTCGTTTAATAGGATAGAAAAACTGTCCCTCACTGTCTATGGAACGTGAAGCTTAATCAAGACTTCGAAGTCCTCAACATTCCATTAATTTCTGGTTTCATAGAAAAAAGACAACCAGTACATGATTTTACCACTTTAAAAAAGCATTTACACTTATCTAAATATGTAAAAAAAGGGGTTGAGTTGGGATTCTTTCCTTTTTAAAAATGTGTTTTCTAGAACTACTAAAAAACTTGCATTTACAAAATAGTCGATAAAAATAATCCTCTGAATTGTACAAGAAGAAAGGTATAAGGACCACCAATTAAAGAGTTGGTACAAGATGTTATTCAGACTTAGCTTCCTTCTCTACTGCTGCATCAGATGCTGAGATCTGAAAAGAAAAGAAAGTAAGTTCATACAAACTTAACTGATTAAAATTGCAACTCCATTTAGATTGGAAAACTCACTGCATTTGCAACATTAAGTAAAACCAGAATGTAGCATATATATTAACATAAAAACTATACTTAGTTATTCCAGATCTTTCTAGTACCACCAGCAGAATAGAACGTTTAGTCATAGTACTGCCCAAACAGAAACCATAACACCTGTTAACGTGTCTTTACCCGCTTCTGGGGGAAGCTTTTCAAGAATCAAGTACAATAGCCACTTCCATGCACAGGCATTATTCTGTGTGAATTTTAGTGTTACCAGAAGAGTTCATTGGCCTTTCACAATAGTTCACTGATACTATTGTACTGGTTGAAAACAGTAGTGTCTAAATAATATGAAATGGGACAGATTATACCTCTGCCTCTTCCAGACTTAAGTATTTATTAATTTAGAAATTTCGGCTAGTGTGACCACCATGAGACCAGTATGACCATATGCCCCAAAAGTCATTATCCATTCCTTAAATTTACACCTTTTCTACACCAGCAATTAAAAGAGACCACAGTTGAGAAATATTGCCAAATTTAACTTTCACTGGTATTGCTGAAATACCATGTGCACATATTTAAAGTAAAAAGACTGATTTATGTGATGATAATACAGAGCTAGAACCATATACAAAATTAAACCAACTTAATTCCTATTTATAGCACAGCTTCTCACAAAGATCACACAGTAAGTTTGCAAATGAAAAACTGTTACCCCAAACTAAGTTGTCCTGTACACTTAAATATCATTCTGTACCCTCCTCACCCACTAAAACCCACCATTCACCTAAAAATCAAATACTGTTTTCCCCTACTTGAAGATATATTTGTTCAATGCAACCACCAGACAAGAAGCATGACTCACACATTTAAATTAACAAATCATCTGATTATTAAACTCAACTAAAATAATTGAAATGAGTAAAGCAGTCAACACTGCAGAAACCTGAGACTAACTCTTCTAAGCCTACTACATGAAAACTTGCATGTTTTATGCAATTATAACAGTTGCCCTAATAAGAGACACTGCCTCTCCCAACAAATGTTGTTGTTCTTCTAAATTTAAAATCAAATTATGGGCCCATCCATAGCAAAAAAGGAATATAGTATAGAAGTTGTTTAAGTTAGATGATCACTAAAACCAAAAACATAAACACCACAGCCATTTTAACACAGCATTACAGCCAAGTCTGAATTGACACATTCATTTCTTCAGCAGTAACTATAAAATAGTCCTTGTCCCTTCTTTTCCATCCCGACACCATTCTTTCCCTTCTACCAGCAAAGGTGTCTATAAGACTCTTATTAAAAAGAAAAAAAAAGTGGTTTTGGTCAAACCATTTCAACTTCAAATTTTCAAAACTTTGAAACAGTGAAAACTGCTTCCAGTGTAAGACTTCCCAAGAAAATAAATGGTGTGTTTGTCAAAAAAATTTTTTTAGGGAGAGGGAAACTCTCTTCCAAGAATGGTATAGCCAGATTCACAATTTGCACTCAAAACTGAAAAAACAGAAAACAAAAAGCGCTCCAAACAACCACCCCCATCCTCCAAAACACATACAGCAACCTTGTATGTATTATTTTGCCAAAACCTACCAGCAGGCAAAACAGCTCTTCTTAGAAGGACATTGTCCTGTATTCGAACTCGGGTAAAATTCTCACCTTTTTCCTTCATTTCAGGGACTGTATCACATCACTGCAACTTTATTTCCACCCTTTTTGAAGGAACTAGAATTTTCCTGGCATATCTATTGATTTTTTCATAATCTACACCTTTCTTTTGGTAGAAATAGATTCTAATATAAGTACTGCATACATAAGCTGCAACGCATCTGTCAGATGATTACATAAATCAGTACAGCGAGTACTTCAGTTGCTTTGCAACCAAAGAACATTGACAACTTTACCTCCTCACTTTTCGTTTCTCCATTTTCTGCAGGGAAGTTGTCCTTTGTCTGTTCTTGGTTTGTCTCTTCTGTCTGTTTTCCTTTAGGCCCTTTTTTCCCTTTTGATTGAGCTTTCTTGTGCTCAGATTTATCCTGCAATGAAATAAAAATTCCAGTAAGTAAATGTATATGATCTAGTAGGTAAACCTTGAAAATAATAAACAATAAACAAGATGAACTTGCTGTAAGCAGCAACAGCTGCCACCAACAACCAATGAGCTAATACACAGCTTAACTGTTAAAAAAAGTGCTTTCAAAACTGTATGTAGACCAATGATCACTGGTTCAAACAGTCAGGAAAATAATTGGAATCAGAAGATAAACCCCTTTTTTTTCCCCTCTTCCCCCCCAACACTGAACACCACAGTTTACAGAACAGCTCATAGAATCTAGAATCACTAAACTGTAAAATAACTAAAAGCACTGCTTAGTCTGATGCAAACCCATCTGAAAAAACTATCACAGGGAAAAACAATGGTATTGAATTTCAGTGGCAAAACAAGCAAAATTTGTAATACATGATTTATTTGCCACCTCTTGTGGCAGATAAAACAGCAGTGCGGTCCTTCCACTTCATAAATACAAAACACTTCAAATGTTCAGCCTTCTTATTTATGATGGGTGAATTTCAGTAACTTATCTTAAATAAATGCATCATTTGAAGTTTTCACTTTCAGTGGTGCTTTGCTAGTATCTTTGGCACATCCTTTGTATCTGCATTACTATTGTTACATGGGCAGGGAAAAATATTTGCCCAAGAGCTTTTTTTTCCTGAAAATATGCAATATACCCTTCCAGACATTCCATTCAGCAATCAAATGCTACAAAGTTTGCCAGTCCTCCAGCTGATCCTCATACTTACAAAATATTTATTTCAATTCAGAACTACATACAAGTACAGTTTTTGACACCACCTGTCAAACGTTAGCCGTATTACTTAATGACACTAACAATTTTAAATAAATGACAAACTATAACACTTTCTCTGAACAGCTAGAATCTGGGTAAGTGACAAGAGAATGTAATACCTTTATATCTCTAAGGAGAAGAATCTACATTCCGATTTATTGTCTCTGACCTAAAATTCACTCTGAGGAATGAAGTTCTCATTTTGCCCATTGTGTGTGGAAATGTGTATCTCAGATTACTATTACAAACCATTTGGTCAGAAGTATTCTGTATTTCATGTTTTCACTGCAAGGATTCTTCTTTACAAAAAGCCCACTGTACACATTCAGCTTTTTTTATAGCTACTCAAATACATTTCCTATTCCAAATGAATGCAAATGTAAAGTATTTTCTTCGTGAAAGATACAATTTTGTCAAATGACTGCAATTATAAAACAAAAGTTCAGAATGTTTTCTGTCACAGGATACAAACATGCAAAAAGCTACATCACATCTACAAAAGATAAAACCACATATTAACAGCCAACACTGAAAGAGAGGATGCTCTACAAGTTCATTTACTTCCTTATTTTATGGGGAATACTCTGTCTACTGATATCCATAAATAAATTAGTATGTATTCTCAATAAAATCCTCACTTCAAATCTTACTGTTCATTTTATTAACAGTTATATTATTCCTTCCTTGTGTGATCTGAATAGCTGAAAATATCGCATCTAGAATCAGCATACACTTATCCAAATATTGAGCCTTTCTACTCTATACAGATATTCAGTATTCCAGGATATTTTACCAGAAGGCTTAGGTTTGGTCTTATGGCCCTTGCCCAAATCTTTCTAACATGCAATTTAAACAAGTAAAAATCAATGCTGAAAAATGTCAGCTAGTTATATCTTCAATGTCCCACAAAACCTGAGAAATGCTTTGGTCCCAGTTTTAGAAGAGATGTATTTGCCTGTCATCAAGACCACAGAGAAAAACATACTGATGGTGAAATAAAATCCCTTTACAAAGTTATAAAGGCTAGCAATTCAGAAAGTATTACAAATTCAGCTAACAGACAAAATTCCACAACATGTAAACTTCTGCATTTTGATTTTCAAAATGTGTTTTTCCTCCATTAATATAGGTAAAAAACATGCAATTCCATAACATGCAAACTTGTTCAAACCAGTGAAAATATTGTCAGGAGAGGTTTTGAGAAGTTATGAGTTGATGCAAGGAAGCATCTGTTGATGTAATAAATACAGAAGAAAAAAAAATTAGATCAGTATGCAACCATGAAATAATAGTTTTGCAATCCATTTTAGATAGTCCAGAGACAGCTAAAATGAAAAAGAGAAAAAACAGATGCTGGTGAAGCAAAACACAATCAGAACAGAACTGATTTTTACATTAACAGTGTGAAAAAGTAGTTTCCAGATGACATAATAAAAGGTTTTAGTGACAGCATGGATTTTAGAACAAAGAATAAGATCAAATGTAAAACAAATTATGCATTTATTTGAGCTGCCAACAATAATAAGGATCAGAAAAAAATTGTTCACATTATAACAACATTTCATGGGTGCATTGTGCTAATGTTATACTCAATATCATAAAATAACAGTGGTTTGTGATGTACTTGTTTTATATAATGCCTTCACTATCTACAACTCAGTCAAGGAATATGTTCCCAGCTACTTTTTAGAACTAAAGTTCTAAATATTACTTTTTAGAACTAAAGTAGCTACAGGCAGCAGATCAATATCACACATATCAGGCATTCACTGGCACTGTGAAGATTTAGATGTCCCCTCCCCCCCCAAAAATAAATAAAAACTACTCAATTCAAGTAAATCTGGAAAACTTCCTAAATTCTTCAGGCCTAAAACTTGGAGAATAGAAGTACATTGATCTCAAACCATTGGAACGAAGGTTCATTACTGAGAAACAATCGTTCAGTAGGATTATTAAAGTGAAAATATAAAAAAAATTGCAAGGGAGAGTTCTGTATTAGCTTCTTTAAAATGCTCTTAAGCCATGCATTTTAAAAAGCTTATTATCTTAAGGGTACATTAAAAAATATGCATATATCAACATGGTAACAGACACATAGCCACTTTTATTTCCCCAAGAAACAAAAAATGTTACAAGTCAGCTATTGCAACACTCAAGCTATACTAAAAAGTTACACTTACTTAGAGAAATAAATAAATTAAAACACTTATTTGTGCATGTGCACAACAATAAGGAAGCTAAAGCACATGAATGGAAACTCATATATATTTCAATATCTGCTTAAATACTTCAAAAATATTTTACTGTCCTAATACATTGCTTTAAATTGCAAACATATTCTAGTCTCTTTCATTAGAGAGAAATGAAATGCAATCCCATGTACAGTTGCTTGAACCTCCAAGTAGCTATGATCAGTACTAAAATACCATCCAACATCCCTAAATCAATGCTCGCATTTCTATCCAGCCTTAGAAAAGCTTAACATAGATCTGGTGAAAGAGTGGCAGACTGGAACTCTCTGTGGTGCACCTAGAGATGCTGGTATGAGCATCTGAAAAGGATCTTTGAGCTAACTAAGTGTTCCCATAAGGAACAAGTGAGGGCTAATTCTGACATAAAAGCATTCAGAGACCACACATCCATGACATCAAGTGGGAAGTAGCTAGGCAGTTGCCCAACAAACTCAACCACCTGCTCTCCCTTCCCTCCTCCCAGTGACTCTCACCTTTGCCGTTGACTTTTTTGGCTTCGGCTCTGCTTTGGCAGGAGGTGGCTTCTGAGGAGAAAGAACAAGTCAGGGAGAGCTTCAGCCCTCATTACCCCCCTTTTCGCTACAGAATCCCCCGGCGTGCAAGAAACACCTCCTGTACTTACAGCGGAGAGCCGCGCGGATCTCCTCTTCGGCTAAAGACGAGAAAAAAAAGAGAGAGAGACATAGCGTGAGCGTGCGGCGCCGGRCCGCCGTCGCCGCCGCCCTCCCCTCACACCTACCTCCTCACCGGTCTCCGCCTCTGCCGCCGTCACCTGCCAACACAAACGCGCGCACGTCAGGCGGCGCCTGTGCGGAAGGCGCCGCGCGCCCCCGCGCGCGCGCGGAGGGGGCGGGGCTCCCGGGCACGTGACGCCGCGGCCCGCCCGCCCCTTCCCGCCGCTGCTTTCGGATTTCGAGCGCCCGCCGAACCTTTCAGACACCGCCGGCCCGCGGGGCCCCGCCAGGGCGGGCGCGGGGGCTCGCTGCGCCGAGGGGAGGGCGCCCGCCCCGCAGCAGCCGCCGCAGCGGTGCCCGCGGAGCGGCCGCCTCCCGCAGCGCCCTCCTTCCCCGCACGTCCCCTGCGGTGTCAGCCCACTCTCCGCGTCCCCCCGGCCCCGAGACGCGTCTGCGAGGGTCGCCCTGGAAAGTGCGGTCCCCCGGCCGCGGCTCCGTGCCGCCCGCCGCGGCGGCGCGCGGCCGCGCCCGCCTCCCGCTTCACCTTTCTCTTCGGCATGGCGCAACGCACGGCGGCTCCGAGCCGCCACCACCCCCCGGAGCTACGGCGGCTGCCGCCTGGCTCCTGCGCGCGCTCGGTCCCTCACGGCGAGCCGCTGTGGCTGCCTGCGAGCGATTCCCGCTGCGCAGGGAAACCGGCCCCCCTCCCCCCCATCCCAGCAGCGCCAGCGGCACCGCAACAGGATCCAGCCGGATTGGAGGGGGGGGTGGGGAGGGGGCGACGGCACGGGGACGCTCCCCGCTCGCCAGCGGCCGCGCGCAGCCAGCGCCGCCCCCCGTGGCGTTAAGCCTGCCTTCCCAGGGGGCGCCGCCGGGAGACGGGCCGCGGGGCGGCCCCGCCCCGCCCCGCCTCGCGCGAGGCGGGATCTCTCACCTAACCGGTGCCTCCCCCTGCCGGGAGGCGGTGTCACGCCTCTTGATTGGTCAGGCCCCACTCCGTCACGTGGCCGCACCTCCCCCCCCCACACACACCGTCCACGTGCGCGCGCGCGCACCACGCCGCAGCGGGCCGGCGCCTGGCGGTGCGTGGGGCGAGCCTCTCTGACGTGATGCCGCCAGGCCGGGAGGATCGTTAGTGGGGGGAGGGGGCCGTGTGCGCGTCCGTAAGCGCGGGGCGGCGCTGGCGCGCGCGCCGGGCAGACGCAGGGGGGCGGCGCCGGGGCGAGAGCGGGGCATGGCGGAGAGCGGCGCCTGGCTGCTGGTGCTGAGCTCGGTGTTCCTCTGCAACGCGCTCAAGATCCTCCTGCCCTCCTGCTCCTCCATCGTGAGTGACGTCACCGCGCCCGCCCTGCCCCGCCCCACCCCGCGGGCCGCGGGGAGGGGGCGGCGGACGTTGGCCAGCGGGGGTCGTGACTGCGCGCCCTTCGCCTCCCGCCGGCAGTGGCGCTGGGGGAGGGGGCCGCGGCTCGCCTGCCCGCGATTGTGCCATCGCCTGCCCGCGCCTGTGCCATCGCCTGCCGCCGGAACAAAGCGGTTCCGGGGGAGGGGCGCTGGGCTTTGGCCGGTAGCTGAGGAAGGGGTTATGGGGTCGGGGAGGAGGCGTGTCCCTGCGTCCTTCTTAAGGAGCGTTCTCCGACCTCTGTGTTTGGCGGAAGTTGCGTCGTTACCCCCGTTTTAAGGCTGAAAAATGATGAGGTGTGGAGGAGCGCTGCCGTTTCAAAAGGACTCCAGGCGGCATCTTCCAGTGCACAGCGTAGCTGGAAGTACCCGTAACACGTCTCAATTAGCAGGGCTCTACATCTTCATTTTAGAAGAGGAGCAACTCGAGAGATTAATAATGGAAAAAAGTAGAGATATTGAAATGTAGTATCATGATAATAGGTGATTTCAGTAGCCTTGATATAAACTGGCCTTTGAAACAAAGTGTATTAAATAATGGTTCCTGAGGCACTGACCTGTTTGTCTTACAGCATCTTAAGGGAGATGATGTTATCATTTTGTGTTGTACAGGAGTTAATTCAGGAAGTGATGTTTGCCTATCCTTATGATAGCAACCATGCTATTGCCAGTCTCGCACTAGAACAGATTTTGAAGAGTAAATGGTTAAAGATATAAAAGAAGAAAAGTCCTTCAATAATAGCAGAAATAGGAAACCTGCAGAAGAATCAATATATCTTTAGGCTATTAAAGGTTTAAAGAGAATCAAGAAAGATCAAAAACGTTGCAGGGAATAGAAAAGATAGCTTTGCTTCATCTTTTACCTTTTTAACAGATGGGCATGCCCATTTCTGGAAATGGAGATAAGTGGATATAAAGATTGAGGAGTTATAAATAACAGGGGAAAATGTTATTTTTAAGTCACAAACACTAAGGAATACACCCCTTGGTCTGTTCTTAAGCCTTCCTATGGAAGCGACCTAGGTGTGGACAACAGAAGTAGGGGCCAATAAACTCTGTGGCAAATAAGCCTGTATGTGAGAAACCAGACAATTTTCTATCATACTGTGCTTTCACATAAATAACTTCACTGTCACACAGAACAGTGCACGCTGTTGGACTAATGCATAAAAATCTTGTATAAGTTACAGCAATTTGGTAAAGCAGAACTTGGTGTTACAGTAAATGACTAATAGAAATCTTGCTCTGTGTTCTGCTGTGGTTCACACCAAAGTAATATAATGTTCTTATAGACTAGAGTACTGGTAAAATCATTTGTGGAAAAAATTGCATAGCTGTCTTGGGGGTCAGAGAAAAGCAATGAGAAAGCTGGGAAGATTTCTAAGGAAGAGCAAGTGAAAAGACTTTTATTACGTCTTTTATATCTTCCTTTCTAAGGTAAAGGATTTCATGAATTGAATTTCATGAATTTGTTGAACCAACAAATACATGATATCTCATGAAAAGAAAGTGGGAAAGTAAGACAAGGGGGCAAAATGCTTGCTAAATCATTGACACCAAGAAACCAGTAAGAGGTTATGAGAAAACTGCATTTAAATGCATAGATAAGATGTAAGAAACAAAACTAATGCAAATTTGTGGTTCTGGTTTTGAGATGGCAATAAGATACTCTAATAGAGTATAATAAGATATAAGATACAGCTCTAATCAAGTATGCCAGTTCTTGTGTTTCTAGCAGCCCAAACTAGGCAATCTGTAATCTACAGGAGAGGTGTTCCCAACTGGTGAGCCATGCATTATTGATGAAGTCTAAAATTAGGCTCAAGTGAATAAAGTTTTCCACATTAATTAGTTTAGACCCTTGCTGAGGCTTGGAGCTGGAAACAGGAATCATGAATAAGGAGAACTGCTGAAACTTTAAAGAGCAGTGATGAAAAGGGCTTGCAAGAGAGGAAGGACCAGGGGAGCAGTACCAGTTGTTTGTGATCCAAGGAGTGCATGATAAGAACTGCAGGGAGGGGGGCCAGCAGTTTGGCTCGGGATGCAGTATTGGGGTCTGGGAGGTTTGAAAGGTCTCAGAAGGCAACATCATTGAGAGTGGGAAACAAGGAGAGGAAGGCAGAAGTAGGGAAGGGAAAGGCATTTAACCTTAATTACAAAGGTTGAAAATCACCTGTCTACAGGAAGAATTTTGCTTTGACCCTTCTTGGCTTATTTCTCAGTCAAACCATGAGAATAAGAATTCTCTGACTTCTAGAACACGTTGCAGAACATGTGAAATCAAGGTTTTCCCTGGTCCTCATGAAAGGTTCTTGTTTTATGGGAGATTTTTGAGTATGTAAACAGAAAACCATGCTTTATACATATCAAAGAAAATAAACTTAATTTTGGTTAAATAACTGATATTATTTCTTTACTTCTTAGATATCCAGACTGTTACAAAAGGATGCAGAACAGGAATCCCAAATGAGAGCTGAAATTCAGAACATGAAGCAAGAACTCTCAACCATTAGTATGATGGATGAGTTTGCTAGATATGCCCGTCTGGAAAGAAAGATTAACAAAATGACTGACAAGCTTAAAACTCATGGTAGAGTGCAATGTTTACTCCCCTGTCAAGTTTCTGAAAAAAAAATTTTTTCTAAGGATGTTTTCAATTTTAAGTATATTTCTCCTTATCTCTATAGCCTTTCACTTTTTCCTCCCCCTTTTATCCCTTTCCACTGTCCCCCCCCCCCTTTTTTATTTTTTTTCCCCATTTTAGAGGGCTTTTTTTTTTTTTAATCTTTCAGTTGCACATGTTTCTGCATACACTAGTAAGGGTGCAATCTTTGATATGAAATTCTTTTTACAAGGATTTTCCTGGGCTTCACTGTTTAACATATTAACTGTTTCTTATGATGCTCATCAGGAATTGTGGAAAATGCAAGTTTTCATTCTATGTTTCTTGGTAGGTATTCCAGTCTACTCAGTACATCTAGATATTTTGAGTAAGTCAAGGAAGTTCTCTGCCATTAGGAAAAGAAAAAATACATTAAAGTTGTATATCTTCACTGCAGAAAGGGTGCTTTGTTTGGCTGGGGCTATTTGGTTGTGCTACAAGAGGCTAGAGAGAAAGTGTTGATCTACAAGGTAACCAGATGAAATCTTTGCTATTGTTTTGCAACTCTGTTTGACCTTATCCAGTTGCTGTTATGATAAAGCTAGTGCTTTGTCTCCATCGGGATTTTGCAATGGTATAATCCATCATCTCATGGTAGAAAACACAGGTAGTAAACCTTTGGCACCAGAGCTTCCATTGTTGTCTTTGTCCAAACTCACTAACTGATTTTAACAAGATAAGGAGAATACTTGCTTTGTCTGCCTTCTCTGTGCAGAATGGATGTGGATGTTTATACGCTTCTCCCTTGCTTGGATAAAAGACAGTATTTGATGTTTTGGATTGTTTTCAGAAATATTAATATTAACCAGTAATTTCAATTAAACTAGATGTGAGTAGCTTACTTAGCAATCAGTAACGCTGTTTTGTAAAACTTTTGGCCACAGTTTTATTTGCAGATGTGTTGTCTTCAGAGGGTGTCTTTATACTAGTCTGAGGTGCTGTACTAGAACAGATATTGCGAAGAGACTTCTTAGTATTGAATCTGACCAAGACTGACTCAATGAAGGGATAGTCTTGTGATTAGCTTCAACCATCTTTCTGGATGAAATAAAGCAAAAAGTGCATCTGCTACAGCAGTCATTCTCCCCTTTTGGGAAGGGGAAAATCTTATTTTATGCTTTGTCTATAGCAGGTTCTTGAATTAGTAGCCAGAGACTGTTCTCATTTGGGAACAGGGTTCTTGATTATATGTGACATTTCTCTGTCTAGGATATCAGTGTTTCAAACTTTTCACCGTAGCATTAATTAATAAACTACTATGGGATACGGACCTAGCACTTCCTTGCAGAGGGATAATTCTGATATACCTGTGAATCATTTTAAAACAGATTTTAACCATGCGTATGATGCTTAAGTGTAATGTTCTGATTTCAAGAGTGATATATTAATAAATTATTAGTTTTATGTAAGTATAATTTACTGTTATAAGTAATGCAGAGTAATATTTTTTTCTTTTAACAGTAAAAGCACGAACTGCTCAATTAGCCAAAATAAAGTGGGTTATAAATATTGTATTCTACATCTTACAAGTAAGTAAATATTTTATTATGAATACAGATTACTAAAACAAATCCTCACTAGTGTTACATTTCTACTCTCCTGCATTTATTAACCAATGATCAATCACACAGCTACTTGACATTCTGATGACACAAAGCATGCCAAGCTGAAACTGTTTCTTAGACACAGAAAGGAGAAGAGATGTTACTGATAGGGTCTGGTAGTTGTGGATAAAAGGGGTTTTACATTTAAATTAAACTCTTATTTTTCTGTGTTTGAGATGACAAGGTATGAGTTTGCCTTAACTCTTCCATTACTCTTTTTTCATTTATATATGGCACTGGACACAGGAAACTTCTGATACATATGTTTTGCGTATGTTTTGGAATACATAAAATATCATGCTTTTGCTTAGGATGCAAGTCTCCACTTACAGCTGCCACACATTTCCCCACAGTGCCTCACCAGATTGTCTCTGTAGTTCAGACTTGATGCCATAGAATTCCACGAATTTTCTGCTAGTAAGGATGACAGTGCTTAACATGAGGATATCTTTTGGGTAATGTGAAAGCTGGTTGAATTACTAGCTGGCTAGGATTATGGCTGAAAACAGTCATCAGAATGTAACAATTTGTATTACTATTTTTACCTATGCTACATTTGAACCAGTGTCTCAGAAGAATGCAGTATTTTCCAAAGCCTCGCTTCTACCTCTTAATATTGTGTGTGAGGTTAAGATCATACCAAGGGCTTTAAAATGTTCAGAAGTTGTTTGAGAACAATGTAAATAAACTATTGTCTTTAATTAGAATTTGTGATTTGCTGCTTCAGAATAGCAAGGGAAATGTACTTTGCGTATTGTTATACAAACTAATAAAAATTTCCATCCTAGGCTGCCCTGATGATCTCACTAATTTGGAAGTACTATTCTGAGCCAGTTACAGTGCTTCCAAGCAAATGGCTTGCTCCACTGGAGCGCCTGGTAGCCTTTCCTACAGGGGTGGCAGGTAAGAACTGTACAGTGGAAAAATACATTTCCATCACCCCAAACCTGATGCTAATATAATATAATGATAAATATATATAGATAATATATAATTATATAATATAATGATAGAAAACATATATATATCATATATATGATGATATATACATCATACATAATGATAAAAAGCATAATAATAATGATTAAAAACAATACTTCCATACATTTCTTAAGAACAACATTGGAAGCTTCAAACATTTGATTAGCTTTTTCTATGTATACAGGTTTTGTTTTCGAACRGAGCAACTTTGTCTTAATATAGAATACACCCTGGAGAAGATTTCAAATCAAAAATATTTTTATATTAAGAAAACCACTGAAAATAGTAGAATTAGGTTTAAAAATGGGCAAGTACTTCACTGGCTGTATCGCTTACATGTGTTTCTTATAAACTGCTCAGGTTTCATAGGAACATAATTCCAGAATGACTTAGGTATGCTCTTCGCTGGCTGCAGTTTGTTCTGTCTCTTCCCACTCTTTTTCCCATCATGCTTCTGTTGTGTTTTTACCTAATTAAATCCTTTTCTTTTGGGCAGTTTAACAAACTAGCAATCAAAAGGATTATCACAGGTTTCAGATACATGTTTCTGAGTGAAAGGTGTGATGGCTGTATGCTAATGGGATAAGTAGACAGGCAGAATGACAGGACAGTGTAGCATTGAAATTTATTGTCAGGCTGTAACACAGCTGGTAAATCTTCATATTAGACTTCCAAGTCCCTGCTCCCTTAGAAGGAATTCTAAAATATGTTGCTGTCTTACCATTTTATTAGCTATCTAAAAAATGGTTCCTATCCAGTGTGATTACTGGCTAAGACAAAACCATTTCTGTGTGGGGTAAGGGAACAGTCCTTGCAAAACATTTATTTAAATAGCATTTTAATGACTTTAAAATACTTCACATCCCTCTTTGCCTTCAAATCTCCTTTATTGCCTTTGTTGATAAACACATTAAAGCGACTGCTTTTGAAAATTCTTCTAGGTAATGAAGTTGAGAACAGAAAAACATTGAAAAATCACCAAATCACCATGGTTTCTTCACATCTATGCTGTGGATATTTTTTGTTGTGTTATTTTTTTAAAAGAGTGTAACTATACCTGGCATAAGCATAAAACAGAAATCTTAAGTTTTGATCTCTTTTTATTTCCTGTTTTGCATGGTCAATCTAAATGACAGCTCAGTGTCTAAAAGACACTGGTCCTTATGGTCCTTCATGGTCCTTATAACTGACAAGCAAACCCCCCTTTTAAAGCAAATGGGTAACTATTCCTGCTAACTTATGGATTTCGTTCCTAACTTCCATTAATAGGACATGAACTTGCAAACAGTGCTCTTTAAAGATTTATTGCATTTTTCTTGATCATTTCTTCATTGTACCTCAGCTTTCCTGCTGTATTGCAGTCAGGACACACCCTATATTCTATCATACAGATACAAATTACTACACTGCTGGTTTGAATGACAGGAGCATTTAAAACAGCAGTACCAGGGATTGGATTAGTAATGAAGGTCTCTAGGGCTTTTACATACAGCTGTATGCAGAACAAGGGGAAAGGAAGGTACAGATTTAATAGTCTTAAAACACTGCTTTAAATTTTTGAGGAAGACTTCCTCTGTACTTCTCTTGAATCTCTGAATTTAGGTTTTACCACATTATTTTGTTACTTGCCATACCTTTAACTTTAGCAACCCTAGCATTTTTCGTTAGGTGAACGTTTTTAGAAGTTGTAGGTTGAATGCCACACACTGGCTCATATTCCTGTTGTTCAGTACTCTCTTCCCCAGATAATCTTAAAACTTTCTCAGAACCACCATGGGCTTAACTGTCATCCCTTGAAGAAAGATATTTGTGTCTAGAAAGAAAGATATTTTGTTCTCCTTGACTTTGTAACTCTAAGTTTTGTTTTTGAAACTTCCAAAGTTGTTTTCAAAAGCTGGTATACTTTAGGGCTGTTGATGCCATGCTTACATTGTGTTTTATGTCTCTTTCAGGTGGTGTTGGAATTACGTGTTGGCTTGTGGTTTGCAATAAAGTTGTAGCTATCATGCTTCACCCTTTCAGCTGAAGGAATCTCAGTAATCCATGGAGTCCTAAACTATGTTTTCATTATCACTGTCAAAAAATGGGGAACAGGTGTCTTTTGTGAAAGACTAAATCTGAGCTAATTTCTGTTACTTCAGTTGGATATCTGTCAGTATTCTTTTTCATTTATATTATCTTTCCTTAGTTTGTTTTTCAGTTTCATAATCAGCAGTTTTTGAACAACAGCATTGCTGTCTATAAAACCACATTTTCTGCCTATTTTGACAAGTGATTCATGGCATGACCTTAAAACTTTGTCATGGCATATTCACCAAGATCTAAAAATGCTGGATTTTTATACCTTTAAGTTGGAAATGCACTGGCATTAGGAATTGTTTTGGGAGCTTTGTTGCTTCTTTGCTGTATATTATGGCAATTTCACCCAAAGGTGGGATTGTATTTGGTGGCAGATGGGACTAGAGGTAGGTAGTTTGATTGGCTTAGCGTAAAACAGAATGAATTACCTCCTTGCTTTTTTACACCAGAATTTGGGGTATTCTTGGACTATCTTAGAAAATGCACAATTGATACAATATGTAGAATCAGCTTGTTGCCTCTTGAGATTCTGTCAGTTGCCAGATACGGGATGGCTGATTACTTTTTCTGCCCTGTCTTTTAAAATTCATTGAACACTTAAATTTTTCCTGCTCTTATCGAAAACTGACCTTTCCTTCTGTGATTTTTTTTTTTCTGCTTCCCAAACTGAGTGAATATCACTGACACTGGTTCCTTCCACGTTTTGGGAGGAAAGGTCTGACCAGCCTTCTTAAACTTCATGTTAAGAAGAATAAAGTAGAAGACTGCTGTTCCTTCAGAAAATACATTCCTATGGTTGCAATATATATATATTAATGACGGTTCCGGATAGCTCAGAAGAGTGTATAATGAGAAAAGGCAAATTAACAATTTAAATATCTAAAGTAGTAAGAGGTGGTAGCAGTTGTACAAACAGGAAGAGAGGGGAAAACGATCCATTTTGAAGTACATCTTTCTTGCTATATTTAACTACAGGAAACAGCCACGATTATTTTGAGTTTAAAGGAGGACAAAATTCTACCTAGTACTGTGCCTACTGAACAGTGCATCTTCCATGGTACAGTGGTATCTGCAACTCATATCGCTGTTGTCCCATAAGACAAACCAGTGGTTTTGTAAAGATCTTGATCCACAAATCCACAACTTTTTTTTTTCTTTTTTTCTTTTTTTTTGACATGAGCCTGAACAAAGCTCTTATGGTGGGCACCCTTCCATTTTCTGCTGGGCTTTGGGGCTTCCCACTCTGTACAGTGGAACATATTAGTTCTGTTATATTCAGGTCCTTTGTGTTCCTGCAGGGATGGACCAGGGCCCCTCCATAATTAACGTTACCTTTAGAAATTAATTCAAAAGGTCATGATATGTTTACTCTGTGGGTGTATATATATGCATGAAATGTTTTTTCTTAAATGTTAATTTTAAAAAAAAGACTAAAATTTGTTTTTATATTAGGGATTACATTTAGCCAACATAAAAATGAATGCATTAAGTATCAACAAGAAAAAAATGTAGGGATTGAGTCTGCTATGTATAATTGTGTTTTTATTCATGAAATAAAAGTTTTCAACCCATTTCAGTTTTTCTAATCCATGTTTTTTTAAAGGTTAATTACAGTTTTCCTAAAGAAACCTATGTTTTTGCCTAAGGAGATACAGTTGGAATCAACAGACCTCATATTTAGATTTTTTTATTACAATTTTTGAAGTATTCAGGATGGATTATTTAACTACAACATTGATATAATTTTGAATTTTAAGATGTGGCTAATGATACTGCCACTTAATTTGTTAAAGAGTTTAACATGGAGAGGTCAAGAAAAGCAGTATTGCTTAAAACCTTCAGAATGTTATTCACTATTTAGCCACCCTTAGCATGGGGTAATCAAATATGTGGTCTGTTGGCTGCTCTAGTCAAACATTTGGGTGAGTAAGGGCAAAGAGGCTTTTGGTCATATAGTCAGTACAGACAGGAGTGTTCAATTATTTATATTTGTTTGCTCTGAACTTGGGGACATCAGTAAATACATTGTGGAAGTATTAATAGTTCATAGAGGGGAAAATACCTGCTCTTCTGATTGCACCAAATTATTCCTCTTTGAAATCTGTCCATTCTACAGCTTAATCACTACTTCAAGGAAAAAAATCTTTAAGATTTTGAAGAGAAATACATTGCAAGTAGGTTCAGATCAAAATATCTTAATAGTCTTTAAATCTTCTAGGGAATACTTTTTTGAAGCTGTTCTTTAACTGTTACCTCTTTAAATTTAATAAAAATAAGCATAGTTTTTCTTAACTCTGCTTTTTAATAAATATTTGATGTTTCATGAATTACTGTGAGGCACAAAACAAGTAATCCTTCTACCCTCGCTAACACAACCTTAAACACAGGATGTTTTAAAGTCTTTTGGAGAACTGGTTATGCCTGAATTCTCCAAAACAATAGTTTGCATTTGCGCATTCATCTTTGGATGTCAGCTGTGGAAGTTACCAGGCAAATTGCTTTGATCAGTTCTAACAGTGGAAAAGAATGAAGCTTCAGAGTTTTATAATGCTAGTGAAAACAATGTAATGCCAAATTATTTTTATTCTGTGTGAATTCTGGAAGCTATTGCAGGAATGAAGAAAATAATTTTATTTAGTGCATTTTGGGTACTAATCAAATAATGAACATTGTGAAATCAGGTATCTCTCCACAAGGAGCTGGCAAATAATCAAAATTCAACTGCAGAGAGGATTCCAAAACTGAAAATTACCCCAAAAGGACTACCTTGGACGCCCCTGGATAACAGCTTAAAATGTCATAACTGTTAAGGTGCTCTTAGTTCATAAGATGCATTATGGTCCTCCCAAAAATGTTCTGTGACAACTGATTTGATGACCTATCATATTTGAAGAATCATTGAAAAAAATTCTCAGTATGTGTAACATTTAATGTGTTTTATGAAGGTAAAAACATTAGTAGGTAAAACATGTTTCAGTAAGTGTTGAAAATGCTCTGTATTTCAAAAGATTAAAGATAAGTTATATTCAAGTTAATATACTTGAATATTGAGTGAGATCATTATTTTTTGTGTTCTTGTGAGGTTGTTCATAATGATTTCATTGGTGTTAGACTGTCCATATCATAAGCTAGCGGTGTTTTGAAGTTTGGCTTGTGTAACCGTGCATCCTTTCACTCCTCTTTCTCTACTTCTCTCATGATATAATTTGAATGGTTGTCTTTTAAAACACAGCGTGGTCCAAAGAGTTCTTTCATAAGACTGTTTTTCCTTTCAGTGAATGTCACATGAGTGCAGCCTTCCACTTCAATGAAACTGTCCTTCTGCCTTGCTTTGGTAACCTTACCAAAAGATGGTTCATATAGTCCAAATGAATTTTTCACTTTTGATTCAGCTGTTTCACTGCAGTCCTGAAGTGCATGTCTATGGTTGCAAAGGCTGCCTGTTCCAGATTTTGTACCTGATGCAGGAAGCCCGTGATGCAAATTTTCAGTGGCTTCTGAGAATATGTATTGTTTTTTCAGTCTAATGGGTGTTTTGTTTCTTTGAATAGGAGCTACACATTTACTGTCTTCCTTCCCACTATTATTTAACTGTTTGTCTGGCTTTTGTTCTTTTTCATATTCTTCCACTGCATCTCCTTCTTGATTGTTCTTTTTTAGAATGTCATTTAGAGGAGTTTGTTCAGTTTTCATCAGTTTTTTCAGCTCCTGTTTAAGCAATTCAGCTTTCCTTTTTTGCTCTTCCCTCTTTTTTTCATCTTGTTTCATGTATTCCAAACGTGTGTGTTCTTCCGTCACTGGTTTGCCTTCCCTTAAAAATTCTAAAATCAAATATTGTGGGTTTTAGGAACTTTTTATATTGTCTAGGAACCTAGACAATCATGAAGCATTAGYGAAAGAAAGTTTTACTTTCTTATTTCTCAGCTAAGTTGTTGTTGATGGCTCTTCAGTCTTGAGGGTTATGACTGTGCTATTTACTAATAAATATAGCTGGATGGGCCAAGATTTAAACATGAGCATTGTGCCATTGAATCTAAGTAGATATCTTTATTTTGATCTTTTCATGATGTTTAGTTTTACTAAGTGAATAAACATGCAAATATTGTTTATAATCAGTAATGAATACCTCACAGTATCTTAAAGACTAAATATAAGGCCAGAAAAGTCATGTGTAAAGTAATAGGCAAATCGCATCAGATCAAAACTCTAATTGTCACCTTTTTGCTTTTAAATGAAACTTAAACATAGCTATGATTTTCTTTCCCTAAATTGACAAATCACTTGATTGTTGCATGGGGCAGAATATATTACAGCTCTCTAACCTATTAGTGAGTTGGTTTTGCTTTTTAAGAAAAAGGTATATGTATACTCAATGCTTACAGTAAATACATTTGTCTACTGCAGGGGAAAAACTAATGGGTTTCTGTGTTTTGAAGAGAATCAGAGTACCTCCAAAATGAGAAAAAATCCAAAATTAAAGGATAAGTATGAAGTCACAATAATGAAAATAACTAAATAAGACTTCATTAAGTAAGTCTGATAGCAGTAACTGGAGAAAGCCTGAAGAGAGTCTGGCAAACAGAACTGAGGAGAGAGTTCCACAAGCAGAATCAGAACACCTGTGTTTCCTGTCAGTTTTAAAAGGGGATTTCAAAGACAAATGGTGACTTCAGTTATCTGGAGGGGTTAAAGGATGGGCTCTGGAAAGGCTGCAGGCTGAGAAGATGGAGTACAAAATAGAGAAGTTAACACATTCCAGATTCCTAGCTCTGTTACTGATCTAACAAGTGACCTTAACGACCTGCTTCACCTCTGTGTCTCCTTTTCTGCCTTTGTCTAAATTGAATGTGTGACCTTTAGGTCACGTAAAGTCTCCTCTCATATGTGAAGTATTTAGCATGATGGCATTTGGATCTTGGTTGAATATGTAACCTTACTGTAATGAAAATAATAATATTTTTAGAAAGACAAAACTCTGCTTAAAGGAATAGATACATTGGCTACTTCTTACTTCTGTTGTACAGAATCTCTTCAAAATATAGCTTTTAATAGACAAGTTTCTTGTATATAACCTTTACAAGAGAACACAGTCAATGGCTAAGGTTTACAGAAAGTATATTTACAGGGCTTACTGTAATGAGGAGATACTTCCAGCCCCTGAAGAACTCCTTTTCCTTTCTCAGCAACAGATTTAAGACCTTCACTTTCTTAGCCAGAAAATTCAACAGCCAGGGGCTTAGCTAAAACACCTGGTCTTGCTGTGGGGTCCCACAACGGTTTTTGTACACTTACTTTGCCCAACAGTTCAATTTGTTGTATGTGTGTTGCTAGGTACATCCCTTCAGAGAGTAAAGCAAAGGTATTGTTGACAGAGCATAATTAAATTCTGCAGCACCTTTAGGGTATAAAAGGTTTGAGGGCATATATGGTTGAGAAGATCAAAGTCTTACAGATAAAGAGAAAAGACAGATCTAGACCAGCTTCTGGGCACGCCTAATCAAACCCAAACCCTAGACAGAAACGTCCAATGATAATTAGTATGATGAAGATTCACAACCAATAATTGAGCCCTATTTGATTAGTGTGGGATTCACAGAGTAACCATTAACTAAAGTGTACTTTTCGATAAAGCACTGAATTTTACCAACATAACTGGAACATATTTTAAAACTGCTTTTAGCAGTACAGCAGTATAAAGATGCCTGATACTGTGGAGCTTGTCTGCTGGCAGTGCAGCAGCACCACCAGCAGCTGGATTTCAGTGATTCTTAATATATTATTTTGTTGTTGAACTAGTTACTGTCTGTCAGATGCCAGTTAATGGCCCTCAGACCCATATAAATTATCAATATCAGCAGTTCATTCAACTTTTCACAAGATCAAATGAGTTTCTGAGAAAAAATGTTAAAATATACCTCTACATGTCCTATTAAAAGTTTCCAGCTTTGGGATTTTCTTGGTTGGTTGCCTTTTTATTTTACATTGGGCATCTCTGTGTGCTTCGTTGGCTTTAACTTTTTGATTTTTATCTTCTGAACACTTTTCCTCCTTAATTGACAATTAAAGATAAAAGTAAAGGAAAAATATTTGTTTAGTAACTTTTAAAAGTACATAATCAGTGGAATACTAGTAAAAAGATTACTCATTTCTATTACTATTATGTTCTTATTTTGTATGGCAACTTTTGTCCTACATACTTTCTGTAATATTTACAATAATTATATTCAAAAAAATGCAAATCATAGAAAGCTAAGATGACAAATCGGGCTATTAGGTATAGTATTGAAACTTACAGAATAACATACAACTTAGTTGAGAGTTTAACAAGAGATTGAATCTAGATCTTTCATACCTTTGATAGGTGAGCAGAACTTTTTTCTGTTTCCTTGTTTTGGTATTGTGACAGCAGTAGTGATCTAAAACTCTGTTTGTCTACTTGTACTGATTTGTTTAAACTAAGACCTGTTGAAAAAAGACAATCATTACAGTACCTACACTGCATAGAGTAGTTTCTGGAACTATATTGTTGGTAGAAACAAAAGATATCTAAACTAATAAACTAATACTAGCCTTTGGTCTAGGATTTAAGCCTATCTTTTTGCTGCATGTCATAATGCACTTTAATAAAGAAATTCTGTCTGGCTGATAAATGCTGAAACTGRAACATAAGCATAGTAAGATTCCATCTTCAGGTTGTGTTAGTTAATGCCTTAGGTTATGACACTTAAACTTAGGTTTAAGTATATATCAGTGAATGATAGTCCTATAATGCACCCCACATTCTAAATAATGTATCATTGTCTTTAACGCAGGAGTATCTCAGCTAATAAAGAAAATCAGGGAAATAACTAACAAACAAAACATTGCTGAGTTTGAGACAGATGTGTTGTGACTGTCCTGTCCAAAGACACATTAAAACTTGATTGTCTAAGCATTTTTGGACTTTTTATTAATAAAGGGTGTGAATTCAGCTACCTGCAGTTCTGAGCATTTTCATCAGTAAATCCTGAATGTCTTAGTCAGATCTACAAAGAAGTCCAGTGCAGATATAACATGTGAAGTCAGACAAAGGCATCTATACCCTACAGCCCATATTTGCTTAATTTGCATGGTAACATTTTAATCCAGACTTGCCCTAGAGAGGTCTGGTATGGGGCCTCAGCTTTCAGGTTCCTAAATTCTGATCCTGCAAAGGATAATAAGTATGCTTGCTTTTATGCCTTCTGACTTGATTAGGAAGCTTGCTCAAAGTTAAGCATTTATGTAAGGCTTTGCAGAACCCGACTCTTCAGAAGAAACATTTAACACTATTTGAAATATTTAGGCTATTTGAAAGATTCCAAGTGAGTGGCTGAATGGGACTTTAAAAGAAATGCCTGCATGGAGATGGAAGGGGGAGCAGAAGAATAGTACATTGTTCTTTTATCCTGTTAGCTACCGTATTTATGTCAAAATTATTTTAAGAAAGTTGCTAACACAGAAGCAAAAATGTGATCTTACCTACATCAAGCTTCAAACTTGTTCCCAATTTTGTTCTCTGAAATCAGAGGAAGACTATCCACTAAACGATGATCTTCAAGTGTTTGCTGCTTGGTAGTAATAAGGATGTTGATAACTAGATTTGGAATGGCGCTGATGATGTGGAGGAAATTAGTCGTCTTTTTGAACCAGTTAACAAGTTGCTTCAGATGCCTTTTCAACAGAAATCTGTTGAGCATTCCTTAGATTCAGAACTAGGGGGAGCTGTACCTTTAGATGAGCCAGTGTGGTCTAACCTTCCCACAACAGAGCAAGCTTTCCTCCAATGGAGAGTTTATGAAATTCATTTCTTGGACTTGCTCAAGAAATTCATTTTATTTATATACGTATGTTTCACATACACTAAGCCTACCTTCAGCTGTTTATCATCGGGGTGATAAAAAATGCAACACCACAATTCTTTTTTTCTTTCCTGCTGGGTAAAAATGTTTGCAAATGCAGAACGGAAAATAGCTACTTTTTAAGGAAAGTAGCTCTTTCTGTTATAGGAAAATTCAAGTCAGTAGGTGAAAGGGGGGGAAAAAAAATCCAGTTCTAGATTTCTAAATCATCTGTTTCCATAAACTGGCAGAGAATGAAACCTTTATTGGCCAACAATACCAAAAGATCAGAGAACTTTGCCAGGAACCTTTTCACATTACAGAATATATCAAGTCTCTCTCCAGCTGAGCTCCTTTATCTTGCTTAAAGAAAAGATAAACTTAAATAATAATCAGTGATTTAAATACTGTAATTTAAATAGCAATATTGTACAAATCCACACCTGACTAAAATTTAAAAAAAACACAGCTGGTGATATGAAGTAACTAACAGTGCTTTGTAAAAAAAAGTCTGACTCTGAATGAGGTGTAGGAATTTTTTAAATCTTGCAACTTTAATTATTACCTTTTCTCCTGTAAATGCAGACCAATGGATTTGCAAAGGCAATGTATTAAGAAAGAAGTAAACAACTGACTACAGGAAGACTTTGTACTGATATGATATCACTAAGAATTCTGTGGGCAGGTACAATATTTTCAGAAGTTATGTTTGCCAGTAAGTGCTCTTCTGTTCCATATGAAGAAAGTGCCAATTTCTCCTTCAGTTCAGAAGCAGGAATATTTGACCAGTATTTTAAAGAGGAGCTTAACTCAGGAAAGTGAATATTCAGATCATCATCCAAAATTAAGGGATATAACTTTTTTTTTCTTTTTTTGGACTGTCGACAGAATGGCTGTGTTCCAATGTAGGAGGCAAAATGTTACTTTTGGGTTGGTAAAGTACTTGAAATTTATTTATCAGTTTCTGTATAAAACACCTTTATTAGTAAAATCTAGATATAACATCTGAGGCATATGACAATCTATTAGAAGTTTATAAATGCTTCAAGAAAATTATATTCTTCTACATTTTGTCCCTGATGAGCATAGTGAGCATATGGACAGCATAACAGCTGTTGTGTTGTATGATTTGTAATTGTTTTTAGCTGTTGTTCTCTCAGTCTCAAGGGGTGGGATTCACTTGTCTGAACACAGGCGCCTAATGCTATTTGAGATGCTGTACAGTATTCAAGGTATCCACATAAGGCTGGCCAATATAACACAGGACCTTTGGGACACCAGTGTCCTTCTGCAACAACAACTACTGAGCCAGGCAGAATATGCTAGGACATCTCAAAGGGCACTGGATGCCTATAATTAGGCAACTGAATCCCACACAAGATATTTACTCTTGGAGTGGTTGATAGACAAGATTACATGTGATAAACATTTTTCCCTGATACCTGTCTGAGCATCCATGTGAAAGAAATACTCTCTACTAAAGAGCTCTTTCTTCCTGTTGATAGAATTAACTTTCTATTATTCTGTTCTGTTACTCTATTCTGTTATTCTATTCTATTATTCTACTACATTATTCTAAATAACATAAATTCCATTGATAGAAATAATTGAGAAGATGTGCAATAATTATTATAATCTCTGGTTGCCCATTTGAAGTTACTTGCCCTATGTAACCAAATGACTACAAAGGATAAGTACTCTCTTCTCTCAGACAAGCTGACAGTAGGATCATCAGACTGGCCTTAAAACTTTAAAACTATCTGAAAACACCTCCTCTCCTTTTCCCTCAACAAAATAAAAGTTGCAGAAGCTTCAGTAATGGACACTTAAGCATTTCTGCTATTTATAAGTTAGAGGGTCTAACAATTTTAAAGATGGGAAAACAGCTTTTAAAGACCCAACCAAATTCATTATTTTTGTTCATATAAAAAAGCTGTACTAAAACTGATAACTTGCTACAGTAGGGTTGTTTGGGAGGTGCTTTGATTTAGTAAGTCCTATTGTGGGAATTCCCCTCCTAGGACAGCCACTTCTGCTGGCCAAGTCAAGGGGAACAAGCTGGACAAAAATTAGTCTACAAAAGTTACGTGGACTGATAACTTTGCCCTGTCAAAATCAAATCAGCAAACAGCTCTTGATGCAAATAGATACTTAAAATAGCAACACTACTTCAGTGTCATTATTATACTAAAACCATATGTATACTAAATGCTATTCATGCTGAAAGTTGAGTTAAATATTGAAAACTGGCTAGGTATTTGTATTTGTAAAATAAATGAGCAAAGAAACAAGCACTTGTCTTTAAAATGTATGTGCCAGAATATTTCTAGCCCATATAAAAGTGCCATTTTAGCTTTTATTTTGGAATACGTATCACAGTTATAAAACAATGCAAGTTTCACATAACTAAGCAACAAAAGAAAATGAACATACATGTACTTTTTTCATGAGGTACTGAATCACCTTTGTCCTTTGGAATTTTAAGCATCCGATTTGCATATATATTTCTTATACACAGTTCTCGTTCCTTTTCCTAGGAATAAATAAACAATATTAAACTTCTAATATGCATTAAGAATTACTTTCTACCAACTTAATTTTCCCACGCTGGGAGACAACCATTAGCAATTTTGCTTTGTGTTAGGCCATGTGGTGACTTTGCCATTTACATCAATGGGCATCAATCATCATCTTTCATGGGTCAGCTCAGAATCTCCCTCTTTTAAGGCTAAGAGCACACCTGAACACCTGCAAGATCTTTTTCATGGCATGGTGTTCAGAAGAGGAAGCCTTCTCTTAACGATTTTTTCATTTGTTGTTCTTTATTGTTTTGTTCAGAGTATTTTTGGCTTCACTTCCATGGTTTGTTTTACTAAGCGACTGTTCGCTACATACACTGTTCTGGTTTACAACCTACTACTTGGTAGGTGACAAATTTCAGGGGCACACTTTACAAATCCATTTTGCAAGCCTTCTGTTTCCATACTGAAATGCATCTTAAACACAGAAGAAGGATTTCAATTACACTATCACTGTATCGATTCTTCTTAGTGTGGAAAATAGGACCTGCATTTAAATTAGAGATACAGGTTGATTTCAATGGGGTTCTGAATACCTTGAAGGGGCTGAATAGCTGGGTGCCCCAAAATATGTATGTATAAGAATAAACTCTGTCCTGGCATAGAAATAGGGTTAGTAAGTATGTCTGCTCTTGTTTGCGGTAAAAAATTGAACGTTTTGTGAATCTAAAGATAACATTAAGAGAATGGGACACACAGAAAAACTGTGGAAAACATATGAAATAATGGAAATATCTCAGACAAGTGTTAAGGTGAGAACTATACTTTAATAATTCTCATTTCAAAACAGTTTTACATTAGTGTTCCTGGGACTTTAATTATTCCCCTTTCCCAGATCTGCTCATGTAGGAGGTCAAACTGTGCGGCTGGGATTAGTACTGCAAGTGCTGTTTAAGAGTCTCTGACACAGGGCCTGGGCGGACTGCTGTACCTTTTTCCTTGCCCAGCAGCTCACAGGGATTTTGCAGCTGGGCAATCCTTGTTTGCAGTGATGCTGCCAAAGATCAGGAGGAAAGCTTCTGCCCCAGACAGGGAGCTAAGAGGGATAAACAGTGCCTCCCTATAGAAATGCAAATCTCCATGCATCCTCAGGAGTTGCCCATTCTACCCTTGACAATGACTGGAAAGACTCCCCACAATAACATCCTCACTTGATCCCACTAAGAAGCAGAAGTTCCATAGAGGGATCAACAGATGGATCAGTCACTTCATACTGAAATAAAAAAAGTGTATTTTAACTGTGTTACAAATACAGTTTAGATTTTTAAAAAATGCAAGAATTTTCATGTTTTCTGGAATGTGTACTGTTTTTCTTATTAATTACTTGTATGATATAACGGCTGAGCCAGTTTTGCTTTTTATTCCTATTTGGTGTCACTTCTGGCTTTTCATTTAGTAGTATAATGCTATGTTTGGTTTACAAATATTACAGTAAAAAATGAACTTGAAAAAATATTTATGTCTAAAAACCATGCTGGGATTAAAAAAAAACAACTATTGAAACATTTACCTAAGTTTTTTTTAATTAAAGTTTAGTTTTGCAGACTGTAATATTTGGCTCATTTTGATTTGAACATGTTCTTGAAAGGGAGCTCATAAAAAGTTAACAGATGAATATATTGACCTATATATATCAAAATGGTAACAAGTTGGTGGGGATTACTTGTTCAAATTGCTATGGAGTAATCTCCATTTTGATTAGTTATTGAACAACATTAGCTTTTGACAAATAGACCCTACAATAATTTCATCATTTTACTTTCTGACTTTTTTGTAGACTACAAACTCAGCTAGGAACCAAATGTTCCAATACTAAATAATATAAATGAGGGAAAAGGAATAGATACAGTTAAATACATGAAATACTTGAACTGTCTTGTAAGAACAGAAACCTATTTAAAATCTTGAATACCTTAATTTTTTGGTGAAGAGAATTAATTTCCATTTGCAAGTGTTTTGTAATTATTCCAGCTTCAACAGCTTTTTTATTCTCATCTGCCAACTGACGGCTAAAGGTGCTATTGTTCAACTTCAGCTGCTTTTCAAGGACCTTAAAAAAATTACATACTTTAAAATGTGGATGTACTCAGTATGACTATTCAAGAATTTCAGTTCTTATCAGATTTAAAAAATAAGCATGCTAAACAATAAAAAGATTCTAATAATTATATTCCTCTGAAATGTATGACATTATAATGAAGTATTCCAAAGTTTACTCTAAAAATGAACAAAAACTAGTTTCAAACCTAATTTTACTAAACAAAAAATAAAGTATATTTAGCATTTAAACAAGAAAAATAAGTGTACATTACATTTCTGATGGATTAATGAATACAATCTTGGAGAAATTTTAAGACATCATTTCTATTCATACAGAGATCTATTAACTGTGGCGGCATAAGGAGGCTTAGCATGAATGAATACTAGGTACGTTAGCAAGTACTTTATCATTAGAACCCAGAAAATATTATACCGTGCACTGAATTTATAGTTACTAAAATTATAAGTTGGGCATCCAATCTTGCAAGCTTTTTACAGCTTCTCACTGGGACCTCTTTAAATAGAAAGTTTTCAAAAGAGAGTCTAAATCCAGCTGTTTGTATTTCCTTTTTTTTTYCATCTAAGAACAGGTATATGCGCTTCTGACCTAGCTGTTCAGATGTTCTGGACAGCAGTGGATTGAAAAGAATGTTCAGTGTTACAGGGTTGAATCAGAAGCATTAATTTGACAAGAAACAGCTAAAAACTTTCCACTATTCTTGCACAGAAGCTCTCTTATTGTTTTCAAATACAATGGTATGCACATATTACCTGTATTCTCTTATTACTGACTTCCATTTTTTCTGTAAGGACTGATAATCTGTGATTAAGTTCATCTCTCTCTGCAAGAACCTTGTCTTCTGAAAGTTTATGCAATGCCTGCAAAGCATCTTTATTTTTTAGCAGCTCTGCTTCAACTTTTCTGAGCTTCCTGGATGTATTTCGTTCTTCCTCCTGAGACATCCTCAGGAGTTTCCTTAAAGTTCTTACCTCAGTATAATGTCTTGCCAAAAGATCAGGCAAGTTATTTTCTGAATTTTCATATATACCTATTGCTTTCAAGTGCCGACACTGAAGCTCTTTCAAAATCTGGTTTTCTAAGTTTGATGCTTCTAGCTTGTGCTGTAAATCAAATAGTTCATTTTTCAGCTCTCTAATTTTCTGAAGTTTTGCTGATGATATTCGCTGAGCCACTCCATTTTTTCTCTGGGTAATCATATTATTCTGCAGGCTTAAAAATGAAGTATTCTTATGTTGCATCTTCTTAGCTGGCAATTTCTTCCCTCCTGCATTCAGACCAAAGCAAAACGATACCATGTCATCTGAGACAGCAAAATCACTATGTATTTTTATTGTTCATATAAGCTCAAACACTGCTCATCCAAGCTACTTAAATGTGCTGTATTTGACAAAATGCCAACAATCTATACTAAGACTCCAATATTCAAATATTTCACAGATAAATTCATACAGATTTTGTATCTCTGTGTGTATATACATACATGTGGCTGCCCTGGGCCATAATTAACTAGGTCTTTAGGAGGTCAAGATTCCCTGCTTTCATTCTCTCATTCTCTCATTCTTCATTTTCATTCTAAACAACCATCATGCTCATACTCCATGAGCAAGGGTAGCTAAGTACGTGCTGTCTTCTGAGGCAAATAGCAGTAACACTCTGTGAATAATTTAGTAAAGCAGGCTTATTTAAAACAATTAGTCCAATATCAAGTGAAACAAATTTTCTCTCTGTAAATCATTCAGGTCACTAATACATCTGTGAATTGGGGATTGATGAAGCAAATTATTCCATCTGGAAAGATTCCCACAGGCTTCAGCAAAGAAGGACGTGGATCTTAAATAGGGAAATTCAYTGGAAGAAAAAAACCAGTAATCTATAGACCTATAAGAACTCAAAAAACAAAGTGATCACAATAGTACATGCTTAAATTTCTCTGCAGCTTGGAATTCTTATCAGCTTTCTAGAACTTCCAAGTCATCTTTGAATTGAACTAAGTTTTTTACCTTTTTATATCTGCTTATGACTACAGAATAGTTGCACAATTGTCTACACTGTTTTTATACAGTAATTAAAAAAAAAAAATCTTTAAGGCCCAGCATACTAAGTGCATTACTCTCATTTCCCTTTCCTGAAATTTAATTAGAATTTGAAAATAGTCAAGACTGTTTATCTGAGCATTTTCCCCCTTTCCAGGCAAATAATTTCACAATAGCTCTCAAGGCATTTCAGGCAGCATTTTGCTAGAAGATTATTATGATTATTTATACATCACATAGCATTTTAATAATAAACCAGGCAAGGTTCTAAACAGGAAAAAAAAACAAAGATAAGAGGCAGATCTTTTTAAGCACTTCTGTTGAATTCAATGGGTAATCTGCATATGAACTACTGACAAAAGCAGGCCCTAACTAGGAAACACAATTGCAGAAGAGAAGCAACATCAAATCAGTGGCAAGAAAAGGAAAAGTAGGAGACTGCTGAAGGCAGCATAAAGCCATGGCCTCACTGCTTCCACTACCGATGCTAGGATGCTGGAAAGCTATGGAAAGATGAGTGGGGCAGTGGCTTCTGCAAAGCAAATGGCTCCCCTCTGCAGCAGTACCTTTTCCTACCTTTTCCCTTTCCTGCTGGTGTCAGCTGGACCAGCCTTCCTATTCTCCACAGCTTTCTGTCCAGGTCTTCTCCTCCCCTTGCCAGGACAGGGCTTGGTGTTCCTGCCTTGGCCCTGGCACTGATACCTTATTTTTGAGGCAGCAAATGTCAAAGCTGCTTACTTGACAAAGCTGTGAAGCCTTAAGCCATAGGACTGCATGGAATAAGGCCCAAAGAAAAGGGGATGATGAGGAAATTGCGATGGTGGTCAGGCAGAATAAAGTAGACATGATAATGGAAAGAAGTTTGGAAACCATGCAGGGGAACACTCACCCCATCTATCCTTTGTTCTTATTCCCTAAATATCTGATATATTCTGCTGTTTCAGGATACAAACCTGATGGTCTTTGTTCTGACAACCATACTGACAGAAGACAAAGTGTGGGCAAGTAGATAGCACTTAATTCATACAAAGCTGTAAGGGGAGAATAAGGTTATCAAATTCAGGGTGATAGCAAAGGAAAGGACAGAAAGAACCTGAGATCAGGAATGATGATGAGGAGAAACTGATTTGGGCAGAGTAGTTAATTTTTTTTAGCTATGCTTTAAATGAATTAAGGAGAAATATTGTAGAGATTCAGGTAAACAGAGAAGAAATTATAGCCATTAATCAAGGTCAGAGATAATCAAGTCCTTCCAGAGTGAAGAAAATTAACAGGTGCTGTGAAAAAAAAACTGATCAGATGTAAAAAAAATGAAGCAAATATCCTGCCTGCATATTCTCTGTAATACAAATTGTAGAATTCATTTCCACTTCAGAAAGACTACAATATGAACATGAATCTGGTCATGCAAATATTTGCAAAATGAGAACAATGGTTATATTACTAATTTATTTTTTGCCACAACAGAACAACAGGATGTGAATTAAATGGAAAAACACCTTCCTGCAAAAGCTGACAAAATATTGTAAAATCTAGTACCACATCATACAGGATGAAAATTCTGGTTGTAAGTTTGTTCCTGGGAGACTGATCATGTCAAGTTGCCCTGAACAACCAAAACCAACCATTTAGAGTACCCAACAAAGCTAGTAGCTAATAATGATGTTTTCTGCTAAACAGATAAAAATATTTGGTTACTCTTTCTGGTCCTGTGGTTTCACGCCAGGATAACTTCTTGACACTGGCATAAAACTTACGTAATAGAACAGAGAATCAGTGTTTACTTTCTCTTTTTTTGGTAGATTTGTGTCTTTTAGATTTTGCAGATCTAGGTGAAATTGTGAAGCTTAGGAGGAAATGAGTCACTGGTTTTATAGTCATTTTTTGACTTGGGATGGTGGGATTTAAGAAAGTATATGTCTAGATATGAAAAAAATGCATAAATTAAAGGATTCTTCACTGCTAGCATTTACATAAAGGGAATATATTTGTCCTATATGGCCACTCCATTGAAGCATAAATTTAACTTTATATATTATAGCATGACTAAGCTGGCCAAAATATATGGCTTTTTTGTCAAAACTGACACTTTTGTGCAAACATATCATTTTTGAGTAACTTTTCCTTCGGAAAGGCTTCTCAGACTCATCATGCAATGCATGGTCAAAACCAGAAAACTTACAGTATATGTGGGAGTGCTATTTTCAAGTCCCCAGATTCAATAATGAGGAATAAGGATTGCAAAGGTGTTTGTGCATCACAGGTGAATATCCTGCCTCCTGAATCACTGAGTACTGTGGGATAACTCATAGGGAATCTCTACCTCTCTTCTCTCCACTCTCCTTTTTTTGAAATATGAATTATTGTTCATTTTTTCTGCACTAAAAAACTGTTTCCCAAACCTTTCTAATCACCGAAAGAAAAAGCCAAAGAAAGCCAACAGCTGTATTTCTCAGGAGAGTCTCACTTTACTACAACCAGAAAACAAATTACCTTTTTACCTTTTGGGGGGACGATATGCTGCCCTTTTTTCTTTTTTTTCTTCTTCTGCGATTTCTTCTCTTCAGTTCCTGATAGTTTTAAATTATTGCTCCTTCTAGCTGTTTCTGAGCAGTCACTGACGAAGTCCTCAGAATAGTTAGCATGAGAATTTTCACTTTCATTTTCTCTACCGTATTGCCTACAATCATTACTTTTGCCACAGATGCTGCTTTTAATACTTTTATTTGACTTTGGAGAATCATTAGCGTCCCTGCTTTTTGTGCCACTTCCTGACTTATTATCTTCTTGCACTAAAATATGGAGGAAACAATGATCTGAATTCATCATTATGTTGCTCGTAGAAGACTTAAAAATTGACATCCATAACCTACCAGGAATCAGAATGTTAGTGAGTTGATCACATAAAAAACTTAACATAAGCAATACTGAACAGTACTAAACTATACTAAACAATACTAAAAATTACGAAGTTACCCTTCAAAAAGTACAGTCATTACTCTTTAATCCACTGAAAATAATTATGTGGTCTATAATAAGTGGGTAAGTCTGTTTCCAGAAAGAATTGCAATATGAAATATCTTTTATCTCAGAATTTACTATAATACTGGCATATATTTTCTAAAGATTTACAAGATGCTACTATTTCAATGCAAATAGATACCATAGTTTGTAATGTATATATTTTGCCCATGATTAACATAACAGGGGAGAGGTGCAACTGTATTTTTGCTTAATAGTTAAAAAATGCTTTGCAATATTAAAAAATACTTACAAATGTTTGACAAGTCCCTAGATGCTGTCTGGAAATTGACTTAACTGATAATTAGAATTGTGTTCTTATATAATTTTAACAGTCTATTTATGTAACAAAAAAATCAATTTAGCCATATTTTTCAATATTTAGATCACAAATTAGACCAGAAACTTAAGCTGTACATTAAAATAAAACAATCTTAACTGTTACATTAACATTATAGGCAGAGTATATTCCAGCAACTAAAGCTGCACAACATAACATCTATTTTAGAGATTAAAATAAAAGTTTTCTTAATCTTTTGGGATGTTATTTTATTTATTTTCAAATCAGAATCATTTGTGAAAACAAGCCCACTAAATAAAAAAAACAGTGTAATAAAAGTGTCTCTGCACACTTTCGGAAGAAACATTAGGGAAAATTTCAGTGGTTTTCTTAATGATATCAATTTCTTCACAGCCTAGCTATACTTAATATATGTTTCCTTTGAAAATGACATAAGATACTTATCTACATCTTCAGGCACCCACATAACTCTGAAAACATCACCTGTAATGTATTGTTGTTGTCAGAGATGTGGTTTGGTGATGATCTTTGTTTGATCAGCTTCCAAGCAACATTGCTGCTTTCCTTGGAAATGTCTTCTCTTGGTGGTCTAATTATCAAACAAAATGAACAATCCTAATTGTTAAACTTTTAAAAAAAGAACATATATTTATAACAAAATGCTTAAGTATTTTCTATTCTTTTTTGTTTGGGGGCGGAATAGCAAGTATGCAAAAGGAATACGAGGGGGGTCAAAATGATTCTTGAATTCAGGTATAATTTAAAAAGTAGCTTAAGCTAAAAAAGAAAATTTTTTAGAATATTTAATTATTTTGATAACATTTTTGCCCTGTGATAGCATTTAATTTTAAATTAACTTAAGTTTATTAAAGGGGAAAGAATCACTAACTCCCAAAGAAAATGACGAAGTGCAATTTAGGTTTGCACAAAACGTTTCAAGTCAAATCAAAATAATTTCCTTCCTCTTCATTCCCTCATATGAACAACTGTCCTTAGTGGAAAAGTAAGAAGTGCCCGGGTCCTAGTAAATTTGAGCCAGTGCAGGAATCCATAAGAGATGGGAACTCATGTTTCAAAATGAGAATAAGGCAACAGCCAGCCTGGTACATAGACTTCTATTTCTGTTTAAATGTGATCTGGCACTCATCATTTTCTGGCCAAATTGTGTTTAAATCAAATTATAGCTTAAATTAAACTTAAAACGACTGCTTTCATTCATTTCAATGAGAAGTGTGCGCTGAGCCTCACTATTTAGCTTSAAAAGCAGAGGGTGAGAAAAAAATGTAATGGAAAAGGACAAGAAGAGACAGCAAACCAGAAGAAGAGAAAGAAAGACAAGAAACAGGAAAATGAGACAAAAGATATTACTGTAGAAATGAAGAAAAAAGAAGCAGAAGCTGAAGGGGAAATTAAACTCAAAATTGGGAGAATGTGCGTTGAGGAAACAGATGCAGAAAAAAAAAATAGGGCCAAATCTATCTGTCAAAGATGAAAACACCATTTCAAGCATCCCAAACCAGCAAAACTGCCATGGGGAAGAATTAATTACAGTTGGAAAGCAGTAAGAGAGTAAGTAGGAAGGGGGGATCATGGTGGGAGAACACAGCTGTGACTTCCCTGGCAGGGAGGGTGCATCTGTCCCTCAGCCCCACAACCCAGGCCTGAGCCCAGGCACCGCAGGGCGCTGAAGGGGCCAGGACGGGCCAGGCCTCAGCGACCACCTTGCATGCAGAAAGGGTGATGGGGAAGCCAGGGCCCTCCGACCGGCCTCCGGGCTCCGCCAACAGGCCCAAACAGCTGCTCTGCACAAGTCAAGAGCTCCCACGCCTCTCTCTCGCAAGCGCAGGGCTGCCCCACACCTCAGCTCCCAGCCTCTCTCCTTGCTCTCCTGCCCCATCCCCAGGGCACCCATCGGGTCTCAACCACCACCTTCCTCTCCCCAACCGCCCCAGAGTGGGCTGCCCTTCTCCGGGGGAAGACGTGCTGCCCTGAGGCCCTGGCAGCCACCCTGATGGCCGGCCTCACGCCCTCCGAGCCACCTCAACACCCTGACAGACCCCTTGACGCCCCAGCAGCCGGCCCCCCGCCGCCCCCGCGGGGCTCTCCCCGCCCTGTGCCCCTCCGCAGGCAGAGCAGGACAGCGCCGGCCGCCCCTCGCCGCTGGGCACCCCCAAGACACAGGCAGGGATCCTCGCCTTTGCCCCCTCCCCTAGGAAGACGCCGCCGCCATTACCGGCCTCCTCAGCCGGCGGGGCGCGGGCGTGCCGCCGTTGCCATGGGGACAGGCCGCTGCCGCGGGGCACCCTGGGAGTTGTAGTCGCCCCCGGCGTGGCGTCACTCCCACTTCCGCCTTCCCTCCCCCCGCCCCAAACCTATTGGGTTACGTATATATACATCTTATTTTATTTTTAACAACAAAACACTACTTGTCTCCCCCCCCCCGCCATTTCTGTACCCCACTGGGGCAGGGGGCGCCACCCCGAACGCGGTTGTGCCACAGCTAAGTGGCAGGTCCCACTGCTTCTTCATTTTGCACTAGATCTGCGTGATGGATCTGAGGCCTTGGGATCCCCTCACTGTTGTGGAGAGACCCAGAGCGAGCAAAGGCCAAATTCAGGAGGCGGAGGATTAGTTGTGCAGATTTGCATGAAGCATTTTATACTGGGGAAAAAAAGTTCTAAGAGGAAAAATCCCAAAGAAATAATAAAGCCAAAACACTATTTTTCTTCAAGGCTAGTCACATCAAGAATAGTGCTCTAAAATCCTTACCTTTGCAAAGTTTTATGTGGACAGAGCTTGGAGCCACATCTTGTTTTCACCCTACATACTAAGTAGGAATTTCAGGTGTAAAACAGAACAGGAAAAAGTATTGTTTGGCAATTTTGTGCCAGTGCTGACCATAAGGGTTTGGCTGTGAAAATATTTACCACTCCACGTGTTAATTGTTAGTGTTGCTATACTTGCAACAATTATCAGTATGCTTTGAAGTAAATGACTGCCAGATCTTTTGCTTTTAATTCTACAGAGCGTTGGTATACAAATCAACTAATTTGGAAATAGTATTTTCTAAATGGCTAGTCATTTTTGTTGAATTTAGTAGTATGTACTTATATACAAATTCTCCTGAGAAACAAGCATACAGAATAAATTTTGGCATGAATTTATGTTTTCAGACTAATTTATTTCGTTTTACAGGAAAATATTTGGTGAAAATATATGATTTTATCTGACTTCTTTTTGCTGGACCTCCCATTGCCTTGCAAAAGAAGAAGTGACAGATGGTGAGCCATAGTAAACTGTGCAAAGTATGCCTACTGTTGGTTTTAGTTTTCAGTGAGGTTTTTCAGGATCTCTGTTCAGAACACTGAATACCACATTTCCAGCTTCGTATAATAGTTCAAACAGACAAAAAGCTTATTATCAAGATCAGCATTACTGTTGTACATTCAGCCCTATCTGGTTGATCTTAGAAGGCACTACCTTCCAGTTTAAGTATTTTCAGGACTGGACACTGTGATGTTTAGTCTTTACATTTAGTATGTGTGTAAACACTTGGCAGAGCCTAGGCCAATTTCAGTTCTGATATAGGCTCAGTTTTGCTGAACTCTGTGGCATGTTGCTCACTTATAACAGAAGTGAACTTGGCTCTTAAAATTTGAAAGCAATCTGATAACAGTTAACGTTTTAAAAATACCTCTCATGCTCAAAGAGCTCCTTAAACAAATACGCGCATGCAGGCACTGAATTGTGACCGTCTCTGGGACAGAAGGCAACAGCCAGATGGAAAAAGCATCCCTGATGACACAGAGGAATGGAATAATTTTTACCAAGAATTCTGAACCCCCTCCTATACCACGTGCCCTGGGAATTTTTGCTGGTCATGCAGAAAGAGGGAGAAAGTCCAATATTAGTTTCCAGACACATGGAATCAGCCAAATCACCCTCCCTAGTAGTAGAAAATGTCCCGACACATATTTCAGAGAAGTGCCTGAGCTATGCAGTTTGGATCATGATCTGAGCTTTTGAAAGCTGCCAGCGTTTGTAACTGAGGATTATTTCAATACGATCTGTGTTATCACCGCTTCTGCACATATGCCACATATTACCCCCCAACACACTTGCTAAAGTAAAACTTGCAGCTACAGCTCTGAAGCCACCTTACTGTGGTCAGGGAAAGGGCGTGAGCCCTTGTACACAGGCGGTAGCCCTGAAAGCATCAACAGGACTTTAAACATTACCCTGCAGTTTTTGATGTCCCCCAGCCCTGAGTCGCCTCTCCAGCCTCCCTTCTCCCTTCCCCCTCTCCCAAACATTTCTCCAGCCCCGTCTCATTGGTGCACTACTCTCCTTTGCCTTTTATGGACTGCCACCCTGTCAATCTAATGCAATAAGGCCAGGGGCAGGTGCAAGTCCCCTGCTAGGGATCCTCTTACTGACCAATCCTCTCCTGGCCCCTGGTCCCGAAATACCTAAGAGCCAATGGAGTGGGGAAACCTGGGACCCCGGTGAGCGGGAGAGGCCAAAGCTGGCAGATAGCTGCGGGGGGAATCATTTAGGATCCGGGTTAGCCCAGGCACTGCTGGTGCCTGGATTCCTCCCCGGACTCCGGTGACTTGTCGATAGCAGGCGCATTCTGCTGATTCGCTTTTATCGCTGTCAAGATGGTGATCAAAGTCTTTGTAGCCACATCCTCGGGGTCGACAGCGGTAGGTGTCTCATTTAACGAGTGCCTCTTTCTGCTAGGACCAGTTTGGTAAGTTAGCCGATGTCCAGATGAAGAGCCCAGGACAGCCTCAGTTTGACTGTGTGAAAAAGAAGCACTGAATTTCTTCTAGGCTGTGTTGACCACCTTATTCTTAAAAGCAACTCAAGATACAGAGATTTCCTGTTGATATTGGCTTGCTTGCATGCCAGTTTTTACTACATGTATAACGTTTGCATCTAAAATATGTCAATTAATATAATTTTATCTATTTGAAAAAGTATGCAATGTATGTGCACTGAAGAAGGAAAAAGTGGATATTGTATTTGCACAAAATAAGGTATATTGTTTACATTAGAAATTAATGAATTTGTTTTTGAAAGAGACTTTAGGACAGTTTAGGCAGTCCCCCTGCTGAAGGGGAACTGTGTTTAAGAAAGACTCTGGAGCCAAAGTGAGTGAATAAAACTGCAGAAAAAATGTCTTCCTCGTGCCCTTCCCTTTCCCTAGGTTTTCATGTTTTTTTCTCTTTTTTTTTTTGRTGTCTTTTGAAATGTTATACTGATGATTTTTGGTTTTGATGTCTACTGCTGTAGTTGTCAGCATAGTATATCAGCTGAAGGGAAGGGCATGTGAATAGTAGAGAGGCTGGAAGTCTGTGGGAGGTGGGAACCGGGAAAGGACTGTTTCCTTTTATATCCAGTTCCCAGATGAGCTCAGATTGCAGCTTTCCTTTGGCAGTCACTCATTCCCAGTGACATGGCTAAACAAATTGGCTGGTGCTTGCACGTAGCTGTAACTGCATCTCTATCTGTCTGACACGAGCTCCACGTCCTTAAGAAGCTTCCAGAGTTGAAAAGCTCAAAAAGCACCCCCTGTTTACAGGGTCACCATCTCTAGAAAATGAGCTGGGGGAGATGCACTGAAGTTTAAACTGGAATACGGCTAAGGAAGTTTGCAGGTCTCTCTTCAGCTTTTTTTGCCAGCCTGTTTCTAAGCTTGAGACTCTAAATTTAATATTGACATTTTACCATTTTTAAGGCAGAAAAAAGAGGAGACTGGAAATTGCAGGTCTGGTAATTTGTAATCTAGCAGTTACTGCTCGAGTAGCTTTATAAATTACTACACATTGTGCACTGACAGTCTTTTTTATCTCCTGTTTGGTTACCAAAGAAGACTCATACCTACCTCTTTTGACAATCATCTGTCTTCAGGGAAAAGTTGTGACCATGACTGAAATCCATCTGCAGACTTTCCATATGTGTATGTCATGGCCATCATTTTGGTCCTCCTTAGAGACTGATTTTGTGCAACTAAGGCATGAATTGTTGCCATTCCAGCTACAGGACTTGGGCTGTAGTTCAGCAGAGCACTTGTATGAGTGCTTTGATTAAACACTGACATTTAGGAGATCACTTACACAATTAAAACTAAGCATATCATGTGTTTAGGACTATCTGAACCAAAAGCTTTCCTCTGCTCTGTGCATCCCTCCTTCATCCCTCCCAACTAGCAGCTCTCTGACTCCTTTCTTCTTGGATTGCAATGAAGGGATGCATATGCTACACCCAATACTGGGCAACATACAAGCTTTATCCAGTCATTTTCAGCTGTTAAACATTGCTAATGCAGGTTACTACTGCTAAGAAAGATAAATAAGGCCAGTGAGCTGTAATAGGTTTTAAGCTTATTAATGCCAATCTCCACTATTTGTTAGCAGCCCACAAAAGCTGTCAGTGATATCCTGGATGCATACTGGAAGGAAGGATATGGCATTTTTACATAGCAGTATACTGCATTTCTTCCTTTCTTGTGTATTTTGTGTATTTTTAGCCACTGCAGTCTCAGAAGGCAGTATGTGTTCAGGTTACAGATGCATAATTGCAGTTTCAGCTAAACAAGATGTTCAGCTGGAGTAGTTTTCCAGGTTTACTGGCTAAAATGGATGAAAGGTATCCTTTCAATGAACCTTGAATGAGTTTTGATATCTATAAAATAAAAGTCACTCATGCAAGAAGCCAGCACAAACCTAAATATATCACTAAAATCCTACTAAAAACTATTTTTGTATCTGCCTTGTACAACTCTTCCTTGAGAAGAATGAATTTCATCTCTGCAGAGCTTAAATGGAAGCCTAAATTGTCCTAGTAGCACTGATGCTCTCTCCAGTGTGGCTGATCTCCATCAAATGCATATTGTTCTTTTTGAATTTCAGAATATGGTGGGTCTGACCTCCTTCAGTGTAGATCAACAAAGTTTAATTGGTAAAAAAAAAAAAAAGAGCATTTCTATTCTATGTATTATACAACCATACCAATAATTGCAACTGGTTATCACATTAGTAAATACTTTTCCAGAATGAATACAGTGAACTCAGTAACCTTCTGGTGTTCTAGAGCAGATGCTTAATGACATAATTCAGTGCATTTCTGGAGCAAAATCCGCTGTCTGTATTTTCCCCTCAACAATTCAGAAATTTATTTTGAATGGCTTTAGCTTTATTGTCCTTCTACTCCAAACATGTAGTTGATGTCAAACTATTAAGGCAATTCGAAGTGAAGACATGTACAGAATAAAAATATACTGAATGGCTGTTTTGAAACAAGCAGTAAAAACTAACGTATTTTTGTAACTAGCCACAAAAGTGTTTAGAAGTGGTTAATATCTTACAAAGTTCTAGTGTACCATAAATCACGGGAGAATGGACGTTTATGTCTTATGCAGAGGAAGTCTTCCAAAGTCTTGGAAACTGCTGCTTGTGGTTAGGTCACCTCTAAAGTCTTCTTATTCCCAGCGTTTTTGCAGACATTTTATGAACTTGCCCGCCTTTGAATCTGTAGATGTCAGTTTTAATATAACACAATCACTTCAAAAAGACTGAGCAAAATGTAGACTATCATCTGTATTATCTCCTCTGAAATACAGGGTAGAGGTTTGACATCTGTGATTGTGAATCTGACCATAAGCAAACCTGAACTCAGATTTCAAATCAATAAAGAGGGTAACACCTCATAGAGTACACAGCCACAACAGAAGTTGTAATTTAATAAATAAGAATAATTCTCTGTTCAAACAGAGTCAGGATAACGTTATCCGTGCAGCGTTAGAGCTGAAAGCTGCAGCAACTCTGCCTGCTGACATTAATGCTCCTACTGCTCTAATTGTTGACTAGATATCATCTGCTTCTGACATAGGCAAGCAGTCAAAGGGTATGCTCTGGATGGCAAGGATATAGATGAAAATATTAATTCTGCATCAGGTGAAGCTAATATTATCTGTAGTTCTTACATTCCAGATAATATTTATTTAAAATAGAACAGGTTTTGTTTAATTTAAAGGACATGGTAGCAGCCAGGCATGGTGGACCTTAAGCTTTGTTGAAAGGGAAAAATAATATCCTGATCACCACCACTTTCCAGGGAATCTRTGCCCAAGTAATCTGAATTCCTCCTGTGCCAGCAGACACATGTTAGGGCACAAACAAACTTCTGCAATCCTCATCCATTTTGGGAAACTCTTTGCATGTCCTCTGTGTTGTTAAGTCCTGAAAGATTTCCTTCTCTGAAGACAGTTTGCTGGAGAGGTTCTTTTGGTTACCCAGTGCCAGCCATAGCAAAGACTTGCTTTATGGTTTTGTCCTTAGTGTGTGTCCCAGGTATCAAAATCTTTTGCCCTGACTAAACCCCAGTATTGTAAGCCTTAAGACACCGTACATCTTTTGCCTAGTTTATTGTGGTTATCATTATGAGAAACATCTTGCACTCATATATTGCCTTATCCAGGCATAATTGCATGTAACATTCAGTAAAAAAGAAATAGCAGTTAGAATTTGTCCTGAACTTCACAATGTATAATGCTTTTTCTAGGTGTATGTTTGCACTCCACACTTCAGAACAGTATAGAGGTAGTGGACATAGTTGTAAACTAAATAGCTTTTTGTGTCAGAAGCAATCTAATTGCAACAACATGGACTCTKCATGGACTTATTTACCACAGCTAAACTTTTTCTGGTACCCAAACTAGCTTGTTTAGAATTAGCGTTGGTACCTCTACACTGTGCCTTAGTATGCACACCAACCAAAAGAGTGTTGATTTTCTGAAAATATTGTCCAGACAGAATCCTGGGTAAATAGTCCTTTCACCTGATCTCATTCACCCATTATCATGTTCTGCATGAGAAGAAAACAGATATTTTTTATGTGGAGCAAGAATTTTGGAGATGCTAGCATATTGCCACTTGTCAACGGCACGCATTCTGCGTGTCTGTTGCACCAAACATCAGGAGAATCATATTTACAATCCTCACTTAGCTAAAAGCTAAGAATGATCAGGAAACTCAATTTAGAGAAAGTAAAGGTCTCAGGGGCAAGAGCTTCCATTTTGTTATCTACAGGGTAATACTCAGCAGTGTGAAGGTCCTGGCTGGAGCATTTAAATACTACTGCAATATAGATAATTCATAGTAAGTATATGGTAGAGATGAAAGAAAAGCTCTTTTTTTCATGTTCTGTTCATCAACATGACATAAATTATTGCAATTCTTATAAACCAGTTCAAGCATGATTGTTACTACTAACCATTCAGAAAAGGTTTTACTAAAAAATGTTTGGGACAAGCCATGATAAACTTATGTCAGTTATTTAATACCGGAAATCTCTACAGTTCTCATTTAATATCTGAACAAATTTCTGTTTTTCTGTAAAGTTAACATCTGGCAACATCTAGTAGTCCTTAACCTTTAATTAAAACCCCAGAAAAGCATGAGGCTGCCTTTAATTACGAGACATTAAAAAAGTACATTTAGGGCTTTCTCAGGTTGCTGCTTGATTTCTGAACCAATGAGGGCTAGGAACTTCTCTTTCTGTTCACTTGTTATAAGCATAAGCTAAGATTCTGACCTAGTCAAACCACTTTAAAAAGCAAGAAAGAGAAATGGCAGGAATTAGGAAGCTCGCTGTAGAACCCTGAGATTTAACAAGAGTGATTATACATTAAAGGCCCCCTCTCCCACCTACCCCAACAAAATTCACGCTTAGCAGCAGAGATTAAGGATTTTAGAGGAGAAATGTGGTGAGGAGGAAGAATTAATTTTAAGGCCAAGTGACACTTAGGAGAGGAATCCGCAACCTTTTCCAGTCTGTGGTCCTCTGAAAAATTTCCAAGGGAGATGCCCCTTTGTGAGTCCCAAATATAAGCCCTTCACCAGTAGCTGACTTTTCATAGTCACCTTTTTTCATACTCCATGAAAGTAATCTCCTGAGGTCCACTGACCGCCACATAATCTACTGATCTATTGCAAGATAGCCAGTCTTTTCTGCCAGCACTGTGTGAGCACTAGGCAGCATGACAGTGTTTATTGCAATGTCTCTAGTAAGAGGTGATGAAATAAAATAACAAAGCCTATGTCCTGGATTAGATACTGAAGAAAATCCACACCAACTACCATTGCTTCCCTCTCTCCCACTAAGGATGCTGGCACTAGTTAGTTCAACATATACTGTAGTGTTTAGTCATTTCTTTGCCTTTCTCCTCCTGCTGTCTTCTTGTTTCCTCAGCATCCATTTTTTTCACACGGCCACCCTCCCCCTTTCTTTTTGCTTTTGTTGTGGTGTTTTCTTTTTTTTTTTTTTCTTTTATCCTGGTGCTGTCTGAGCAGGTGTTCTGAGTCTCCTGTATTTTATGAACCTGAAACTGAGGAAAAACCGTGTACTCAGCTTTAATTCTAAGCGTTCTAGTTGCAACCATAAGCAAGGGAGCACAGAATCTGTAGCTCAGTTTTCATTACCTCCCTGTAGGACTTTTAGGGCACTAGCTATTCCAGGAGCCACATCTACTTCAATGTCCGGATCCAAAGAGAAAAGCTGATGCTGAAATAGCATCTGTCAGCACTTGAATACACTGGCTTTCAGAGCATTTGGTGAAACTCTTAGCACTGTTGCATGCAGATTTTATTAACCATTTATACAAACATTATCCTGCCACTTCCTCTGATGAAGTGCTCCTATGTATTCCTCATGCAATCCTTTCTGCCGTCTGAATGTGTTCTCTAAATAATTGTGTAGCTAAACAGCCATTACAAAAGTTACCTCTGTTTAAAAAGTGAAAATAAAAATAAAAATAATCACCTCTGAGAACTGTCAACTGCATGTTCAACTGTGTGGCTTGTGAACACTTTGGAATTGTGTTTCCATCCAAAATGATTTGCTTTTTTAGCTCACTGTAAACTTCTGTTGTTGTCTTAAAAATGTACAGTATTTTCTGGATGTTGATTTGTTTTTAAAGCAAACACAGTTGTGTAGCTTTTCAGTTTTTCAGGCTTAGTAAATTATAGAAATACATAATCCATGCGTTATTTCTTGTCTCATTTCCTGTCTCCATTCTGGTGTTCAGATGTCTGATTTGTGGAAGACCTGTCTTCCAGTCATATGATGGCTCATATGCAAAAATTACCTTGGTGCTATCATTCCAGTTACCGTTTATATATGACATTAAATTGCTGTGTGGTATAGCACAACTGGGAGGAAAAGAAAGGCATGCCTGGAAGATGATTGTGCTAGACAGTAATTTAGTTGTGTGTGACCAGCAGAGCAGTGTGAGAAAATTTGTACTCTTCGGTCAAAACAGTGCTTGCTTCAAATGCCGTAGTCCTTGTAGAGCTAAAGTTTGGCCTAGCAGCTGTTAGAATAGACATATACAAAATGGGGAAATTATTTAAATGTTGCTTAGAAATAGCATCCTTTTAGTGAAGAGGTATAATGAGAATTGTATCTTCAAAATAAGGGGACAAGCTGTAGGCTTGGTGCCTGGATTCTAAGTGTATACAGTACTAGCATCAAAGGGAATAAGGGCCATGAATTTTAGCTGCCAGAGAAGCTCATGGAAAACTAACTGTTCTGTGCAATGAGCAGGATAAATGACAATGTTACATATTGGGAAGAATATAAATTCTCAGACCTATGCTGACTTCAGGCAGGATTAGCTTAAGTATCTGTACACCATACTCAAAGCTGCGAACAGAGTAGAAAGGTTCCTGCTGCGCCTCTTTTCTTAGGGAAGATGGAGGTACCATTGCTTCCTGGGAGGAAAGAAGGAAGTGGGGAGAGGGAGGGGGTAAAAAAGTAATGGCAGTGGTCTGGCTGCTGAAAAGCAGTGCTGAGTCTCACCTTCAAAAAGTTTGAGGGATCCAACTCGACATACCTGCATTGGTTCTGTTTGCAATAGTCATTCCTTTTAGAAAACAATTTCTTTTTTTAAAGAAGCAATTTTGTTTTTCATCTTTCCTAAACAGATCAAAAAGAAACAGCAAGAAGTAGTGGGCTTTTTAGAGGCCAACAAGATTGACTTTCAGCAAATGGACATAGCAGGTGATGAGGACAACAGGAAATGGATGAGAGAGAATGTCCCAGGTGAAAAAAAGCCTCAGAATGGAATCCCTCTTCCTCCACAGATCTTCAATGAGGAGCGGTACTGTGGGGTAAGAAGCTGTTCGGAAACAAATAACTTTAGAGACTATTCTTTCATAGCAAGTGCCTCTTTTCCATTAGTAGGAAGTGTCCTCAAACAAACTCCTTAAGACAATGCGAGATTTACTTTGAAAGAACAATTCTTAGAAAGTGTTTCTTAGGCACAGAAAGGAGATGAAACAAAATTATCCTTTTTTAGTAGAAGAATACACATGGAGGGAAAACTAACTGGAGAAACTCTGCTTAAGAGGCTGCATGGGTTATCCCCTGAAGATCCAGGGCCTGTGCGCTCACTGCAAGGCATGGGGTATTTAGTTTGCTGCCTTTGAGGAGCTCCCTGTTTTCTGTCTCACATTCTCCCACCTCCTGCTGTGTAGCTCACTCACAACTTAGCCTGCTGTTGACTCTCTGCCTACACCCTCATTTCAGCTCCTGAAGACCAAAACCAGTATTGTCTAAGTGATACTATGGCTTCTTTGCACAGTATCACAGGATAACGAAGTGTAGAATATGAAATTGGCTCAATTGCACTTGCAGTTTTAAGTGCTCCGTTTGTGGTCTGACAATACTGAGCTACTCAAGACTAGTGGGGTTCACAGCAAGGTTGATCTGCTCTCTCTAGCTGGATTGCACTTCCTTTCCTGAACTTTCAGCTAATTTTGCATGGTGTGTGTTGCTCTGTTTCACACAGAGTCCTCCGGGCTGCTAGGAAGTCAAGTGAATGTCTGAGGCACCAAGGACCATGAGTAGGCATTTTCCTTTTACACTGTGTTACAAATATAAATAAATAGTAGATATAGTTGACTGGAATAGTTCCAGTGTATGGCTTTTGAATTACTGAATTTGTGTTGCTTATTCAGGAAATATCCAGCTTCATAACAAATTGTAAACTCCATCAGGTGCTTTTATATTTACAGTACACATAGCTGGTAACAGGCACATTATCTCTCTGCAGAGATTTTGTACAAATCAGTGGAAGATAACACTGTAACAACACAAATATCAGGATCAAGAATCAAAAGAGATTTCTGAGGTAATTTTCTGCTCGTAGTCTGGATGAAAATACAAACTGGAAAGTACTCTAATATGATCTCTGAAATGAACTCGTAAAGTACTCTGAAATGCGTATCACATAGTGTGTCCAGTTGTGTTACTCCACAAATCCAGTGTGAACTATTGCATAGATTGTTTTGGGAGAGAAGGGATTTACATGCCACTAAGTTTTCAGAATTAACTTCACTGTTCTGAGAGCAAAAGTTATTAGTATATGAGTAACAGAGTAAAAATGTTTTCTCATTTTCTCATGTGAATCTTAAAAGAGAAATTGGCAGGTTAGAGTTCATGTGCATTTTAACATCTAATCTGGACCAGTAAAGAGTATCACTTGATATATCTTGTTCTGGATTTCCTGGCAACCAATGTGGCAATAAATATTTCTGAGATTCCCTGGAGCGGTTAGCTAGTGAATTAAAGAGCAGCTGCCTTACAAAGCATTGTGGCTGGTCTGCCTTGCCAATAAATGATAAATATACAGTTCTTACTCAATGTGTGAAACTATTTCAGGAAGCCAAATAATCTCCATGTTAATATAAATTTTATTTAAAAAGTATCATTTGCAAAGACACCTCAGTGTGGAAGGGAGTTGAGAAAGCTGTTGAGAAAGCTACTGGTTTGAAACTAAAGCAAATTTGAAATTAGCCTGAAAGTCTCTGGAGTTCTAATGTGCCCAGCTCTCAAAGCTCATATCTAAGGATCCCAGTGGGTGCGTAGCAAAAATTCATTTTTAGCATGAGGCTTGTCATCTCAGAACACTCTCCAGATAAATGAGGTAGGGAGATGCATATCAATACATGATCCTTACCCTTCTCCCTGGTATACTGGTGCCTTGAGGGAGCTGCACAATGAATGTGATGTGGGATTATGTGGGCTCATTGAGAACATGGCCACTGGCTTGCAGACCGGTGCAAAATTCCTTGGAGGGATGTGACGTCTTCCACAGAGTGTCTGTGGAATAAAGCTGGGGATCTGCATCCTACTTCCCTGCGTAACCTGCATAGGTACAACAGGCCAGTCACTCTGAAAACCAGGGCTGTTTAACACTGTTTCAGGTTTACATGATATATGTCACGCTACGAAGGTTTGATAGTAACGACTGAGACAGTAACATAATAAAAAAACTACATTTACTTCCTCACACAAGCTCTTAGATTAGTAACATCCATTAAAATAATGTGATTACTAATTTAGAAAGGATAGCCTGAAAAAGGATAGCCCAAAATCATCAGTTATTGATTCAGAAAGGATAGCCCGAAATAATGCAATTACTGATTTAGAAAGGATAACCCGAAACCGTCAGTTATTGCGCTAGTAATTGGACGCACTGCTTATCCCTACTTGAAAGCTTTCAATATATATTAACTCTTCCTCTGTGTCCCACTTTTGTTGCCTTCAGCCACATTAGAAAAATAGCAAAGATTTTCCTGGGTAGTGGATTTCAGTCCTGTATCCTGAGGTCATGAAAGTCCCATTAAAATGTGTTACTCTTGATAGTATACTCTTCAAGGGTCTCATTCTCTTGGTTGCTGGAAACCTCCTTAGAATTTCCAGCCTGGATATAGGCAACCAGTTTTTACCCATTTCCTTGTATGACAAAATTGCCCTTTAGCTTAAACAGCTCTAGCCCAATGTATTTGTAGATGGGAATCATGTCTTCTTTTAATCTTCATTTTGCTATGCTAAACAAGTCAAGCGCCTTATGCCTCTTTTTTCTATGACACATTTTCTTTCTTTCATTCTCCTTCCTACCAAATCCTTTCTTTCCTCATTCCCAAGTAGTCCTTTGTTTTTAGATCAGGACTTGTTATGTTTCATTTCTGCCCATTCTCTCTTCTGAGATCTCTCCTTTCCCTCACCTCACTTCCCACTGATCCTCCTATATGTTCGGTTCCCATTCACACATGTGCATGTATATACACGGTAGCAGTGTGCTGGCCTGGGAGCATTGACCTTGGGGAGGAAAATGCAGGATAAAAGATCTCCTTCCTATGCCTAAGGAAGGGATACATGACAACCTTCAAGTGTTTAAAACATTTCAGCAAAGAGGAGTTCATTATGATATGAATTCAATTTTGACCCCACTTTGAGGAGGAGTTTGGACTAGATGGCCTTCTGAAGTCTCTTCTCACCTTAATTATCTTTTGGTTCTATGATTTTGTAAAATATGTTCTGCTCCTTGCCCACTGGGGATGGAACAAGATGTGATAGGCATAAAATGCAGCAAAGGAGGTTTAGGTCAGACATCAGAAAAAAATCTGTTCTAATGAGAAAAATAACAAAGCACTGGAACAGGTTATTAGGGAGATTTTTTCATTATGTCATTAAAGATCCTTAGCAATGGATTGGAAAAACATCAGTCAGGAATGGTATAGTCATTCCTGGCTTGGAAAAGTGGTCCTTTGAGATGGTCCTCGATCCTCTCTTCTCCACTTCAGTGAAAGTTTGTGGGGGAGAGATACTGGGCAAAGAGACTTACTTTTTGTGCTGGAATAGACTGACATAATGAGTAGGTAAGTACAGCCTTGCTGAAAATCTCCTTTTCTGCTGATATTATAAAAGCGTCTGCATCTCCTGTCTGACACGGAAGAGCTGCTTTGCTTATTGCCTTGTACTGTAAAATGGAGGTTTCTTATGGATGCGTTTATGAAAATACTCCATCAGCTGCTTTTCCATGGGGTCAGAGAAGCTTAAAGCTGTTTTATAAATAGCATGAATCTTGTTTTTCTTTTGGATCTTTAGTATTGTCACTTGTAGACACAGATTAGAAATGGAATCATTTTTTATGCGTGGCTATACTACCAGTTTCAAGTATCTGTTCTAAACCATCAACGTTGGCAATTATGTTCATATTTGATCTTTTTCTTAAGCTGCTTCTTTGCTCGTGTCTAGACAGAAGTCTGTGTCTGTGTCACTTCCTAAATATATTGAGCACTCTGTTAATCTCCTGTCTTTGCTTTTGCTTAGCAAAGGAAATTAGAAAACTAGGAAAGGAACAGAATGTAAACTTCTGGTTTTCTCTGGGAGCTGAAATCTATAGAATCAACTACCCATGTACATCTTATTTTAAAGAATCTCTGAATTATTAAATGTAATCTTTACCTGATGCTTCGTGTAACTGCTGAAGTCAAATATACAGAAATCACAGGGACCTCTGGAGGTCTCTAGTCCAATCTCCTGCTTAAAGGAGGGCTAACTTTAAAGTTAGATGAAGATGTTTGAAGCTTTGGCCAGGCAAGTTCTGAAAATCTCCAAGGATGGTGTTTCGACAGCCTCTCTGTTCAGTCTGATCTGGCGCTGCACTAGTTAGGTTGGGAAGAATTTCTTCTTAATGTCCAATTGAAATTTACAGTCTGGCATTTCCCCAGTGGTCATACAAAGGATGATACATATACTGTATATGTATATATGCACTGGTATCATAAAGAAAAACTCCTGTGTGTATTTTTTGCAAATATTTTTGCTACATTTTTCATAGACTAGTTCCAAAGGCAAATGACACCACCACCCTCTGCATTTAGTGTTTCCATCTTCTCATATAGGTATAATATTATTGCTTACCAGAAATACATTGTTATTCCTTTTTTCTCTTACTGCCTGTCCTGGGAACTCTTTTCGATTAACCAGTGATTCAGTGAGTGGAGATTTGAACAAGTCATCATAAGGAAAGCAAGAGTGCAAATCTACAATGCATAACTATTCCATGGTCACTGTAAGCATGCTTTTACCCCAGGTAAATGATAAAATAGCTCACCTCAGTGTAAGTAGGGTAAATGACCTTTTATTTAGTGTGATATCACACATTTACTGTGGGATATCAGTGTGCACTGTCTGTTGCCCAGGAGTACCTGATATGCTGGAAGCTTACATCCAAGCTTATCCTTTGAAAAGAAGTTCATCTGCTCGTTCACATGTCTTGCTTGTGACCTCAGGTTTGGTTACCTGCATGGCTATGTGCCTCTGGAGATTTTTGGGACAACTTGCAGCCTGTTGCTTTTCCTCTAGAGAGGAACTAACAAGACATATACAATAGTAAGCCCAGTTCTTGACCCTTCATTGTTATGATCCTGTCCTTGTTTCCCAGCTATTGATATGCTCTGCCACAGTTTGCTTAGTCTGTTATACGAGTAGGCAGTGCACAGGAGGACACAAGAGTTCCTGGTGTTTGTGTGGCCTGTCAAAGGCCCGTGTCAAATTCCAGACCTTGCCTTTCGAATTGCAGAAAATCTTTGTGCTCTTGTTTGCTGTAGTCCTCCAAAGTTTATGGGTTAAACTTCAGACACTGGCTTTCTTAAATACTTAAGGCAGACTTGGTTTAGATAAAAAGGAAAACCACAGGGCAAAATGAAAGCAGCAAATGGATGGTTTCCAGAGTGGCTGAAGCACCAGGGGATGTTCTGCCTGTTCAGGCCAAAATGTGTTCTCGGGCTTCCCCCAGCCAGGGCAGCCCCCAGCTCCTGTAACTAGGTCTATGTCTGTGAAAACCAATCTGTTCCACAGATAAATCTGTTAAGCTATGTATGCCCCTTCCAAACTGGACTGAAAAGCCATTTATTCCAGCCTTGTTGATATTAAGGTGGCTTCTGAACCATCCACTGCAGCCTGTTCCTAGGATTACCATTCTCCAACCATTTATTCTTTGGAAATGCTACAACAGCCCAATAAAACAACTCAAGTCCTAGCTCAGCTTTACAAACAAGTCTCAGGGATAATTCAGCACCTTACTATTTATAGGCTTCTATTTTTGGAGTTATTTGGGATGAGAGAAAAGATGATAAAGATGTCAAGGCAGTAGTCTAGGATTCAGCAGACCTGCATTCATTCCCTGTCCTACACAGAGCTGCTGTGTGATCCTGGGATGGTCACTTATCACCAGAATTTCAGCTGACTTCTTAAATGCATGTTGATTCTCACCGGAGTAAGATATGGGTCGTGAACTCCCCAGCAGCAAACTAGCGATAGCAGAGCTTCCCTGTTTGATAGGAAAGTTGAAAGGATGAGTACAGTAAAGACCATGCAAGCTCTAGGTACCAGGATAGGACACATTCATCCCATCTTTTCAGTTATTTTAGCACTGAAGAGAAAATGGGCATTTATGTTTTTTATAACATGTGATTTATAACTGCAGTTCACATATGGACAAGATGTTTTGCCTCATATATACATGTCAGAGGGAACGACACAGCCCTTGGTTAAGTTTGTCTGAAATGATATTGCATTTTCTAACTAGAGTGCCTTCCTATAAAATAAACAGTTTCCTCATTGCCATTTCACTTGTGCTATTACGCTGATTGTTGCCTTTCATTTGCCATAAAGCTGCCCAGGGTTTTCAGGGCCTAATTTGGGTTCTTACTCAAAACAAGATTTGTTATAACATTTAAGTGGAAATGTCTTAGCTTTGGTGTGTACCGCTGAGGCACATTAAAATGAGATGTTTAATTTTATATGATTCTAACATAGGTGTGATATAATTAAAGTGTAAATCTCTGGAGAGATTTGCCTATTTATTCATTTTGCCAACCAGCATGAAACTCCCTTTACCTGAATATTCTTTCTGGGGCTTGGATAATGCAAGCACTTGCACAAATGCATAGTCATTTTCATCAGTGTAAGAAAGCTTTGCCTGAACTAGTTTTTTCTTTGTGTGTTTTTTGTTTGATTTTTGTTACTGATTATCTGTTGTTTGTTTGTTCCTTTTTTAGGACTTTGAATCCTTTTTCTCTGCTAAAGAAGAAAATATTATTTATTCGTTCCTGGGTCTTGCTCCTCCTCCAGGCACAGAGGTATGCACTGCTATCCTTCCATGGGGGCCATTTATTTGATTTTAATAAAAGATGAAGGTAGGGACTGACTCAGCATGTCAAATAAGGGACAGTGCCAAGTACTACTTTAGATGCTATCGCAGCAAAGTGTTCGTAAGGAAACAAAACAGTGGCTGGTTTAGTACTAGGAAGTATTTCTCTCTTCCCTTCTTTCAGCACAGGCTTGTTGCCATGTGTTCAGCTGAGGATTTTTTATTGAACACAAAGCAGTATTTTTTCATGTGCAGCTTTCAATGTAATGAAATTTATAGGGTGTATTAATTACAGGAGACATTCACTTCTCCTTAGCTGCATCAAACCTTGAGCAAATAGGGTTTGTATTGGCTGCCAACAGAGGGATGCTGGACCTAGTCCAACCTGAGTATGCCCAGGCTGCTGTTCTGGGGTTCATACGCTCTGCCTTGAGGAGATAAGTTAAGGCCTTACCCAAGACTTCATGAAATCCCTTTGGCTAGTCTACCCATTCTTCTCCATCCRCTGTATTTTGACAATGTTCTAACATATTTCTAGCAAAAGAAAGAGGTGTTTCTTTTTTGGCTTTCTCCTTTACTGAAAGCAATGTATTTTTTCTTTAACACAGTTGTTATTACTTAGAAATTTTATAACTCTTATCCTGAGATCATGTCAGATCATAATCAAATGTTTCCATCTTTAACATGGGTGATTCAACCAACAAAATTAATCAAGAGAGTGGTGAGTCAGACTGATAGCTGTATTGTGTGACATGGCTAAAGAACTGCTCTGGAGCATGAGATTTGCTTTCTAGTCTAATTCTGCTACCAACTGTGGAGCAGCGTAGAGTAAAACACCATTGTAAATGCCTCTGTTTTTCCTCTTCTGTAAAAGCAGAGAGAAAAATGAGCAAATGAGCCTTTGCTAAGTGCCCTGAGATCTACTGATGCAGAGATACCCCGGGGAGATCCGCTGTTGCTGTAAATGTTGTCTTTGACACCATGTCCCTGTGTGATAAGGAGCAAGTGATTTGAACTTTCTACTTTAGCTGTCCCATCTCCCACCAAGGGAAATTAAAATTGCTTGCCTGCTTCACAAGGGTCTTGTGAGGATTCATTTAATTAACATCCACAAAGCCATGAAAGTCTTAAAGGACCTACAAGTATTACATATTATAATCATTATAAAAGATATGTGGAGAATCAGTGAGATAACGAAAATTGCATTTTTCCACCTTTTCACTTCATATATTATCTGCTCCTTCATGCAAGGTTCTGTTAGGTAGTATGTCTGTGAAGCAAAGTAGCAATTTTTTAGAATTCAATCATTCCTACCTGACAGCAGAGGCTATTACAGTTTCTAACTTGTGACAACTTTGTAAATGTTGAAAATAATAAGTTCAGAACAATCTGCCAGGCAGATAACTTCTCGTGCTGTTGGTAGCAAACAAGAATGGTTTATGCTGATTAACTGCTGCATTGGCAGTGTTGGGGATTGTTTCAGTCCAGAAAATAGAATAAATAAGAGTGCTTTTAAAGAATATGTGTAAAGAATGGAAGTATATTTACATCCTGCCCGTTACAGAATCTGTTCCTGAATTTGAGAGAGAAATATTAAGTGTTTTAGCATTTTTTATTGCAGAGGTRTTTCTCGGCATCTTGACTGCATACCAGTCTGGCTGTGCTTTGTCATACAAGTGACCTTGCTGCGGTGCTTCTGTTTTCTTTTCATTAGGCTGTCAATTCAACCTTAGCATGAAGTACAAAGGGTGGTTCATGACATTGCCAGCAGCATGAATCTGCGAAAGTATGTCAGGTGTGGAAGAGATGCTGATGATGACAGATATGACAGAGTTTCCTACTAATCCCTTCTTAAATCTTTTTTTTTTTCCTGGAATATGGTGATAATTTACAAAAGAAGCAAACTCTAAAGTATGAAAACACAACAAGTCAGTAAGCTTTTGCCTTATAGGTGTTTTTACCTCACTGAGGCATTATAAAGATTAATATGAAGCTGGTGTGCTTTTTATACTGACCGCTCCTGCCTCAGAAGATTCTCTTCCCTTCTCCATCCATCTTTTGAATCTTATTGTGCCAGCAGTAGGTACACTCTTTAATGATCATGATGCTGTTTCTTTGCACAGCCTACTAGGATCCTGATCCAGCACTGTTTTTAGCCTATTTCCCAGAACAAGCAGAGGAACCTTTTGCCATTCCTTCAACAAATTCTAACTTCCTAACAAAATAGTTGTTGGAGAATTAAATTAACTGCCACATCAGTCTGCTAAGTGCACAATACATGTTTCATTTTTGCAGATTCTCATTTTTGTAGCCCTGACTTCTCTCTGGCATAGATGGCTACAATTTGCCACCAGACCTCATTAAGAAAGGTACCTACACTGGACACCACTGCTAGGTATGTGGAGCTCTGATGGCTCCAGGAGCTGTCAGTCCCAATGTGCAAGTACAAGCTAAGCAGTAAATCTGATTTGTCCAAGCTAAGCAGTAAGTCTGATTTGTCCAGGACACATCAGAATTGCCACCAAGGTGCAGACTGACAGACACATGCAAAGAAGCTCTGAGTACACATGGATATAGAGGAGATCCTTACCAGATATGCAGCACACATGCAAATTAGTCTTTGTGCACAGTATCCTCTTACTTAAAAAAAAGCTTTAATTGTTTCAATAGGAACCAGCAAGTCAACGTCAAAGTTAACCAGGCTGGCTGGAAAACAGGCTGGAGGCAGCTCCCTAAGTAGGCACTTCTCCCGACAGTCAGCCTTACTGTGACCTATGCTAAGGTACGCACTGTAGTACAAATAATGAGTTACTGTGTTGACCACTGTTTTCCTGGTCCCAATCCAATAAAGTATTTAGATGCATGAGTGGCATGTGAAAAGTGCTGTAGCTCTTGGTGAAAAGGCTTAAGCTCCGAATGCTGAGTCCTTGCTTAGGTCACTGTGGGAATCAGGCAGAGTTCTTCACACTTTTCTTCCTATATACCAAATACATTATTATTATTTTTTTATTATTATTATTATCAGGGTGCTTTTTGGCCATAAAAATTAGTGACACTGTAAGAAATCAATGCAATATTTTTGGTGTTTCAGGAAGAGTCAATTAGCTCACCCCCTTCTCTCTCTCCTGGAGCCTCCCCATCACACTGGTTATCGTATTTCCCTCAGCATCATTTAGCAGCAATGAGCACCACAGTTTTATACCCCCAAGAGGACAAGCAGGCATAGTGTTTGTGTTAATAAGTTCTTTATTCTGTTACTATGGAATACCTTCTCACTTGAAGGAATACCTGGTCTTAAATACTTCTATTTAATTCAAACTTCTAAATAAACAAAAAGTTTCATGTCAGACTGGGATTTAGAGGGCAACTATACTTTATGCCTGACCCAAAGATCACTCAAGTTAGTGATGGATTTCTGAATGATTTTGGTTAATCTTGGATTAGTGGCATGAACAACGATGTGCCAAGAGTATACAGGTACAGGACTGAGTTATAATCAATGTACTTCTTAAATCTAGGCTAATGAACATCAGTCTCAGATGCCACAATGTGGTTTAAAGCTGGGTACGTTTCTTCTTAGGGCCCCATCACTTTTATGCTCARTCTGAGACTGTTCTCAGTATAGTATAATGCTGATATTCCAAATATCACAATTGTCCATATAATCAGTGAAAACTCTGTGTGTGTGTGTATGTGTCTGTGTGCTGGCTGATAACATGCTGCTTCTAGAGTTTAACTCTTTCAGCCATGAATTTTATTTGCCTTATCTTCTGAGTAAGTTTATGATTCATCTCAGACAGTTTTACATGATGGTAAATTTTAGTTAAAATGCCATCATCACTCTTTGTGTATTTTTAGCCAAAAATATTGAGAACTGGGATTTTAAATGTTAGGATATATATTGAAAATAAATATCCAACCAATCTAGTCTTCATGAACACTATTCATTTTAGGAACTGCTACAGAGAAAGCATCTGTAAGGAAATTATAATTTGCTTAAGCATACAATGTATAAACACAATGTTGCACAAGAGAGTTTCAATATATTTCTGTATTACTACATATTCTTATCTTCAAATTCTTTGCTAGCTCGTGGGGCAAAGGTAAAAGATAAGTTAAACCAAACAAATGTCTCTGTAGATCTAGTTTTAATAACAATGCTACCAGCATAAGAGTGCAGTGAGCCTGCAGTTTCATGTACACTTGAAACAACACAGGGTTGCCAGGTAAAGAAATAGACCCACCTTCCTCCTGATCCCTCCCCTTACTCGCAGCTGCTCTTTCCCCTCCTCAAGCATCCTCCAAGTGCTAGCAAAAACGTTTGTGCAGCTGTGGAGTGTGCAAGCTGCCAGAGATAGAACTGTTTTTCTTTTTAAAGCTTTAATCTAGATCAGTCCCCTGCTACAGTTCACCATGCAACCCTGCAGAAGCTTTTGCTGATAGCAGGGGAAGGGGCAGTGCAGCACTGTGAAGGACTCCTGGGAGGGCCTGACTCGCTTCTCTGACACTTTTTGCTAATAGTGTTCTTTATTATTTTTTGTTATCCCCTGGGGAGGGGAAGGGGAGTTTATGAGCCTTATGAGCCTGTTAAAATCTCTTTTAACAAGATTCTTACATAAAAAGCATGTTTTCCTTGATTCAGGAGAAAACTGCTAAAGAGGCACCAAACCTTACAAAACAAAACCATGGAAGTATTTTGTCTATCTTTGCCCTACCATGATACCTGCTTCCAAACATTCCTGTCCTTGTTTCTACCATTTTTTCCCCAGTCTAGCAGAACATCTCTGTAGGAGAACGTCTTGTATTGCATGGCAAACTGTGGGGCAAAGATCACAGAGCCAGCACTGACCAAGTCTGCTTGAGGGCTATAAGCCAGATAGCTATGCCGGTGTGATGCTTCTGCAGGATAAGTATACCAGCTGAGGAATCATACATGATGTAGGACACACATGATGTAGGAGGGGGACTTGTGAAGCTTAAAGAACAGAGGATCTTGACTGAGGGCTTTTGTATGACTGCAGAGGCAGAGATGAAATTATGGAAAAGCAGAACAACCCAAACCTTCCAGGTGGATGAATTGTAAGGACTCAGTCTCAGGGATGAGAAAGGAGCTCCTCTTGTGTTCAGGGACATGCCACTCTGCCCATAGGATGTAGGGCTTGGGAGGGCACAGACACTGGAGCCCAATTCTGTGATGCTGGAGGCAACCACGCCGGGTAGTGCCTTTCAGAGATGGTTGGGCTCCCCTTTAATGAATTAGGTCTTTTACCTCCAGTTCTTCTACAAGAAAGCTCTTCTAAAATTGCACACTGCTGATGTTTAGAATCTTCTTTCTGATTTTCAGCTTATTTTTATTTACAGCTGATTTGTACCCATTTTACATCTACTTCAATCTCTTCCTTATCCTGTGCCTCCCTGATGTTTACTCTGATCTATTTTTAGAGAGACATCATATCCCCTCACAGCCTTACATTCACCTGATTTAACTAGTGAAGCTTTTTTTGTCACTCTTTCATAAGACAGACTCTCTACTCCCTCAGATATTCCTGTAACACCCCTCTGCACCTGTTCCCATCTGAATTTCTCTTTCTTGAGCCTGGGTGACAAGAATGGTACAGAATGATCCTGAGAAGGTTTTGCCTTTGCTCATACACTGACATTAATGTTTGCTTTTAGCTCCATCAGATATACCTCACCTGATACATCTGAGGATCACATTTATTAGCTTTTTCACTGTTGCATCACACTGATGGCTCAGCTATTCTGTGATTAATTAAAATTCAACCATCTTTTTCTTCTTTGATCATCTCCAACTAAAGAGGTCCCAAATTACAGCAGAAATATCTGTTTCTAATATCTGTCCCAGAACTACCTGTCCCTAATAACGTGACTTTAAACGTCATGCTATTGCATTTCATCCCGTTCCTATTATTCCACTCAAGGCCATTTAGGTCTCCTTTTATCTGACACAGTGTGTGGTCCAGTGTGACCTTTCACAGCTACCTAACTGAAAGTACAAGATGACTTAAAATGAAGAGCTTCTAGGAGTTGCTTGTTCATGTTGCTGGGAGAAATAGATCTGCTGGATTGGTATGTGAACTGAGGAATAGTTACATGATAATTTTAAACAAGAAAGTTAAGAGTCTGTATATGAAATCCTTTATTACATCTGTTTCCCTGTAGCTTCCTGATGAAGTTTAATTGGAATGCATGCTGGTGAAAAAGACTTTTTTCCCTGAAGCCCGAATGTGCCATCAGGGTGAGCATCAGTTTCTATTAAACTTTCCACAGAAAAGTTAGGGAATCTACTCTGCTCCGAAAAGAAAATAAGGGGCTTGAATTCATGCTTTACATATACCAACCAGTGGTCCTTTGACAGGAAAATGTCCAAAAGGGAATATTTTCATTTAAGTGCTGAAGCAAAATTAGAAAAACACCTCCCAAAATCATGCAATCAAAAGACTGTATAGAAAGAAATTGTTGATCACGTGTCCTGAGGCTAACAATGACTTTTTCTTTGCTGCCAGGAGACTGAAAAGTCTGATGCCACTGAAGTAAATGAGGCACATGCAGAAGCCAAAGCAGATGAAGAGGCTCAGTCTGCTCAGTCACCATCAGAAGATCAACAGGTAATTTTCCCTTTTCCATCTGTGACATGAGGGTTTTACCTGTGGTAAGCTAATGAAACATAAACCCACAAGTCCTCCTTGTGTACCGCAGGGTGGGAAGACTGAATACAGAGTGGCCTCATCTGTCTTTTGGATGCATTTATTTGATATCATGGTGATGTGAAACCCAGATAAAACTCCAGGAAACTTTGTTCTGGACCTTGAATCACAACGGTTGTCTTTATTTAACAGTTTTCTTTTCTGCTTTTTACCGAATGCTTTTTTTTAATGCTCACTTGGAGCTGCACTCTAGTTATGGAGAAGAATTGAGAACTAGACATCTGAGTCCTATCTGTATGGAAAAATTGCTGCTATCAATGACCAGCATGTGTAGTGCTCATAAATCTATTTGTTAAGCACACATCATGTACTGGCATTGACTGCTATCACAGCAAGCCAGACCTGACAGTGTCTTCTCCAGGCCATGAAGGAACCTCTGGCCAGCGCAGAAATGAAGACCACTGTTACCCTTTCTGCCCACATGGGCAGATCTCAGACTGCAGTGTGAAAGGTTCTTGGAAGAAAACATCTGAGTTGCTTCATCAACTCCCTGGTGTAATATCTACAAAATATACCATTCACATTCTCCTGCACTGAGCTAACATCAGTAAAGTACTTGTGGTATATGGAAGCGTAGCTGGAGCCTGCAAAAAGGGCCAATGCTGTTGTGTACAGGTTTCTTCTGCAGTGAGGTATTTATATTACTAGCCAGGTTCTAGCCCCATTAGAGACTGAGTAGAAATGGACCCTATATCTGGAGACAGGGATCTGGCTGCTTTATGTCTCCTGATGCTCTGCCAGTTTGGCATTTAAGAATGGGCTTGTTTTGATGTTGCAGTATCAAGTGACTCTCCTCCCAAAGAGGCAGGCCTGCTACTGAATCAAGCACTTACTTACACTTGTTCTTTTCTGCTGTGGTTTGGAGCTCAGACTCTCTCTGTGAAATATTTGTCACAAATGCAGCATCTGTTTTGCTAATGACCACAACAAACATGTTTTGTTTTGTTTTGCTTTTTTCATCTGGCTACAAAGTTCTTCCAGAAGAAGCACCTCCCTCTGTAAGCCTTTTCCGATTCCCATTTTAACAATTAGCAAAGCATTAGGCTGGAAATGCATTCTTTCATATAGCTTCATGCAAGTCTCAGGCATCAGGGAAAGTACCATTTAAAATTTCAAAGTTGATCCTGTGTGGCAATGAGGAGAGACACTGCCCTTGGCCGTCAGTGGGAACTGAAATTTATCCTTAAATAGTTTCCAAGCCCTTTCAATGTGTCTATAAATTTCACCAGCTCATGAATGCCATCAAGTGCCTTTTTGCTCAAAACTTAAGAGAAGCTCTGGATAAAACTGCACTGCATTCTCTGGCTGGATTAGGTTACATGCCATTCTGGCTGGCAGTCTATTCTAATGTTTTTCAAATGAGAACAGAGTGCTGGAACATGTCTGCAAATGTGTCAAGCAGCTGTGTATGAGAGGCTTTGTAATGACATAATGCAATACCATTCCTATACAACAAGCACCTTGATCCATTTCACAGAGAGTAGGTTGGATCTGTAAGTGGAAAATATATTGTCTTTTAGTTTTATGGCAGAGGAAGGGAAGCCAGGCAAGACAGTGTGCTTGAACAAAACTTTGTATGGTTATTAAGGCATAAAACTTGATTAGTCTTATGAATCCTCCCCTTTCACCTGCACAGTTTCGGCAGTGTTGAAATGTAGTCTTACAAGTGTTCTTGTTTAAGGGGGAGAAAAAGTCTTCCTGAAATCATCTAGCTCTGATACCCACCTTCTTTATGCCACATGATGTATAATAGCTCCTAGAGGGAGGAAAAAATACTGTTTCTGTTTCTGTCCCACTCAGAGAGGGTACTCACGACTGCAGGCAGTGAGGTACCAGCAAGGTTGCTCCTGGGGACTTGCAAAAAACATTTTTCTTCCTGTTCTACCACCCACTTCCCATGTCACAGAGGACAAATCACTTCAGTGATGTGGCATCTGTCTGCCTTGCCACAGTTAATGCCAATTGTCACTTCTCTTGGGATGACATGAATCATTCTTTAGAAATTCTGGTATCTTCATTCACTACAGAGAGCATGCAGAGGACTAATTTAGATGAGATGAATTACTTTGAGACAGCTAAAGTGAGATGAATTCTGCCTTTTGTGTCTGTATCTCATTTTTCCCCCTATAAAAGAGAGCTAGAATAACTTTTCCTTACCTGGCCAAGATTTTATGAATTTGTACATTTAAAGGTTGTGAGGTTGCCATTGAAGTACCTTCTTTGGATGTTAGGCTCTAAAGGATACATGTAGCATCAACATAAGATTTTCAGTATTTCCCTCTCTTTAATTCTGCAGCCCAGCAGAATTATCTTGTTTGGCTGCTTGACCACCTTGAATAGTTGTTTTCAGGGTGTTATTCCTCACTCGTGTCTTTTTTTCTTCTAGCTTATTAAGAGCTGGTCTGTGCCTATTGTGTTCTGAAAGGGTGGCCTTTTTATCATTGGCCCTCTGTGGTTTGCAGCAAAACTGTTGCATCTTTTGAACTCTAGTCAGGTCCTGTTTGGATTGTCAACTCTTTTGACAAACTCTCAAATCAGAATGCTGTAATTTACACATCACAGTTTTACATTCTGCTCCTGAATTAATATACTAAGGTGAATCAAGCATTGGCAATTTGGCCTTACTTAGCACTTGGTTTCAAACAAACTTGAAACTGACTCTCCGATGTAGGGTGTAATCCAGCCTGCTTTTTCTCCACTGACTCTGCAAGAAAAATGCACGCCCTGTGGAGCAATTCTAGAAGAATCTTGGCAAGGTAAAGATATCTCAGTGTTTGCCAATGAGCATATGACAGATGAGAAAATAAACTGTGACAGTCTCAATTGTGGAGCTGCATGGAGGGGCCCCAATTTCAGGAGGCTCCTCCCATGCCTCAGGAGCAGGAATGGCAGCCAATGGCCAATGTAGGTATGTGCAGAGGCTGCAGCCCTTCTCTGCTGCTTCCTCCTGCACTTGCTTGGAGATGCAGAAGTCCAGAAGCTCCAGGCTTTTGTCTCAAGCTGGTATGACCCTGAGGAAGCCAGCAAGAGACCCCAACCCTCTGAAAAACAAATCTTTTAAGCCAGCAGCTGTCTCCTGGAAGCATCAGGGATAAGCGCACGGTGTGACGGGTTGTTCTTCACGCCCTTCCCATTAGATCTGTCAACAGCATTTCAGGCTGCCCTGGACTCAGCAGCTCTAGCCCCTCATTCACACGTACATGCAGGAAAGCCCAGAGCAAGTGTTCAAATAGAAAGTCACAGATGCTGCAGTAACAGGAATAGTTTTCAGCCTGTGTCAGCAGGGACAGCTGCACTAAAATTTCTTCATGAATTTTTTACTTACCTTAAACCTTCCTCCCCTAATCGCTTCATCAGGCTCATCCTTCACTTCCTCCTAATCCTTTTTCAACTCTAATCCCCATCTTCTGGAGGAGAAGATTGGGGGGCCATTTTGCTTGGATATAGTGTCCCTTTCTCTTGCTTTGTCTGTCCTTTCGTTTCTGAGGTTTTTGAGGAAGAGACTGTGACCTTCTACAAAGCTGGCACAGCAGGGGCTCTGATTCTGCTGGTCGCTGGATGTGACGGCAATATATTTGCTTTCTTCATACTATCCATTTTTATCTTTAGATTTTAGCTTGGGTGTAGAAACTTATTTAAGTGGTGTCCCAGTTAAATTAGTTTCCAGTACAGATTAAGCTCACTTTGAGAACAGGGCCAAATTATTTTAGAACTGTCTTCAAAAATCATATTGTAATGCAAGTCTATATCCTAGCTCAGCAATTCTCCAGGCCATATATCAACTCTGGCACTGCAGCTCACTTCCCTATCCCACCTCATTCTATGCAAATTCCTAATAGCCTTCTGTGTGGTACCATTCCTTCTGCCCTTTCTCTTTGAGTTCCTGTGTAAGATTAGCTCTTCCCTCCAATAAGCAGTTTGGTATTTGACATTGAATTCTATTGCACTGTACRTTTATATTTTCTCTCTTTTATCCCACTTTATCACTTTTGCTCAATCTATAGTCTAAAGTCAGTTTGCCTTATTTCTTATTCCCTAGTAGTGTTGAGCCAAGGCATCTGTTCCAGCCTATAAATCATCAACAGAATAGCAAGCCAGGTTCTGAGTAGTGACTTACAACACAGTTAGGACTCTGTATAATACTGACTTAACTTTGATTTTGAGGGCCACATAATTAGGAAAAAAAAAAAAACTGAAAAGCCAATCAGAACCCAAGCCCTAATACTTTGCTTGTAAATGAAGCAGATTTGATTGGAAGTAATTGAGGAAAAGGGGATTGTACTCCATGACTTTATAGCCCTTTTGCAAAGTAGAAGCTTGGCTTAAATGTGCTTTGTGAGTTATTCTGGAGGACAGTAGCCCAAAGTAAATCCACTGAAATCCACATAATTTTCCTAAATTCAGCATTTTAATCTCTGCTGTGTTTTACCTATATGACCTCTGATATTATTTCTTTGATCTGTCTTTTAACCATTTTCTTTTATATGTTCTTTCATGTAGGAAAACAAGGAAGAACATGCAGCAGCAGGGGTATAGTATACTGTCTGGACATTTTGCTTTCAGCTTTTGTTTGTGTGCATGTAGTTCCTCTTCAGTCTCATCTCTTCACTCAAAAGTTAGCAAATTCTTATTCATGATGCTGAATATACTAGTACTATATTCTGCTACGATAATTATTGGTCATATCACAGTTCTATTGTTTTGGAACAAAGATAGGCCTTTAATTATTTAAAACTGTAAATGGAAGAGCAATTGTCTTTCACAGATTCTTTAATAAAATTTGCCAAGAGCTCCCAAGACACGTATACCTTTGAAAATCACTAACTGACACCATGCTGATTACATTTTCAGTGTTCTGAATGTGTAAGAGCCATTTTAACAAATTAGGTAATTAGGTGAAGGATATATTTTCCCTGCCAAGATTTGTAAGATCCAGGTGCAAATTCTTATATACTTTTCTCCTTTGCCGGGGCTTGCAAATTTATGCCTTGAATATTTCTCCAGTGTTTTCATTAAAATTATTTGGTTGGCTGAAGGCAGGGGCTTTAAGCTTTAAACTGTGCCATTTCTCCTTTATGACAAATAAGAACTTTTGAAACAGAAACATAGCCTTATCTTCTGACTCTCAATGATCTGTCAAGAGTCTAGTTCCTGTGGCATGAATCTTGACTTGCTTACTGCTCAAAGAAAGCATCTAATTCCAAATATTGAGTTCTGTGTCATATTTACACATATTTTTATATTCTCATTTTGATCTTGAACGTCTGTTTACCGCTTAACCATCTACCTTCTTCTAAATTATCTAAGAAAGGTATCTTTATATTCCAACACCAGCCTGCTAACTCCATGAGGCTAGAGCCTTGTCATGTTAAGAATAAAAACTGTATACATTACTCCTCTGTTCTACTTTTGTTTTATGCTCTAATAAAATTGACATTTGCTAGAAACATAACAGTTGCAAAAGAAGAGGACTGTTCAGTTTTTCCTCAGTTCTTACATGACCTACTGAAATATTTTCTGTAAAAAAGGAGGAAGAAGAAGAAAAGCAGGAAGAGGGAGAAGAAAAGGAAGAGATGGAGGAGACAGAGGAGCAAGAAGAGTCTTAGTACACTTTCTTATGACACATTCTTTCTTGAAAAGGTTTTCAGGTAACTATTAAGGTATCCAGCACAGTTTCTAAATGTTCTTAAAGAAACATCAACTTGAAAATTTTGTACATATTGTTGTTTTATGCAGTAACTGTGAGGACAAGCATGGAAAGAACTTACCAAATCCCAAAAAAGGAAGTTTTATGTATTTGACACATAGTGGTTAGTCATAACTATTCCCCTTAAAGAGTCTATTAGTTTTCCCCATTTCCCTAGAATGAATGAAGAAAAGTTTCCTACACCATTGTGTCTGTGATCCCTAATATCCACCACTGCAGACTCCTTGATCAATTCCTCGCAGCTCTTACAACCTTCATCTCCCTGCCAGACTTCTGACCTTTGCTTCAGGCCTATTCCTTAACATCCCCAGCTCCCTGTTATGTCCCCTAAGTATGGCCACAGCAGCATGCAGTATATGTGTACTGCTTGAATGGTCAGTAAATATGCGCTAATTGCCCACCTGACGGGCCAAAAAAAGCCATTAGTTGTGAGACTCATATTGCAGCTTCACCTTCATTTGGGGTAAGAATTCATCTCTTCACCCTCTTACTCAGCTACTAATTTCTCTGAAATTTTTAGGAGCTTCATGTCTGAAATGAAGTCCTCTCTCAAATTTGGTTGAAATTGGCCAACATTCAAAAAAAAAATCAAAAAAAAATTACGGGGGAAGGGAGAGGAGACCAAGAAGCAGCATGACACGCTATGATTTATTACTCTGATTGCCTTAGAAACTAGGCCTAAAGTGACTGTAAAACCACAGAACAGGAAACATCTGGGGGGCAGAATTTGTGCCTGTCCAGATGTATGAGCATCCAGCATTACTAAAGTTTTGTCAGCATGTGTTTTTAAATTTAGTTTTCAGGTTTTCTTCTCCCAGCTACTGTCTCTTCTCCTCCGCATGGAAATAGAGATCAAACAATCACTTAATATGAAAAAATTGTTTACCTGCAAGAAACCTGGAATTTCCAGCAGATTATCCCTTGGGTGGTATGACTCTCTCCCAGTTGCAGACACATGGTGTGATATATTCTTCCTAGAACTAGACAAATTCCCAGCTAATTCTACCTCTGGGGTAAATGGCCATAGGTTTCAGCAACCATACAGATGCTAATGTGAATACCCAGTGCCTCAGTAGGATAGAAAAGCTGTCGTTTCTTCCATGCTGCCTCTCCCAAATCAGGGTTCCTCTGTTGTTGTTGGGAGTTAATTCAGCATAAAGCTGTCTGATGTTCAGACATGCAAAGTCATGCAAGGAGTGCTAAATTCTGATTTACTTTCTCTTTTTCTTTTCAGGAAGCACAAGCTGGAGCAGTACCACCAGAGAAAATAAAATCACCCTCTCAAATAAACTGTCATTTTCTTTCATGCCTGCACACATATGAGGATTTAAATATAGCAGAACAAAGACACCACTCAGTCCTACCTTTAGCCTTTATATATATATTTGGTATTACAATTGCTTGTTAAACTGGGTCCTCTTCTATCTGACGATATTTCAGTTGATTGTTATATGTTGGAATAGTATTGTCCATGTCAAATTTTAGATTGTAAGCTCCTCAGGGCAGGAACCATGTCTTTCTCCATGTTTGTATACTGCCAAGCGTGTTGCTGCCACTCAGCATATAACTACACTTCAGTGAAGTTGTATGCAGAGAAAAAGAAATTCAGCACTGAAAACTGCAAAGATGCTTCCTGTATACAAGCTTTGTGAGTTAATTCTCCCTCAGCTGGCTTTTGAAAATGATTGAGATTTCCACTGTACAGCAGTTTAAATAAATGCATTTTGTGTCACATCTGTTCTTGGTTTGCAAAAGCATTCATTTAACCCCAGCAAGTTATGCTAACATCTGTAAAGTTAAGTTTTCTCCATCATTACAGTTGTAGGTTATACAAAGTCCTTCAGCCTGTCTTGCATTCCTGCTGAAGTTTTTGCTGTTTTCTGTGCATTTGCTTACGTCCTACAAGACGTACAAGATACATGAGCACACTCTTTTCTCATCAGTGAGGCACAATCAGATCAGGCATGATCAGAAGCTCACACAAAATGAGAAGAGAAAATAAAGCCTTTTCTCCCCTTTTACGCTATAGGTCCAGGGTTAACACATTCATTTCAAATATGGAAAGCATAGTTGCTTATCCCATATCTGCCTCCTGCATCGACCATCTCCAGTCTGTCTACAGAAGACCCTGCACTGCCAAGATACACAATGTTTGCTGAAGGAAAGAGATATCACAGTCCCTTCTACTGCAGCTATTTTCAGTATTCATGGATACATTTGTATTCACAGGGCCAGGGAGATGGGGAAAATTAATCCATGTTCATGCGCTAGCTGTTGGCTAGAAGTTCACCAAGGAGGATGGAGCTTGGATTTCAGTCTCTTGGCCAATTGCTTGTTAAGAGATATATAATTGCTTATAGGGGAAGGGAGAGGATGAGAAATGCTCATTGCCAGAATAGCTTGTAGCTTCATAGATGAAACAATCTCCAAAGGAACAGCAAGTTATATTTAACCCTGCTCAAAAAGAGACTGGATTCTCAAGTTTAGATTTCCTATACTATGAGTTTGGACAATAACGGCAAATTAAATGGAAGAAAAATTTGTGGAAGTTTACTGAACACGTGGGTACATTTTTTGTTCAGGATACATCTTAAGTTGCAGATTGTTGGGAAGGGATGGATGAGGAATCAGTGCTGTCTACCCTGTTGCTATACTTGCAGATGATGCTGAGCTCAGAACTGGTAGCTGCAGCTGAGGAAAGGGACTTTGGAGTCATCACTGACAGCTCTCTGAAATCATCAGCTCAATGTGCAGCAGCAGCCAAAAATCAGCAAAGTGTTGGGAACCATCACAAAGATAGTGTGATTTTGCTGGTTTATGAAGCCCTGCTGAGGCCACATCTTGAGCACTGTGTGCAGTCTGGTCTCTGCATCTCAAGGAAAGTGTAGTGGTATAAGAAATGGTACAAAGAAAACAGCTAACTAGTTCCAGTGGATGAAACAACTGCCTTATGAGGAAACTAAAAAGGCTGGCACTCTTCAGTTTGGAGAGGAAGCCAAAGAATTTACAAAAATCATGAAGGCAGTGGAGAAGAGGAATGAGAACTGTCAAAAAATCCTGCAATACTAAAATGAGGACACACGATCAAATTAGTAGGTCAGTTTAAAAGAGGTGAAAGAATACTTTTTTTACACTGTGGGTAGTGAAGTTCTGGAATTTGTCGCCACAGGAGGTCGTGGAGACTGACAATGTCAGCAGGCTCAGAAAGGTATTAGACAATTTTAGGAGCAAGAGGCTCATAAACTGATATGAAAGCCTGGGATGTGGCCACTAACATTCCTAATCCAATGATTGTGGATGTTGGGGATTATGAGCAGAAGAAATTGAATATAGTGGACAGACCCATGTGTTGTCCATGAATAGCATTGCCTATTGCCATTTTCAAAGACACAGTAATGGACTAGGTGAGCCATTGGTCTGACCCATTTCTTATGTTTCTGTAGGTGATATTCCTCCCTGGGCAAATGTTCCTTATCTCACTGGCAGCCAAACTGGGGTGGCAGTCACAGCCACAATAATCCTGAGTGAAAGGCTGGACTTTCAGGGACAAGAAAGATAACAGGAAAGCCAAACTGTTAATCACTTTGGAAATGCAATAAATCCAACACACTGAGCATGTGTTGCGTGTTAGTCTGCATGTTCATAGTAGCCCTGATATGCTCTTGAGCTGTCTGGGCTTAGTAGCGCCAAGGTACCGTAGGCTCTGCTTTTCCCCTTGCTGATGTACAGACCAAAGAGCCTAAGCATACTTGGTTAATCAGGCAGGCCCAAAGGCGTTAGACTTGAAACAGAAGCACCGCGCCTTGCATATTCTGGTATTACTTGTTAAGGGAGAAATATGGCAACCATGTTCTCGAGAGGGCATAATCTGGAAAGCTCGCAAGGGAATGTTAGGAATGCTAAATCTCAAATACCAAAGTGACGTACTGAACCGATCTTTCGCTGGTGACATAAGATAGTCTAAGTGTGGAGAGAAATATATGCAAATGGGATAGCTGATGTTATGAATGTCACACTTGTGAAATAGATCTTTTGGCACATTCCTTGGGGGAATACTTTTCTGCATTTGCTGATCATCTTTTCTGCCCGATGAAAGGAGGCTGTGAGTATGCAGAGGATAAACTGAAAGCTAACTGCTGCTCTGTAAGAATGCCCTGTGATTATAGCCATAACGAATGCTAATTCTGCTTACATAAGCTTAACACTTTCTGTAGTGATTTAGCGCAACTAGTAAAAGAATGAAATCTCTTCTGACTACAGCTGAAATGAAAATCAGTAGCACAAATACCTGAGCTACTGACTTAAGTGCTTTTTAAAAGCATACTGTCTCTATTGTTTTATCATTTGTTTTCTACTGGGTGAAAACTACATTCAGTAAACAGGGAATGTCTGGTAAACTGCATTTCATGTGTTTCAGGAAACTAGATGCAAAATTGTTCTGGTGCACCACAGTTAAATACAAAACAGCATTTTACCTCTTCTGACACTTAAATATGTAAAATATTTTCCTCGGATGCTTGATGCTGGAAACTTCTAGTATAATGAAATAAGCTAAGAGAAGGAAGGTTTCAAGCTACGCTTCCTACAGACCCATACATGACATAGGATGGTGGCTGTTTACACCTTAAGACAATTGATTATGAAATGTAACAGACTACTTAGATTTAAAAGAAGTGACTGCAAGTACCATCACGAAGTAACTAAGTAGCTAGGTCAATGGGTTGTTTTCTAGGAAAATAAGTATTAAGAGCACAGCTTTTAGTTAACAAAAGTACAAGGCAGGCATGGAAATTGTCAGACCACAGGTGAGCATAGCTGGCTCTGGGATAAGGTCCAGACAATATGTAAAGGTTCACAGTGGTTCTGGCACAGGAGGATATGCCCAATGCAAATTTGGGGGTTAGAGCAGTTGTTTTTTTAAACTGTACAAAAGAAAAGGTGAATGTTGAACAACAGCAAAGCAGTTGGTCACAACATGAAGAACAAGAGAAATCAGAAAAAGGAAAAAACTCCTGCCACATTCCCTGCTGGTGTCTCTAATACTCTGTGTGGCTGGAATATGGATACAAGACTGCCTCGCTTGTGATGGAAAAGGTTTCAGTCCGTTGCTAGCCATAAAGGGATTTGAATAACAGGTCCAGAAGGCAGTCTGTGCCATGCTGTCGCTTGCAGGAGAGCACTTTTGAGCCAACTTAAGAGGTTTTCTTCTAAGAAAACTCAAAGAAGAATTAATTCACTGGAAAGGAGAGAAATTATAAGGTAGTTTTGACAATACAGCACTAGCCCTCAGTCTGCATTTCTGGTCACCTTTCCAGCCACCACATCTTTCCACCTGCCTTCCAAATAATAAGACTTGCTAACAGTCTTCTGTTTACTGTGAGACTATCAGTGTTAAAGGAGCTAAGACTATTTATCTGCGCGCTTTGAAAACTTCAGAAGACTGGAACTACATTGACAAATGGTTTGGGAAGCTGAAAACTCAAGATAATGATTTCTTAAGAAGACAAATAGAAAGTTTAGGGATTGATGTCAAATATCTCAAAGAATGCTTGCTGTTCCTCCAGTTACAAAGTCATTGCCATGCATATGGTGAATAGAGGAAACAGCAACTCTCAGATGAGACTCTCATTCCTAATGAATTACTATCTTGATTTTGCTCTTGAGGAAATAAGGTGTGGAAGTTGAATGGCATGCTTAAAACCACAGGTCAAGGATATTAGAATACAAATTAGATGTCAGACTCCTGAAGTGTATTCCCCTGCTTCAGAGCATGTCACCGATGGTTTTGCATGTGGATCAGACTTTCTGTCACTAAAAGTGGGAGAGACCTCGAGAGTCCTTATCTCAGAGGAACTAGGAATGAATTTCTGAGACTACCTGGAACTGCTTTAGAGTAATCACAGCTTCTTTGAGGAACAATATCTTTCCCTTTCAGGGTATACGTTTTGCAAGGAATAAAGTTGTCTTTACAATAAACAGGTTTAAGARAAGCTGGGTTCTGATGCCAGCTTGGCCAAAACCATTTTTGACTGTAGACTATTCAGTTAACTCCTTTGCACCTTACTTTCCCTGTGAAAGTGATAAAATACTCATGATACAAAATTTATGGGAATAAAATCAAAGTATCAACAGAACGTCCTCTGCTTACCCTTGGCTAATTGTGTAACTCTTTGGTCAAAAGATGAAAGTAAAACTGCATCCTCTTTCTTTGATAAAGTTATGTGCTTCTGAGCAATTGATTCCACATAGGCAAAAATGTTAATTTCTACATTTTTCTGGATTATTGTTACCTGTTAGCTATCATAATTGCCTTCTCCTTTACATCATGTCTCTACTGCTTTCCAAATATTTCTTCACCTAACTCTACTGCTATGCAGCCTACAGAATAAATGGCTGAGAAAATGGACACTTTCCCCCTGTGTTGTTCACAGGTCTAGATCAGAATCAGGGTTGAAAAAAGTCTGTTTGGGGATACCAACTAGGTCAGCATCCCCTTCCTCTCAGAACTTAAGCATGTATCTACACACATGTATGTCACAAGGTCTCCTCTAAAGCGCATGCATGTTTATATTCATTCGATCAAAGACAGGTTCGTAGAGCTTACACATTTACTAAGCAATATATTTTGAAGATGAAGAGAACTTATCTGGGGTTCCTAGATAAAGAAAGTTTATTGAAAAAGTTAATGTGTTTCTGAAATTGCAGAAGCTAATTCTTTGTTATGTAACTAACTGAGAGAAAAGGATGTCACATAAAATGCCCCCACTGCACCCCACTAGCTAGCTGTGATTTTGGTGATAGGTGTGAAAATCCTAAAAAGGGCATTATCATCTCTAATTTTTCAGAAATGTAATCCTTAAGAAAAATGTGAGTCAAGAAAATGAAGCCTAGAGGCAGAAAACAATGCCAGAATCTAGAAGAACTTTTTCTTAACTGCTTAGCACCCAAATGGTGTTGGCAGATCAAAGACAAAACAGAAACCTTGTCTGGGATGGTTTGTTGTCTCCCTGGGCCCATCAATGATCCATCTAACACTCACATACACTTTCCTATAGAAACCCACGGCTGCGTGTTTATGCGTTCCTCCTGCCTTCACCTCATCCAGCTTGGCATCTGTCTCCTGGGGATGAGCAGATTCCTGTGCACCTGCTGAGTCAGCTGTATTCCCCTCTGACACAGCAGGGTGGGATTCCTGGTCAGGTCAGACTTCCTTGGTCCCAGTCAGACATCTGAATGATATCACGAGCTGCAGAGGAGTYGGAAAGAAAGTTTCTCTGAGCACAGATACTAGAAATTGGAAGCTGGTGAAGCCCATTTCTTTTAGATTTAAAATAAAAATTATCTTGTTGCTACTATAAACAGCTATAATGCAACTCTAGGCTAATATTACCGCATGCTGTAATCACATGCCAGGCAACCCCCCAATAACCAAAATATGCACAGTCCTGATATAACCAAAATCTGACAAAGGACTGTATGCACAAAGAGCTGCAAAACCCCACGAGGAAAAAACACCCTGAAGGATATGATAAAGTGATAATGGGCTGGTAAGTCCAGATAGTGCTGCTGCGACTCTGTGAATGGACGGAACTGATCCGACTGACCCGGGAATTTGGAATTCCCCAAGCCCATCGGCTGGTCTGAGTCACTTGCCCACAGACACCATGGTCTTGTTCCAGCAAGCTTTCCAAGTGTCCGTGGTTCTGTAAGTACTTGCATGCCTAGATATTAACCCTAGCTTGGTATTACTGGATAACTGGGTTTATTGCTGTTTTACTGGAATCGTGATGATATTTGTTTGCCTTTATTATTATTCTGTAAATTCAAGTAAACTAGTTAGCTTTAACCTGCTGGTCTTGGTGTCTGATATTGTATCCAAAACCACTGTTACAATGAAACCTTTCTGTACAACAGCTCACAATAGTGATGTTTTGTACTTTAAGCTGACATTATAGTGGTACAAGTTGAACACTCAAGGTTGATTCTCATTTTTTGACCAGAGGAACTTCATTTCTCCTGCTGCACTGAGGCCACCCAGCTGTAATCACACTCTGCCTTTCCTTACCTGCAGGGAAAGCCAAGGTACAGCCAGAAGATGATCAGGGAGCCTGACCAATAAGAGGGAAATATATGTGCTATTAGGATGGCATTTTAGAGTTCCAGGGTTTTTATTTTAATTTTTCTTTCTTAAAATAAAAAAAATTCAATGGGAGATTTCTATAAAAAGTGTTCACCCTTCTCCATTTTCATTATAACTTGCTGTGAAGAGAGAGAAATATCTCCAACATTTCCCAGTCACTTGCACATTGACTGCATTCAGCTTCTCATCTAGTCAGTACTCAGCTGTGCACAGGCATCACCAAGCATAGGGTAGCAATCAAATCTATCTATCTTCTCACCACAGCATCCCAAACAAACAAACAAATATGTAGCGAAAAAAGTCAGCTAAGAAAATCTCATTTGAAAAGACAGACTGAATTATCTTTCTTGGGTGTTTGCAGTTCAATAATATTCAGAGTGGGTTTCCTCTTCAGTCATCAAGGATTGCTGCCTGCTATGCTTGAGCTTATAATGATATCCAGGGGGAGATGCCAATAGTAGGCTCTGAGGGATCATGTTAATAGGAGAGTCCCAGTGAGCATAGGAGATAATTTACATTATAAATACTGAAATACAAGGGAGTTGGGAATGTGTAAACATAGCTGTGACAGTTGTCAAAGCCAGAGCACCTGATTCCCAGCTGACTGTCCGCACAGAGCTATTTCTATGCAGTTGCTAGCAAAGCATGGTTGCTTCAGCTCCACTGACTTTAAAGGTGGGATACTGGATGAATTCTATTTTTTCTGCCCATCCCCATTTCTAGCTTTCCAAGGAATTTTTTATTCTTTCTGACCTTGAAGCTTTACAACATTTGAGAGGTAAGGCTAGAAGAAAGTCCGTTGACTTTTCTCCATAGTGTCTTATCATGCCTGAGGAACATCTGTGTGCAGGTGTGTGACAAAATCCCCCTCCAGTGCCTACAAGCTCGTAGGAGGGCAGACCAAAGCAGCATGCCAAGCAGCTGGACACCTCTGCTATTGCCGTGCCTTAGCCTTAAAATCATGTTACCCTGATAAAGTAATCAGTCTCAGTCAGTGCTCCTAGTGCAGAATCCCTCAGTAATAAAAGGCAAACCAAGATCCTTGGTCCCCAGCATGGCTGGAGTCACCTCCTGCAGAAAACCTCCGGCTCTTTGCTGTGGTGGCTCCTTGGTGGGGCCAAAATTAGCTAGAATGTGTCTTTTTCTTTAAAGCAAGTGTGCCAAAAGTCAGTGCCAGGCTCCTCCTGTCTAGGCCTGGGCTGATAAGAGCATACAAATACCCAGCCCAAAAGGGTGTAATCTCTAAATAGGAAAGGGCCAGTTCTGACAGTGAGAAGGCTAAGTATGCCGAAACTCAGTAACTAATACTGCATGCTTGCAGGTCGGAGATTGCCCCAGCTGCACAGCTGGAGGGCAGCAACATTTAGCAGTTTCAGGCCCCCGCTGGTGGCCTCTCCCCGCTGCGCCATGGATGAGCTCAGTGGCTCTTGGGCTTGCCCGGCCACTGGGCAGCATGAGGACACCAGCTGCCTTCCTCCCTGCTGCCCAGCCTCTATCCCCCCTGGGTGTCTCTCTCTTTCTCTCTTTTTCTTTATAACAAAAGCAAATTGTCTGCACAATAAGCTCCAAACAAGCAAATAAAGCAGATGCATCCTCTTCCAGCATCCCCCCGACTGGAGCTCCAGCTCATGTGATGGACACAGAGAAAAGCAGGGCCATGTATGGGGCAGTCGGGTGGCCTGCTGGAAAGAGCTGGGCTGCTGAGGGCTGCTTCTCCAGGGCTCACAGAATCACAGAATCACAGAATCACAGAATCGCTGAGGTTGGAAGGGACCTCTGGAGATCATCTAGTCCAACCCCCCTGCTCAAGCAGGGTCACCTAGAGCACATTGCACAGGATTGCATCCAGGCGCTCCCACAGAGGGAAGCCGTCCCAGCCCACCTAGCTAATTCAGCAGCAGCACCTCAGATGTGAAAGCTCGACACTAACTTACTGCTGTTTCCTACCTGGTCTGGAGCAGAGGGAAGAATAAGCAAGAAAAGCAAGGAAGTAAGCAGAGGCAAACTCGCTTTGGGCTAAGAGGCAGCTGCTGGAGTCACTGTATGTGAGTGATGCCCRGGAGTCAGAGGTGGAGCACTGGGTGCTAGAGGATTTGGGCTTTCTGTATGCTGCAGTACTCTTCTGTAAGGACTATAGTATTGCTGGATTTTAATGACATGATGTGCTGCATTAATATTGGCCGTAGTCAACCTAAATGGGTCTGGTACAGGCGTCCATGTGCTTCTAATCAGAATTTGCTGAAAGCTAGAGGAAGCAAAGGGAAATGATATTTGACTTCTAGCTGGCCTTCAGGCTGGTTTCAGCAAGGCAGCTGGCGTGGCCCATGGGAAATCCCAGGAGAAGCTGGAAGAGAGGAGCCTGCCAGGAGTGCAGGGCTGGCAGCTTCTGGCTCGATGGGGCAGTGACCCCCATGCTGTATGCTGGCATGTGGGCAATGTGCCCCACCAGGCAGTGGTAGAGGTGTTAAAGATCCTTCAGCCACAAGCCCTGTATGTTCATGCCTAAAACTGTGAGAGGAGTAAGTGGTGGGAAGGGGGGCAGGAGAGCAGCAGGTTGGGCCGAAAGGCCTCGAAGAACAGAAATGAGCTGCAGTTCAAGAGTTCAGCATACCCACATCATGCGCTTTGGGACAAAGAAGGATTTCTGCTGTAAGCTGGGAGCTTGTCTCTTGGGAATGATATAGGAGGAGAAAGGCTTGTGCACACTGGTTCATCTTAAATGGACATGAAACTGTAATGCTATGCAACAGTGGCAAAGAGAAATGTGATCACTACACGTATTAGAGGAGCTATTTTCAGAAGCAAAGGGAATACCAAGTAATGTTGCATAACACTGTAGTGGCACCTCATTTAGGATACTACATAATGTTTGACCCCCTCTTCCAAAAAGGATGAATTCGCACTGTGAGATCAGGGAAAAGCTATTACAGATATCTGGGCTTAGACTGTCTAATTTACAAGAGGAGGCTACAGGACCTTGGTTTGTTTAGCCGAGCAAAATGGGTGAATATTGATACAGTTGATTCTTAATCAGGGTCAGAGAAAATGTGAAGTAAAGTTGGAGAAGAAACTTAATCTAGAGGAAGCGGAAATACGATGGTTTGGCAGATGTAGACTGTGCATCATGCATTACAGGCTATGAGGAATTGCATGCAAAATAAAGCAAGGAGAAGTGACTGACAGTAAGACAATGTATCCTGAATGTACAGAACAGGTTGTTTGGCATACTGAAAAACGGAATCTCAGCACATGTATTTCCAGAAGAATCTGAAAATGTTTATAACCTGAACAGAGGAGGCAGCTTGCAAGACACTGGGAATGATAGGTTTCCTTTACGCCACTGAATGGGTTTTCTGTGTAGCAATGCAGACGATGCTTTGCAGGACTTTGCAAGGTAGCTGGGAGCTTCCCTTGAGAAACTTGCTGCTATTAGCAACCAGGGTTTCACTGATGGAAATCTGTTATCTAGGGCTGTCTGGAGTATTACCATTTTATAGAGATAGCTTAAGAGAGTGAATTCAACCAATGCTACATATCCTTAGTGGTGTATTCTGCACTACTGCTGTTACAAACATATTTTTCCCCTCTAGCGATCTTAACTTGACTGTTACTATTCCTAACATCGGCACCAACATCTTTCCTCAAGTGACTCACACTGAAAACATAGGTATTTTGGTGCACAATGTCTTAAAGGAGCGTGCTGAGGTCTTGCCTCTGATGTTCAAACAACACGAGAGCCTCGCAGACACTTGATCCCCGCCAGTGTCAGCAGGTGGGATTCCGAAATGTGTGCTGATGTAATCCCCTCGTGAAGGGGCATTTGGGTTACAGACAGGCCCATCTAACAGTTGCACTCAGAGCCTGATGGGGCTGCAAAAGCTGGCGGCAGGGTTTTTTGACATACCTTAGACGAAGGTCAGCAACTTTTAAAGTAGGGTGTTTCAGGTGGCATTTTTCTTTTCTGAATTAGCCGCGAAGCCTGAGGTGGAAACCCAGGGAGTGCCTCTGCCTCACCTGGGGTGGAGGAGCTGTGCCAGGCGCTGCAAGGTTGTCTGCTGTTTGGCCCAGACCCAGCGCACGAATTAGAAGTCATCGTAAACAGGCACACGGAAGAAAGCAGCCTCGAAAGCACTGTTGCAAACGCTGCATTAAGAGATTAATTATTGAACAGCTGGTTTAACTTCTGAACGTTGACTTGTCATTTGTGTTTGATTAAGCCTTAGTCAAGCAAGGAGATTCTGCAGAATGTGGCTGCAAGATAACGCTCGCTGTTACACTCCAGAAAACAGCAGGGAAGGGTTACAATAACCAAATTCTGATCAAATTACAGTGTTATCAATTAGCAGTTACTAATGTCTCAAATTAGGTGAATGGAAAATCACTCCTGAACTGTACGTGCCTGGTAAATTCGCCCTAACCTAGAGGAGACAAGTAAAGACAAATCCAAGAGAGCGTTATACTTGTTGACATATAAAAAAAAATACTGATATGCCAATTACACTGCAATCAAGGATGGCAGAAAACTGAAGCACTGGAATTGGTCAGAAGAACTTGTTTGTAAATGGAGTTATCAGAGGGAAAATGTGAATGGAAAGGGGAGCAGAACAGAAGCATTAGTTTGGAGTGAAGCTCTTAACTTTAAGTGACAAAGCTGGCTTGCAGAAAAAATCCCAGAGACCATTTGGGCAAAAATAATGACCTCAGTGACTCTTTTTTGATTAGTCATTTAAAATCTTTTGTATAAGTCATTCCTTTTAAAGAAGTTTTACTGAAAATAAAACGTTTCACAAAAGCAAAGATTAATGACCTTTTCAAATTTTACGAAATTTTATAAAAGCAGCTACTTTCTTTTAAATCAGCATTTAACAGACCTTTTTTTAAAACAGCAAAACCAAAGGAAAACATTCAAAAGAAAGCCAGAAATAATGCATTTATTTCAATTTCCTCTTTTAAGACCCCAAACATTTTCCAGTAGGCTGAAACAATTTTATTTCAATTAGAGTGTTATATTTTTGAGCCAGCTCTATTTGTTGTGCATCCTTCTGCTCCTAAGTGAAGGGACTAGCAGTTAGTTCCCGAGCATGAGTGCTCTGCAGCCTCCACACATCTCCTGGCAAATGATAAGGGTAGTAAAGAGACAAACTGTTTAGTTCCTAGGCTCATGTCAGTTGGTGTACAAGAAAATTATTGTTGTTTCCTGCTCCTCATAAAGAAGAGAGCATTAGTCCAATGACTATTTTGTCTGTCTTGTTGTTGTGGCTTACAATAATGGCATGAAAGCTTACTGGGCAATGTGTGAAAATATTCTGGTGTCGAGGGAAATGAGAACGTAGATGGATGGTTTTGTTTTCCTTAGGGTAGTAATGGACTTGACGGTGGAGCAGCTGACTTGTAAAGTAGGGTGGAAGGTGGTAGACTTTTTGATAGATGATCTTGAAATAGTCATTTCATACTAATTTGCTGTGTAGTAGGTTCATTGAAGAGCGTATGGGTTAATGTTCAAAATACAGTGGAAAAATGCGGTATGTAACTGTACATATATACCCAAACACTCAGAGATGTCAGGAGAAGTTGCTTTTAGAAATATAATTTTGCTAAATGTCAAGTGGTTTTTGTTTGGGAAACATTGTCCCCTAGCTTATTCTAACCTCAACAGTTCACCTTTTTTGCAACATTTCAATTAAGAAAAAGGAGAAGAGGAAAGGCCAGAAAAATACAGTGCTGGTTGCAGGGTGCCTAGGAGCAGCCTTGGGACGGCCACTGCGGTCCCAGGCTTGGCAGGCACATGGGACCAGCCAAAGCATGCAGGGCTGTGGGGCTGGGCAGGATTTTTGGCTTTCCGTTGAGCCCCTGCAGGTGGGGGAGTCAGTGCCTTGCCTGGGGCCATCAGGCTCCAGCTCCCTGCAAACCAGGATGGCCAGCTCCTGCCATGCCTGGAGGTGGCAGAGCCGCCACTCTGCAGGGCCCCAAAATCCTCCTGTGAAACACGGGCATGCAAGTGCCAGAAAATCTGGCGGGAGCTTATGGATGTGTCTGAGGGGACATGCTGGCATTTCTGGCTGCGCGCAGCATTCGGTCTCTGGCTTTCAAGAAGTCCATGGGGTATTTTCCTGGGAAATAATCTGCAGTGTCTTGAAATTTCAGTGGCTTCTCAGTTCTTCTCACTCTTTCTCGCCTTTTTTTTTTTTTTGAGGGCATTAAATTATCATCAGTTTAAAAATATAACCTGTCAGTCATCCACCCATACCAAAGAAGACAGATCTAGACTTGCTAGATCTGAAGTTGCTGACCTATACAGTTTTGAAAAGTTCTGTCATTAAGGATCTTTTTAGACATCTAAGCAAGCGCATCAGCTTTTTTTTTTTTTCCCCCTAATGCCTTTTTCTGTGATAACTAGTAGCATGGGTTCATGATCACCTTCCTATCACCCAGAATATACATGCTTGTGCAACACTATGTACTTACAAAATTTTGGGGAGGCTGGAAATACAGGCATTCAAATTTGATGCTTTAAGAGGAACCCGTAAGATAACTGAGCTAGAGACACTGCAGTCTTTAACTGCTTAAAGATTGGATGGTTTTGTAAATTTATCTATATCTAATATATATTATTAATATATATTTATATGATTATTTTATATAATTATTAATATATTTACTTATACTTAATAAGTTCAATACYGATGCTTTGGATTTACATTTCTCTAAGGCATTCATTATGCACTGCTACATCACCATATGTTTTTGTTGTGTTTTATTTATCTTCAGTTCTCCTATAGAATTATGCAGTTGCTAAGTAGACCTCCAGCATGCTGAAGCAGTGAGGTTGCTATGGGTATTCCATGGCCATAAGTGCAGGGGCTCTCACAGTCCAAACGGCCTCTGACCGCGGTTTAATCTGCACAACAAAAGCTTTTCTGTGCTCAAGCGGGCACTGAAAAGGAGGCTGCTTGTAATATTAGCATTGACACATTTTTGAGACCAAGGACCAGAGAGGGAAAATGTGAGTTTGACATACTTAATTACTCTAAAACTCTTAAATAATATTAGCAGAAGGAGTTTGTGTCTTTAGTATCTGTACGTATCTGAATGCCCTTGTTAGGCAAAGCTCTGAGCCAAAGCTCATTTTATTGAGCCGTGCGTGTCGAACCTGCTGAATTGACCATGAAATAGTAATTTATTGAGGTAAATGTTATGGAATATGTTTTGCAGTTGTTAATATGAGGGCTGCGTCCAAATAAGAAGCTTGTTTTGTTCTTAATTACAATTCCATTTCCTGAATTCCACTGAAGGGGAAAAAGCAGAGAGCTGATTAAGTGGTCAATAGAAAGCAAGGAGCGGATATGTTTTTTACTCATATATGCTTCATTGTACTGTGCTAAAGATTAATAAGCTTTCTTAGCAGAGGCCTTTATGTGGCAGATGGGTGAGCTCGCACGCAGAGACTTTCCTGCTCTGACCACCCAAAGCAGTGTCTCGGCGGGAGCTTGTGGGGGTGCTGATACCTCCTTTTGTGGGAATGCCTTCGGAGGCACAACACGCCCTGACCTGGGGCTGATCATGGGTTTGTTCTTCTGGAAAAAGGGGGTTTGAGAGGGCAAATATAAATTAAAGATAGGCTAAAAAGCTTATAAATAGAGCAAGTTGAAAACGTYTGCCAGAATTTTGAAAATTTTTTTAATGATAAAACAGCGTCTTTCATAAAGAGATATCTGGCAAGTGAGCAACAAGAAATAAATATGTAAATATTTAACTGAATACTGTATACACTCCCATGGTATCGGTATCTCCAAGTGAGTCTTTTGTGGGTTAGAGTTGAAAAAGGGCTGAATATAAACAAATATTCCTGCAAATCTCAGCTCTGGAGAGACCTAGGCTCACGGAGCTGCCATTATGCAGAGAAGAGCCAAAGTGCTGAAGAGAAAAACCGTGACAAGGAGGCTTAGTGCTCGAGCTTCTTACTTGGATGAGGCAAAGAGGAGAGCAAGGTCCAGTCCTGGCCCAGTGACTATTTACTTATTTTATTCAATAGCTCTTAAATGAACTTGGGGTTTCCGGTATCTAAGGCAAGCACTGCAAACACTAGCTAATCATATACAAACAGGGAAATCCCTGCCCCAGGGAGACATATCTTAAGAGCAAGGAGTGTTTTACTGGCATGTGAAGTACAGACCAAACCTACCGGTGTCCAAGGGAAGCTTCTGCGCTTTGGTGCTTGCAGGTCTCTTATTGTCAATAAGGGTCTCATCTCCCTGCTGTGCATGCCAGGGGCTTGGGGGGTTCTTCCTCATCACTGAATTCATCCCCCCATGTACTGTATAAGGCATTCAGACAAAAAAAGAAAAAAAAATAGGAAGCCATTGCTCTAGAAAAAGTAAGGCATGGGTTACATACCCAGGAAATTACAGGGAAGATGGATATCTGGCTACCAACATTCAGTGTCATTCATCTGAAAAAAGCAACTACGGATAAAAGAAAACAACAACATGGGAAAAAACTGCACAGTTCTTTAAGTATTAATATTTAAAAGACATTGATAAATACTAGTGGAGCCAGTGGTTTTGCTCAATTTACTAAATCACTGCAACCAATACCTCCCAGGTAACAGAAAAAGTCTGACAGTGTAGGAGAGCAGACTTTTGTAAACAGATGGATTGATGGCTGTATTGACAAACAAGGTTTACCTAAAAATGTAAGTGCAGTAGTTATCATTTTATTTCAGGCGCTTACCCAGCCATGCTTTATAAAATCAGTAGGAGGGTTTTAAGGAAGTTCACTGAATGGTCTTCTCTTGTGGCAAACAGGTTTCACTTCTTGGAATTCTTACTTTTAAATCAAGCTGAAATATTTCAGAGAGGAGTGATGTCAAAAATGATTTCATTTCTGTTGAGCTTTTTGGAGATCTTTTTTGAGTTTTCAGTCTTTTTGAAGGTAATATTGTGTCAGATTTCCCTTGTGTCCCACTTTATACCAAGGCTGTGTCTGACAGCAAATTAGCCTGTTGCATTCACTTGGGGCTGGAGCATTCTGCTCTGGAAGCAAAAATGTGTAGGAGCCTTTTTTGCTGATGTTCTAGCACCCCCCCTTTTTTTTTTTAATCAAGGATAAGGGCTGGTGCCACAGCCTGTATAAATCTTGATGCACTTGTAATGATATAGCTCTGTTGCCTTCAGTGCCAGCTGAAAAACAGGTGAAAAGTGTGAAGACTTGAACTGGGCCCGATTTTGATTTCTGTCACATTTGTGCAATTCTGCTGGCAGGTCTGCTCTAATGTAGGCTGGTGAAATCAGGCCATCCGTCCTAACGACAATGAGCAACCTGCGGCTTGTGCCAAAACCACCTGCTAAGGTGCACTCAATTCATTAGGACAAGCTCCCTAATTTTAAACTTGTCAAACAACACGCTACGCCTTTGCTTGGCTGTACGTAGCCCTCATTAGGACATGCGCAGAGCAGAGCGGCAATTGCTTCCAAGGTATGTTTATCTCGCCTTGCAAATGGTGGCCCAAAAGCTGCACTGGCGAGCCGGCCCTCCTGGTGCTCCCAGCGGCGAGGCTGCAAGACCAGCTCCCGCCACACAAGGTCCCAGGGATGGGTCACCCAGCACAGCCAGCTCCTGCCCGTCTGCCCCAGTGCCGGCGGAGACGTGGACACCTGGTATGCTCACACGCATGGCGGCACTTTGCTGTCTCTTCTCCTGGTCCTCCTGGCACTTCGGTGAACCAAAGGTGATATTTAGAGCAAGTGCTTGCTTGTAAATTTGTTTCTGTGTCTCTAGCTCTCACCTCTGCTGATGCTTTGGGAAAAATCATTCTGCAAGCTTTCTGGAAAGGTGTTTTTTAACATGAACTATTTTCCCTCTGAGAAATATTGGTGTTTCTTTAAAATACAGAGAAGAGACAAAAAAAACCAGATAATAATACTCTGTTTTTAAAATATGAAGGCTTTGGTGTGCTTGGTTTTAACCCAAACGAACTGAAACTTTCCTGTCGACAACCCTCATTTTGAGTCAGATCAAAAATATGCTGTTTGGATACCTTTCTCTTGGCATTTGTTCTTTTACCACCCCAGTAAAGGGTCATGCTGCTAATAAACAAACAAACAAACAAATAAACAAACAAACCCAGCAGCTCAGAGGGATCCATTTCTCAGAGCCATAACTGAATGACTAGTTTTCTGGCACTGCAATCAAGTTCCATCAAAACCTTCACCTCGTGCTATGTACCAGATAATGGAGCTGAGATCAGTCAGTGCTGAGAAAATGTTTGCAGGCAGATAGGTTGGAGGGAAAGGAGAAGGAGTTATATTAAACCTGGTTTTCAATCATTATTTCCCTGGGACTGCATTACTGTCCAGGTGGCAGCATTCGTTCAGCGGGCAAAGATTTGTTAGCTCTGCTCCGGTTTTCCTGCTCTTTGTCATGTCCTCCCGGGCTGCGTGGGGAGGTGACGGACAGTCTCAAAACAGTGAGGACTTCCAAGCACAAGCTGCCAGACGTTGAGCCTAAAACCAGCATCCCAAAGGCAGGGGTCCACTTTGACTAATGTTTATCACTCCTCTGACCAGCACAGCTCCACGCTGGCTACTGTGAATCTTTGGAGTTTTTCATTAATGCTTCACTACTGACAGGTACGAAATAATATGGTGCCATAAAGGGAGACAAAGAAAGACTGAAGTATCCAGTCTGTGTACCTACTTTCTGCAAGGCTCAGGATTTTTCCTTAGGGTGAATGTGCCTTCCAAGCTATCATTCATTTTGTTGTGTAACTATACTGTGTTTTTACTTGTGAGACTCCCCTATCCACAGCTTTTGCTTCTGGATGTATTCCAGCCCCAAGGCCAGTTCATGTCTTTAAATACTGACCATGTCCCTTGCCCTTTCCTGGGAAAAGGAAGATGGGGAAATGTCTCTGTTGATTTCTCTGAGGACATAGCATTTAGGTTTCTCAGCTTCTGAAGCAGCACCCAGCCACTGGACTGCTGTATGCAAGGTAGGCACTGGCACCAGCACTGCTGTGCAGGAGAGGAGCCATAGCTTGTGTTTCGTGCTGAATCAGTGCTCTTTTAGTGTGTCTTAGAGATGCTCTGGGCTCACCTTTCTGATAACATTCATTAGGAGATTAATGTCCTGCAGGAAGCTAGTGCCCTGTTTAGCTTTTGGATGCTAGTTKAGGCTGGCAGAAGTGGAATAACCAGCTCTTTGGGGTGGGACAGTTCAGGAAGTGGCCAGAAGACAGGTGATTGATGCGGGGAAGATGTGGCAACTGAGTCATAACCTCTGATGCAGAATAAAAATAAAGCCTTTATGTCTGCCCCATCTGTTCCCTGACCCCCAGTCAGGCATTTGGTTTGGGAGCAGAAATCCCTTCTTGACCACCTAGYGAACAGCAGAAAGCAGGGCATATGAGCAAGGCCCACATCTTGCAGCTTTGAGACTGTTCTGGCCCAGTGTCTGGCACCTAATTGTGCCTAATTTTTTGATGTTTTGGGTTTTTTTTATGCTTCAAGCCAACAGGCAAGGCAAAGAGAAATGAACAAAACCCTCTAAGCACTACTTCCAGCTACTTGTGCAGGGGGCAGAGGTAAAAAAAAAAATGCTTTCCTCCTTCCTGCAGTTTGAGGCCCTGGAGCATATGATTTGATTATCGTCATTGTCCTAAAGCAGTGTTCAGAGCCTGCTGCGAGCCTACCTACCATGAAAAAGGACATTTACGGAGGATTCAGAGGGTCACAGGCTCCCAGGGCAGACAGGATGACCTCCAGCCTCTTATGGTCCCCTGCACCTCCTGCCTGCTCCCCACGGAGATGTGCTGCAGGGCTCTTTCCAGAAGCAACCTGAAACACCCTGGATGGCAAGGAAGAGGTTGTTTTGTATCTTTTAGATGGTTCCAACGTTTCATAACCTGCACTATTAGGAAACCATGTCTTATTTAAAGGCTTAATGGGTCCAACTCCAACTTCCAGCCGCTATATGAGGAAGAATGTGGGGATGTTGTCTTGCCTCAGGGCAGAGCACCTGCAGGATACTTAGTAGGACCCTGGTCTCTCCAAGAGGGATGTGGAAGGGATAGGAAGTTAAAAGGATCTGGACTCTGGAAAACAGGCCAGCAAATGTGACATGTATTCTGCTCAGATCATTCAGCCTATCAAAGAGAAGACCGAGGACAGAGTGATCTGAGTGCTGTATATAGGACACATTTGTAGGACAAACCATTGAGTCCCAGCCAGCTGTGACTCTGACGGCGTCTGAGGGGTCACAGTGGCAAGCGGCCAAACTCCACGACACCATGACGAACATCTGGGCATCATCTTGCGGAATACGAAGAGCAAAATGGAGGTGGCGTAAACTTAGCATTCATGTCAGTGAGACCAGTACTGGCAAACAACATACAGTTTTAGCATCTTCAGGAAAAATCTAAGCATGTTGGAAAGAGCTCAGGAGGGAACTGCAGGCATTACTGGAGTGCTGGATAACATGTCCTCATGGTAACAGTGAGGAAGTCTCTGTTACCATAAGCCCCCAAACCACAGTCAGGATCACACAGCCTCCTATGCTGTGAGGACACAGAATGTGTGCAGTCCTTGTCTTGACCCACCTGCAATTTAGGGAGACTATGGGGAATTTTTTTGCAAGTTTATTCAAAAGAAAATCAAAAGGCAGCTTGATCACAGTCTATTTTTACTTATATAGGGATAATAKAGCTCCCTTGAACAGGACATAATCTCCAGCAGACAAAAGCATAGCAAGAAATGAGGCAAAAAAAATAACAGCATGGATGGTTAACTGCTTGGGCAGCTTATCACTAGAAGCAGAGGTTTTTCTGTTACTCCCAGTCTTTAAATGAAGCTGGAATTCCTCTCTGAAAGGTAAACTGTAGTTCAGCCAAACACCACCGAGTTCATGCAAGAGTCGTGGGGTGGTGCTCTCTGGCACGTGTTATCCAAGAGATCCTGCAAGGAGTTTGTAATATGCCTGCTGGCCTGGCAGTCGATGAATCTATGTTCCTGTAATTAAACACAGAATTGCAGAGAGTCACCAGTTGTCTGGGCCTGGCTGCGCTGCTTCCTGGTCTGCTCAGCTGCTGGGGCTGGGCTGTGCCAGCCGCAAGCACGGCCCTGAGCTCGCACCAGCCCAGGAGTCTCTGCCCTGGGCTCCCAGTGCTCTCCATTGCACATGGCCAGCAGCCAACCCCTCAGTGTTAAATATTTATGAAAGAAACAACTCAGGGACTTTTTATGAGCATGTGCTTCCGCTTGCATCATTACAAGACATTACCATAGCTTCAGCTATTCTCAGTAGATGCCCTAGGAGCACTGATCTGTACAGGAGCCAGCTGCGGACAATAGTACATAACTTATAACACTGGCTACCCCTTTATATTATCAGCTTGATAGGTATTTAAGGCCTTGTTTGCACAAGTAATTGCAGTGCTTTAATGATTTTGATATGATTAAACCCCCACACAACCCCCACCTTCCCTCTTCTACCCAGCGCAGATGCTGTTATATAGATAAAACTACATGTGTAGTGGGATAACAGATGTGCCCAGTTTACAAATAGAGTTCATGCTGATAATAGCCATCTGCCAAAGATGTGATTTTGAACCAGTAAAATTATACTCCTATAAATATTATGGTGGAAACCATTTTACTACTGTACAAGTGGGCTTTATTGGTACTGATTCTCCTCATATGAGAATAATCTGTGCTGCTGTTGATATCTTTATAACGTGAACTGTGCCCATTGAAGAAGTGATGCTGTTATTTCAGCAAAAGTCCTAGCCCTGAGTGAAAGAAAATCTGTGCATAGATTAGATGTAGAAAAGTCCTTGATCTTGAAAAACTTCCACATGAAAAACTGAATTTAATTTTGCATTAAGGTGTAAAGTCTGCAAACTGCCACTGCAATCAAGTAATAAAGCTGTTAAAACACCCAGTACCCTGCACCCAGCCTGTACATCAGTTACTCTCTTCAGCTGCAAGTACTTCTCTTCCTTCACCCACAGCTGTTGTATCAGCACATGCACCCAGAATAACCCAAGGAGAGAGCTCCCACTCATTTTTTTCCTGATGTTAAAAAAAAAAGCGTACAACAAACACAACAAACCCAAACAAAACAATGGCATCTCTGATGAGTATTTGCAGTCTGACATTATGTCTGCCTGCCTTATGCTGCAGCAAGCTCATACGTGCAACTATTAATTGTCACTTAGCAAGGCCACATCCAACCAGCATTACTCGTCAGAGCAGGTGCCAATATCAGCCACCGACAGTGTTGGCATTCCCAGCTGCAAGTTTCCTGTTCGAAGGAGGAAGGAGGCATGTGGGTGGGGGGGATCGGGGCACCTGACTTCAGTGGGTGACTTGCGTTTGGAAGGCAGAAACACTCCTTGGTTCAAGGCAAATGTCTGGCTCTGAGAGCTCCACCTGCCCCTTAGCCAGCTGGGCAGCATCCATGCTCTTTTTTTTTAATTTCATCTAGCTGCTTTTGATTACTAAGGGAATGGGAAGATTATAGTTTAAGTATATAATTTTCATTTGATGTGACAGGTTAAAGCTATGTGCTTTTAGAGAAGACTTAAATTATTTTAGTTCAGTTACAATACTGATTTAGGCCCTGACTCACTCTTTGAGGACTGGCTTCATGTAGACATATGTTGCCTTAGATTGACTGCTAATAAAACATAGGCGCATATTTATATTACTGTACTTAAATGCTTTGCTGACATAGGGATGGACTTGAGCAATAAGTGCAATCCTGAGTTGGAGATATATGAAAGTAGGTTTGTTTAGGCTAGATTCTTCAGATTTTCCCCTTCTTCTCTTCCCCCTCCCAGATACTAGCCTGTATAATCTCTAACTGAAGTGTGTTTTCCCGTGTGCAGTCCTAACAGCGACTGAATGCCCTCAAGTCCCTTTGGCATTAATGACAGCTGGGTAGATTAAAGGCTGCGGAGAGACAAACTGCTAAAATTCACGTGGCAGCCTGGGAGTACTAACCTCTTCCTGGGATAGCTGAAGGGAGCAGAAACAGGTTTGATGTGAAACTGCAATGAATTCCCCTGTCTTTACACTCCTTGGCTAGGACTGCCCCAAGGGTGTCCAAGTATGCGACTTTCTTTCAGGCAAAGGAGCTATGCAGGGAGAGAAATGAGTCCCAGCGCTCTGCTGGTTTCCTCTTTTCCACTGATCCTACCCACTTCCAGGAGGAGGGCATGAAATTTGCTTGCGGAAACTCATGTGTCTGGTTTCTCTTGGATTTTTGTAGGAGTTGAGGAACTTTGAACACAGCAGAGAGAGTAGTCATGCATGCAGAGAAAGATAAAGGCATTTTCGATGACTCAACTAGTGCTTCCTCTTTATAGGAAAGTGAGACTATCTGGGTTTGTTTTTTGCCTTAAAGAAACAAAAAAAGCAAAACCCCACATTTCTAGAAGTCCATTGTGCAGCAAATCTGGAAGGGTTTTTGAACTTCTCCTTTGTTATTTCCCCTGCAAAGTAGAACAAGTAAACAGCATTTTGTATGTCTGCTTCATTATATCCATCTATCTATATCTTTGGAATGGAGGGGGAGGAGAAAGGGAGCTGCCAGCAGCCCATAGTGATTGATTTGTCTCTTGGTTTTTATGCCACACTAGAACAAACTGTCTTCAAAATGACAATGATGAATCAAAGGAAATATTTCTCACTAGAAATTCAAAATCCCAGGCTTGTTAGTGGGAACATTAAATAGGCTGCTTAATCCATAACATTTATTTTCAAGTATTCATTTCTGCTTGAGCTTGCTGCCCTTAGGAAAGAAATGTATTTGCCTGAAGTTATTTGCTTTAGTAAATGTTGCCATGTGAAACTTTCTGTCATTAATTGCCATCACTTGAAGACACCTTGCCTATACATGAAGATAAAAATACTACAGTTGTCAGCCTGCACCAAGAAATACAGCTCATGGTCCTGGAAACGGATCTAGCATCTCGCCCAGACTGAGAACAACCCCAAGGCGCAGGCTTACCTTTGCCCAGGGTTGAGCCCTGGACAGAATAAGCAGGTTTCCCTGACCTAGTGCTGAAACAGTAAACTGTCAGAGGGCTCAGACAGCCCCTGAGGATCCTAGGAGAGAAGAGAGGAAGTGACGGGGGAAAAGTGGGGAATACAGACTGGGAAGGGGTGCCCCCACGATGCCTGTTTTCGTCCCTGGGAGAGGAGTGATATTTGTTCCCATTTGCCCTTTTCAGCAGGTTGCAATTCCTCCTAAGATAAAAACCCATGACCCAGAGGGTGCTTTCATACTGCCTTTTTAGCAGAGGAGATTTCTCTCCTGCTGTGAAAATCAAGGCTTTCAGTATCGCTTTTAATTAAGAGCGCGGAGCTGAACTTTCCCAGCTCTGCACGCCACGAAGGGTTAGCTCTGCTCAGACACGATTTTTAGCTCCGGCTGTACTAATCGCAGCGCCGGGGAGATCGTTGTCTCCCCCTCCCTCCCCGAATGCAAAATAAAAACATTTGTAGACAGTTCCTAACTTTCCTTTCCCTGCCAATCATGCCGCAGTGGTACTGCTAGYCTGTTACCTATGAGCGAGGGAGTGAGGCAGAGGGAGGAGGGAGGGAGAGAGAGCCAGGCGGGCACAGGGCTCAGGTTACCACCATCGCATCTCGCATTGGTGCTTTCCCTTGCTCCTTGTCCACGAGGAGACACGGATTACCACGGACCGCCTCACTCGACCCTGTGGGGRTCGGAGAAGAGTTAAGCAACTGCAGCCTGCGCCTGCCGGCGGCGGTTGTAGCCCACTCGCTGCAGCTCCCGTGCAACATGGCTCGCCAAGCTGGAGGATGCACTGCAGAAATGTGAGTGAAGGAGGTGCAGGCTCTTTCCGACGTGCAAATGCCTCCAAGGGCAGGTAGGACCGCGTGCGGGTGAGTCCGGTCATGCGCATACGCCCGCTTGAACCTACGTTACTGATTTTGGAAACTCACCCATCTCCGTCCTCCTGTTAGGAGAGTCACCCACGCTGGCACATGGGGCTCTTTTTGACAAGGAATAAAAAGACCGCAGGTACGAGCCCGCTTTGCCTGAAGTCTCTGGCGAGGCTTCTTTTGAGGAAACAAGATCTGGATCAAAGTCCAGACCTCCCTGTTCAGGGATGTCTCTCGCCATGAAGGCAGCCCAGCCRAGTGGCATTTGGCCCTAGCGCGGCTTGGAGTTTCTCTGGAGGCTCAGGATTGCACCTACCATCCCGTAGTAGAACAGGCAAGTAGATACTTTGCACTGACTAATTGGTACAAGGAATATGCTGATTCAACRGCATGAAACTGTTAATAAGTAATCTTGTTTTTCAGAGGATTTAGTGTGTATTTTAAAGCTGAGATTCCTTTTGGTATCTGTAACTGTCTCCAACCTAAAAAGCAGGCTCAGTTAGGACAAGCGCAGAGCAATGTTTTCTTCCTTGCTTATCCTGAACTTGGAAGAAATGCTTAAAAACAAGAAAATCTGTGAGATATAGATAAACAATTAAGAAAGCTGGGCCTGATCCTGCAAATGTTGACATGTATAGTCAGCACTTTTAAAGCCAACCAGCTATTTGCAAAGGATTTGCCAGTGCCAGTCCCCCGCAGTGGGATTTCTGTTCGGCTGCACTGTGCCTTTGCCCTGCTAATCAAACAGGGGAGCTGGATGCAGCCCTTCAGGTTAGCGTTTGGCACGGGGCTGAGGCAGTGCGAAGAGCCCGAATTGCTATCCCTGGGCTGTCTTTGCTCCGCCTGAAAGCGGAATGATGCCCAGGAATGTTATCCTTCAAAAGTACCAGACTGTCTCTTTCACAGACATGCACATTCAAAGCCTTAGTTAAGCTGTTTTATCGACAGGGGAAAAATACAGCTCCAAATGCTAAGAAAGCACAGTGCCAAGAAGGAAAGGGGAAGGGTATCGAATGGTGCAAGGGCCAGGCTCACCTGTTCGGTGCAAGGGTTGCCTTGGGTTAAAACAAGGAAATAAACCATCTGAAAGATAATGCCCTGACAAGTCCTGATCCCATGGTAGTGTTGGCAGGGCTGAGGATGAGTTTGTTTATGAAGGATTTAAGAGTGACAATGGAATTTCCTTATTAATTTTAATTTTTCCTGTTTTGCACAATGTTTGTACAATCTGCGGAGCTCTCTTCTCTGCATTGCTTTTTCCTTCTTGCTTATCTATCTTCAGATAGTTGCTGAGGAAGAAGGGCAAGACCCTTATCCTGAATATTCCCATATTCAGGTTTTTCTCTTTCATTACAATGAACAATCCAACTTGTAGCACTTACATGTAAATGAAGGTGCAATAAATAATTTGTTTTGGGAGGAGGCAAGCACATACATATAGTTTTTGAAACACAGTGCTTCTATAGCTCAGAGAGCCAGGCTCTTGGAGTACTGACAGCAAGAGCTTAAATGAAGGTTTTTTTCTTTGCTTTTTTTCTTTATAAAGACGTACATGTCTTTTTAGCTAATGCTAATAGACTCTCTCCTTATAATGCTCCCACCTCTCTTCCTATAATGCCCTTATCCTCCGCTTATCTTATCCACTAACTGATGTTAACAAGCATATTTAACTTTTTAAAAATTTTGCCTCATGAATCATTAACACCATTACTGTTTTGGTTGCTGTATTTCAAACTCCTGATCACACCGTAGATAACTGATTGTCTAGGACAGGATGAATCAGAGCAGCCTTGTCCAGCATAAACCAATGTGGGTTCATTGCACTGAACAGAAGCGAAATTCAACTCACAACAACTTTTATACCTTTCTTCCAAACTCTGCAACAGGATGGCTAACGGCTTATGTGGCAACCTTTACTGTAAAACTTCTCTCCATCCTGAAAAAGGAATCTAGCCCTGTTAAATATCCAGACTGATTTTTCAGCAGGCTTTATTAGAGCTAGGATTTCACCAAGAGAATTTTGGAAAAAACTTGGAAAAACACAATGATATTTTAAAATGAAAGTTAGCTTTCTTCACTTGGCTAAACTTCCTGGAAATATATTTCTTTTAACTCTTCAGATGAAGCATTTCTTTCCTGTGACATTATGGAAGCAATTCTGCTTCCTGCCAGTCTTCTTGCTGTTCTTGAGAGCAAAAGTGTCTTTTGCTCTGAGGATGTTGTCTAACTTTTCACTTTTCACTTTTCAAATGAACATCATGGTTGGGTAGAGGAGCTCAAGGTACATCAAGAGCTAATGGCTCTTGGTGAATATTTTAATAAAGACAAAGATGCAGTCTCTGATTCAAAGGTCCCTGTGCCTCTTGTCCTGTTTTTTATTCTTCTTTAGGCATCGGCTGCCCAGATATTGTCAGAGGCAGAGCCCAGTGACCACGTGGCCTCTGGCCTGGGCCATTGCAGCCCTTCCTGTAATGGAAATCTCAACCACAGGACTGTGGTTCCCATCTGACGCCCCACAGAAACACATAGGCAGGGCTCTCTAGGGACTTTTGGGTCTCTCTAGTTGCAGCAGGCACGGCACTGAACAAAAGAAAAAAATCACATAGTTCTGGACGTTACAATAGTCTTAGTTTTATGGTGCACTGTACTACACCTTCAAACACTGTGTACATGAGTTTAATCATCCACAGTCTTTTCTGTGCAATTTGACCCCACTGTTTACACATGTTAATAATCATATTGCTTCATCCTGGACAATACAGACATTCATACATCCTATTGATATCAATATATATTTCATTATAAGCAATCTTAAAAAAAAACAATTAAAAAGTTTATATCTGAGCTGGCAAGACTGAATATTTAAGCGGATGAGAACTTGAACTTTTGTTCTGTCCTTTGTAATAGTGGAGGTGCAACCTTTCAACACGTGAATAGTACCTGCTAAACAGTTTGTATGCCTCTGTGTTACCTTTGAGAGAGCTGTGGTGTTAAGGTTAAGTTCATATACATATGCTTGCTCTTCAGCAATGGTACAGCTGTAGTTAACCACCAACATATTACCTTGTGTAATACAGAAAACATTATTTAGAGGAAGAAATGGTGAAAACTTTTCTTTGCAGTGATAACAAGATTAAAAAGAGTTACACTAGGTAGGYGGCTATTCTAAAACCATCCGTGTCATAGTATGAGCATGGTGAGATTCAAGGCAAGTAAGAGGAATTTTTAGAGACTGAAACACCAATTGTTATTTAATTTTAACCAATTTTATATTTTACAGTCCTTTTTTTGTAATTGTTTTTCTTTGGTAGCTGGGAGAAACGTTTCCTTGCTTGTTATAACTGTACCAGTATTTATGCTATGTGCTATCATATGCTATGTGTGACCAAGTTAGAATTTAACRTATTGCTCTAATCTATATTTTCCAGCACTATTTAATTAAAAACTTGGCTTGATTCTATTTTCCATATTAAAAAATATATATTTGTTTTCTGTTCTTATTAAAATACAAAGTAGTAAAGTCAGTGCAACCTTATGCAAAGGCAATACAATTTGCTGTTAAAATTACAGGGTCAATCAGCTACATGGACATCAGTTTCATCATGTTAGAGCATAAACCAGGTGACGCAATAGGATTTGTGTCAAATAAGTAACACCCCTTTTATATCTACTGTCTAACTAATCACTTCCATCAACAGAGAACTATTCGTATATATAAAGTTGTAAACATGTAACCGTCTGAAGGATTAGGCTTTGGCAGCAGCTACCAACACAGCTCTTCCCTGAGCGCTTTGCCCAGGTCTCCTTTCTCTCGGCAGTCACGTAACTGGGTGCCCTAGTTAGGACCTCACCGGGGGAGGCAGGAGACCTGGATTTTTTTCTTGGCTCCGCCACTGGTTCATTCTGTGATGATGGGTTAATCACTCAACCGCCCCACGGAGTCATTGCCCCCTCTGTAAAACATTTTGACCCTTCAGGAGAGCCCAAGGCTTACCTTAAAAATATTAAAGGCGCACCCCTCYGGACCCCCCCACCCCCTGTACACATCGTTATGGCAGGGCTGGGTTAGCACAGAGACAGCAGGGAAGAGACAGGAGAGCTGAAGTGCCCTTGGTAGCACCTGTGGGGCTGGCATGTGCTCCTACCACATAGAAAGCRTTTGCGACTGCCCGCTCTCTCCTTCCCGCTCTCCCTCAGATTATTTAGTCTGCAACTGCATCTGCCCAAATGGAAAAACAGAAATCTTCTTTGAATTTCTATTAAAAAAAATAAAATAAAAGGCATTCTTTTGTGGGGGCGGGGGGCGTAATCAACTGCTCTTGTTCACATGAGTAATATCTTCTCCTGGTGGCAATCCCATTACAATTGCTGCTTGTGGAATCAAATACTATTGCTCATGGGGAAAAGAGAGGGAAAGGATTTGGCTGTAAATAAAGTGCCTAGCAACTCGATGCTTAAATGACAGAAACTGGCATGTACGAAGCACAGGAACAATGTCTTGCTTTGACTCACCCACAGACTGGCAAGGAGAGAAAATACCAGTATCAGAGGTTGGTGAGAGGCAGCAGGAGGGAAAGGGGTTTTCTTTGATCTAATAGTAAGGACAAAGACAGACGTTTTCCCCCCATCCTTTACCCTTTCTAGTTTTCCGTCATTCTTGCTTGCCACCCTTGAGTTTCAGTTTGGATGAGGACACTGTTAATACRTGTGGCCATGAGAGTCCCCTCCGAAGTGAAAAGCAAGACTTTTCCCAGTGTCGCGCAGGGGACATCCAGCCTTATCACTGGTCTTCCGTGGCTCTTTGCGTTCAGTCCTTTAAGTCGGAAGCGGTGCCYGTGGCTCGGGCAGCGCCTCGTCTGCGCGCCGGCTGCGGCTCTCCCTGCCTTGGCTTAATGGGGAAACCCGGCCGCCTCCTCAAGGAGTGACTGTGTMCCCCTCCCCGCGTCAAGGGTGACCCATCCGCTGCCGAACTCACTGCCTTGCCGGAGACGCGGACCGTGAGAGCTTAGAGCTGCAGGCTGGTCCCTGYTCTTCCAAAGCACTTGAACTTGGGGGAGAAAAATGTTTCCTGCTGTACTTGAYGTTTTCTTATTACCTATGCATGTTTAATCCTTCTTTGTGTCCTGCTGAGCCTCTCAGAAAGCAATTTTGGGGCTTTGTTTACAAAGAAAATCAAAGCTTAGCAGGTGTCATTAGCACTCATGCCAGGGCGCACGCTACCTTTGATCATTAGGACAGGAAAATCAGAATATCCCTGCTGACTTTAAATGTGTGATATTTGAGGTTCTGACTCTGCTTTTTGTGCCTGCCTTGGAACAGCTGCTTGCTTCTCTGTTTTACCAAGCGGCGATTCTTGCAGCAGGCCAAAATCATTTTGGGTGTCTGCTCTTTGGGTCATTCGCTGTCTGATGTCAAGGCAAAGCCAGGATTGAAAGTCCATTGAACTCGGTAGCATGATCATAGCTTTGCCCCAGAATAATTAAGAAAACTTTATTTCTTTAAATTGATATTTTAAATGCTTTTTTTTTGTTGTTGTTCTCAGGAGGATTCTAGACCTACTTACCTCTCTCCCCCTTGGACCAGATTGCTTTTTCTGGTGCCACGTAGTCTTGATCTGTTTAAATAATTGTACTCATTAACAGACCTAAAGGAGGCGTCAGATTAATTCTGATGGATTAAATCTTCCCTGCTCACCTGACAGCAAGAAGGAAGGTGGTGGTTTTAAAAGTGGCCTCAGACAGAAGAAGCTGGTCTTCTCTCTGTCACCCCCTCTATGGGCAATCTTTCAGCAAAGGCCTACCTTGTACAACAGAGCCAAATTTGGGTGCTTGAGACACCAATACGCCCGCTGGCCTCCGGCAGGGTCTGGGGCACCCCTGCCCTTGAGAGCCAAAGGGGAAAGATGAAAGACGGGGCCACAAGGTCAGACCCCCGCATTCGCTCCCGCCCACACCTGAGGTGCTTACAAAATTCATYTGGAGAGGGGAACCAGAGCTATAACAGGGGAAGAAATGGGAACTGGTGTTGCGTGAGCTGCTGGTCAGGGTCTGTGGTGCAGGGGGGTGGCAGCAAGATTAAATGGAGTGGGTCATCCCCCCCATCCCCAAAATGGGCTCTGTTTTCTCACAAAACCCCTTCTACTAATTTCTTTATTCGTGTTAGTGAACATGTTGCCCAAAATGACTTCGATGTCTCTGTGTCTGTTCAGCAACACAAGGCTGAATCTCTCCACTTTTCTAGCCGGATTGTGAATTTTAATTTCAGAAAGAACAGAATAAAAACTGAAAATTCAGGATCCTGACATCTTTTCCTCACTGTACAGCAATTGCCAAATAAATCAGCAGGGTACTTACAAAGTAAAATCTGCAGAGTACATCCTGAAAAGGATTTTCTTTGTGCTTGTGCATCATCTGAGATGAGTGCTTGAAACTTTGTATAGACTTTGCTATTAACAATCAGCCAGAGTGCAAAGTTTYGAATTATTTCATGGCAGAATTACTCAAGAATGGCTGAACTCACTAATTTAACAAATCACTTTTTTTAATTGTAAATCAGCTGGGAAACATTGCAAAACAAAAGGAATTTTGTCAAGAAAGTGAACTGAAAACAAGGGAAATAGAAATGTTACAACAGAAGGTAGAATTCAACTTTAACTATAGACGGGGGCCTGCTGTATGTGCAATTTGCAAAATTTACAATTGCACATTACAATTTACACAAATTTACTAACATTTGCATTGCCAGTATCAAAGGAAAGTGATGACATGGTGAAGGTACTGGTTGAGGTGTGTGGGTACGTGTCTTTGTGTGTGGTTATCTGTTTGTGTAAGGTATACTTCCTCATATATGGACTGAAAAAGGAAGATACTGGCTATTGAGAGACAGTGTGGTGAGTACTTGCCAGGATGTCCTTTGGGAGACTGGTCCCTTCCCAGTCGCCTAGATGAGGGACCTCTCTGGAGGATGCCGTGGGTGCTGTTTGGGCTGTGTGCTCGGCTGACGCCCTCCCCACCACTGTCAGGGTATCAGGGAGACAAGGAACATGGTGGGTGCCCAGGTCTTGCGCAGGAGCGGTGCCAAGGTGCTTTCAGGCCATGCTCCAGGGCTGCAGGAGCACCTCACTGCTGGGACATGGCCTCTGCTTGCTTAGATCCCTTAGCAGTTACTGAACCTGGAAAAAAGTCAGAAGTAACTATAGTGAAGTCACATTAGTCTGATACTGCTGAAGAAATCAGGTAAAATGAGTACATTATGTTATGGTTTTTTGCTCTTGAGTGTTGCTGAAAAAGTCTCAACAGGTTTACATTGGAAATTGTTCTCAACTGTTTTCTTAGTTATTTCAAAAGCTTTTGCTTGGGAGTATTCCACAATTTCAGCTGCTGAGATGTGAGTCCCTTGAGTAGTCTCACGAGAGCAGATGACAGGAGTGAATCCTTTCTGCAGCTTTGCTGTCAACCTCAGAGCCTTATCCTTTTCTGAAAATACCATTTTTGGTATATTCATACGCTCCTCCCAGCCACTGAAGAAAGCAAGAACAGTTGCAGAGCAGATTTTGGTATACTATCATATATACATATGTATACATGTATGTATATGCATATATTTATACACACACACACAAAATTTCATATCTCTATATAATTAAAACAATTTTAAGCTAATCTCCAAACACTACTATGAGCTATGCATACATGAAAAAACAGATCTGAAGAAGAATATTCAATCTAAAAATAGGCTAAGTTAAACATAAGGGGCAGAAGACGTGAAAATTATATATATTCTCAAAACTGATTAGTGAATCATTACAAAAATACATTTCACTGTGGGATGAACTACAGTAAACCAGTGCTTCAGTTCTACTCGATTAATGCTTATGAGAATACTTACTGTAGTTAATAGGACTATTCTTATGGGCAAAGTGAGCTGGATTTGGTCCCAGGAACTGCTGCTTGGACTTTAAAATGCATTTATGCCTGTCATGCAAAACCTTTTCATTGCATGGAAAGGGAAGAAGTTGTGGGTCTATGTCTGAATTTGAGCAACAGAAGGACACTAACATGGTTTTGGGGAGTCCAGGCAGAACATTCCTGGTTGGAAGATTTGAAGAGATCAAATTTCCATGAAACCTACAGCTCTGAGACTTGTAAACTTGGTTTGCTATAGTATTTGGATGGGAAACCAGATCCATCAAGAAGCAGGAGAAGTGGAAGGGAATGTGCTTCTCCCTAGTAAGATTCCCCCGTCCTAGTACTCAAAAAAAGGAGTTGTTGGGCCCGTGGGGTTATGGAATGAGTAAATTAAACATTATACTTTTCTCACCAAGTTAATTTATGAAGATGTGTAATTTTTCTGGTACTGCGGGGKTTTTTTTGGATTTACTTTGATCATTTTTCTCTCTCTCAAATTTTATATTAGATTTGTGACCAGTTACCCAGCACATTCATCTGTTACAAAACGAATTGACCACCTCTTTCACCTAAGAAGGGGTGTGGGGGGTAAGGCCCCCTCTTTCACCTCAGCATGCTCTAATGAGTCACCTAAACTCAGCAGAAGAGGAAACAACAACCTAATTTGACCTATTGTTTTGTTTTGTTTTTTTTCTCCAAGCAGCTGACCTGACCTCAGAGAGGTGACTTATGGCTCCTTCAGCAGAAAGGCCAGGAGAGTTTTTTGGGTCAGTGCAGGAGCCCCGCTGGGCATGAAGAAGGTGAAGATGGGAAGAACTTAGGGGTCCGGTTTGGTCTGGCAATCGGCCAGGGCTTGCTGGCTCCRGGACCAGCTGCTTTTCAAATGAATGGAGAAATAAGGTATTTCAAACCATTACTGTTACCCTCACACATCTAGCCAGGGCATGTATCAGCTGTTTCTCCGCTATTTGGCTTGTGAGGATGCCGGTGGGTCAAAGTCATGGTTTGTAACACGCTGAAAATGGTGAGGAAGCCGGCAGCATCGGCCAGAGCAACTTGGCATCAGCGGCCCCTCTCGTGTGGATTTTCAAGGGTATATGTGTGGGTGAATGCCCCGAACGAGGCAGCTTTCAATCAGAGATGACCTGGCTTTAAGTCCYTGTGCAGTAGCAGGGAGTTTGATATACAGCACTGAAAGGAACCTTTTTTTTTTTTTTTTTAATATGCCATTCCTTCTTGTCTCTTTCAGATGGATTTCAAGAAATTCAATATGTTTGTTTGCCTCATGGGGCTCAGCTGTGCCAGCTTATGGTTTTTGTACGTCAGTTTGACTGAGTTGTGTATATTCTGTGAAAAGAGTCAAAATCATATATTCCCCCTACGGACTTTTAGGAGAAGTGGTGAAAACTTCTCGCTGCTCCCAGATACAGTCTGCCATAAGAAYCCCCCTTTCCTCGTCCTGCTTGTGACATCCTCGGGCTCCCATGTCGATGCCAGGATGGCCATCCGGCAAACCTGGGGCAAGGAGAGAATAGTCGCCGGCAAACGCATTGTAACGTATTTCCTCCTGGGAACCACTGTGAATCACAGCGAGCAGGCTGATATTGTTGCTGAAAGCCAAAAATACAAAGATGTCATTCAAAAGAATTTTACAGACACGTATTACAATTTGACTTTAAAGACCATGATGGGAATTGAATGGATTCACAAATTTTGTTATCAGTCCGGCTTTGTGATGAAAACTGACACAGATGTGTTTGTCAATGTGTTTTACCTCACTGAGCTTCTTTTAAGAAAAAAGAGGAGCACTAGGTTCTTCACAGGCTTTTTAAAACTGCATGAGTACCCTATACGGAAAACAGGGAGCAAGTGGTATGTGAGTAAYGAAGAATATCCAGGAGGCACCTACCCGCCATTTTGTTCAGGGACTGGCTATGTTTTGTCCACTGACGTTGCTAGTGAGATCTATAACATTTCAGAGAGCATCCCRTTTATTAAACTGGAGGATGTATTCATAGGACTGTGCCTTGCCAAATTAAAAATTCAGCTGGAGGAGCTTCATTCAGAGCAGACGTTTTTTCCAGAACGGATTCAGTTCTCTGTTTCTCGCTTTAAGAAAATTGTGATGTGCCATGAAGTAAAGCCATCTGAGCAGTTGAGCTATTGGAATGACTTAGTGGCATAAAAAAGCCATGGAGTGCTCTAGCACCTTACTTGCTTGAAATTACAAATTGAAATGCTCAGAATTAACAGGGCTGCTCTTTACTTCAGCAAAGCTCTCAACTCTAGACCCATTATGTTACAGATTTTTTTAATGATTATTTTAACCTCCACTTCTGCCTAAGAACATGCAAATGTCTTTCTCACCCATTYGCTCCTGCCTCCTTGCATCCCTTTTCTACATAACTTAAAAATTTCTTTTTTCTGAAAGATGCAGGCCCACAGAACAGCCCTCAGCATGGACCAACTCTCCAAATCTTGCCACTCCAGAAATGAGATTATTTCTGTAGTGCCAAACTAAAAGTCAAGGTACTTCCACTCAGAGGAAAAATTTGCACCCTCTTCCCTGTTCCCCTTGGCATATTACTGTGTTTGCACACATCTGTGCAGGCATTTAAGAAAAGGTGTTTGTAGCTGTCAGGACTCTTCCTTGCTGTTGTAGAAAAATGTAGCCCTGCCCTTGCAGGGAGCTTTGGGCAAGCAGGATGGTGTAGAGGCATAGGTTCCTCCTCAAATCCATAGGGCTTGTTTGCACAGGCAGAAGAATTGGCCCATGCAACACCCTTGGGACCACCATGGGTGACCTTAGGTATTGCAGGCCACCCTGTGAATGGGTAAGGCTGCTGCGTTTGTTTCCCTAGGCACGTCTCCCTCTGCAAATGATACATGGTAGAGCTGGATCCAAGCTTGGTGGAGAGTGTACTGTTCCTTTCTATTGCCTTAGATTACACCCCGGTGACACCCTTCACATTTGTGGCTCATTTTGAATGCTTGAAAGCTGCTGTAAATGGTTTATCAAAGCTAAACTAGAGTCTCTTACAATGAGCTAGACAGTACATCTGGTTTAGATGTTTTCCTATCAGGAACAGGGTGTACATAGGGGAGAAGACAGGAGGATTTCTTCTCCTGTAATGAAGACTGGGAGCCTCATTTCTTGTTTCATTAGCAACCAAAGACTCATGAAATCAGCGTGATGTTTGTGGGTTCAAGGGATGTGGAATTGAGTCTTTACAGTAAATACTGTGGAAAGTACATCTGGTATATGAGGATGGAGGAGGAAGTTCATACAATCATGGCTTATGAAGTACTCTCCAGCACTTTTTTTTTATTATTATTTTTCTTTTGATTTACTTTCCAGGCAAACAAAAGGTCTGTTTTAGTAGCAAATAAGTATTGAATGCCTATACTATGTATGAAATATTTTTTTATGAAAATTAATTTGAAATTTTATATAGAATTTTATTTGATGGGTTGCCCTGACTAGTCAAACCCAGGAGATGTATACTACTTTCACATATGTTGTCAGTCAAATATATACTGTATATACACTGGATGCAGTAAAAAGCATGGAGGTAACATATGAAAAGTTAAAGAGCAGTGTGCTGCACAGGGACCTCTGTTTGACACTGAGGTCTATACACTATTTAAGCCCCCTGTGCTCTCGTTAGCCATGCCTGCAGGGTGGTGCAGGCGTGCTGCACAACCCAGGAGGGGCTGCAGTGCGCACCTAGGTCTCCTGGCCCCAGGTGCTGGTCCTGGCCACCTCTCGCCTCCCTGAGGCCTGCGGAGCTGGGACATGAGCACGACCCACGCCTCCAGCTGCAGGAAGGATAATATGAATAAAGGTAGATATACTTAGGATGGCTGAAAAAGTTCAGTATGGTCAGTATTTCCTGAGTCTTTTCTGAGGGGGTCACATGGAAAGATCCAGCACAGAAAAGAGCAGAGAGTGATGTAGATATTGCAGTCTTCTGAGGTTTTCATTGACTTATTTTTTGATATAGGAGAAGGTATTTTATTATTTTGGGTTTATTTATTCTTATTGTTTCTTTTTATTGAACTTAGTAAGTACTGGCCAAGTATCCCTTTTTACTTGCTTGTATCTGAAGAGCAGGATAATTGTTTTCAGCAGGAATACACCCCAACCTAAGAAGTGTTTCATAACAGTAAAAATATGCTGTATATTTCCTTCTGATGTAGAACAACCTGAGCTCATGCACTTATTTTTGACAACTGATGATGAAATAAATCATTTTTGTTTGTCTGGCAGAAGAATGTTCTGCTTTATTTTAAGTAAGTTTCCCACTGAGGAAATAGCTATGTGTATAGTGTTTGCAGGGACATGGCTTATCCGGGTGGTCAGGTGGGTGGGTGAAGGAGGTGTTTGCCCTTCCCCTAGCGTGTACCCTGTGCCATGAGGTGGGGAGCCCTGCTCCAGGTTGAACAGTATCTCACTGCCTCCCATCCCAATTTGTAGGTGCATCTGCCCTTGGCCTCAAAGCCCTGCTGTAGCACATCTACTTTTGCTGCTGCCTTCAGCAGGCAAGAACGGTCAGACTTATAARGCCTAGTGACAGCATTTTAATCACTTTTCTTTCCATGTAACCTGCAGAAGTGTTTTTTTTGCCATTCATTGTTGTTGTAGCCAAGGTACAAGCTAACAACCTCTTAAATTTATAGCAAAATGCTAAGCAGTAAGGGAATGCTTTCTGGCCTCTCCTAGCACCTGCCCTTGTAAGGGTCTGTGAGCTGGGACAGCACCGAGTGGCCTAATATTCATCTTGGCCTCTTCTTGTACTGAGAGAAATACTCCCACGGCCCCTCATGGGTCTCTCCTCCCTCTGCACACCATAGAGGATGCTACACTTCCACTTCTGTGCCTGGTGCCAGCATTACACCTGCCAGCAGCACCAGTTCAATGGTGCAGTTGCAGAGAGCCTGCATCTTGGCAGAATAATTACTTATTTACCTATAGATGTGTTAACTTGCCCACCTCCATCAGGCGTTGAGATCCAAGAGGTCTGGTGGCACTTGGCTTTGGGGATGGTGCAGCTGCTGGTCTTCTGCCAGGCTGAGTATGTGGCCAAAGGGTCAAGTCTCTGCTTGAAGGGAGAGAGTTTTGTATTGCTACCCCAAAGGATGGCTGTTCTTGAATGGCATTAAAATATGCCTTGGCTGAGCTGTTTGTGGCCTTCTATCATCATACAAAAGTCACCTTTGAGAGCCAGGTTCTGCTAGCCTTCTTGACTGTGGGTTTTATTTTGGTTCAGGAGTGTTCCCACCTACTTGAAAACAGCTACTAATGGGGAGGATGGTGCTATTCTCTGTTAATCACATTTGCAGAAGCTGCCCTGATGTTTTTGAGGCAGAAGGCCATGCTAAATTCATAGCTACTCCGTCACTGGGAACAAGGTTCTCAGGGATCTTGTAACAAACCATCCCAGTCTGGATGTTTCCAGGGAGCGTACTTGTAATTCTAGTGACCTGTGGAAGATTGCCATTTATCCATTTATTACCTCATTCAAAGTATGTCATTCCTACTGAATATATGTTGTTAAGCATCTAGTGGTCTGCTTATCTGAATCACTTCAATTATCACTAAACATCCAATAAGCAGCAAATGAGTACAGGTTGAAACGTTATGGATTCACAAATCTTGTGCCTGTCCTTTGGCTAGTTAGTTCCCCAAGTGAATGGTTTAGACTACTGTACATTATTTTCCTGGATACATGATTTTCTTTGTTCTTATATAAATTAGAAACGGATTTCTTAATTCTCTCCATCCAGTAGGCTGCCCTGAAAAAGAATATAGTAAATGAATAATTAATTACTTAAAATATAAGATTATACTGCTGGAAAAGGTGATAAAAGAAAAGTAGCTGATTGCACATAAGACCAACTCATTTATTTAAACAAAGCCACTATGCTAGTCATTTTAAATGTATCAGCTAATGAAGTTAGCTTTTGCTGCTTAGGCCATGGATCATGACTTCTAACACAATCACAACTGTACATTAGTGGCCTTTTGCCAAATTATGTATATTTTCCTACCAGTGACGATCATAGAAAGGTTGGAAATATATCTAGGACTGTAAACACAATCCTGCAGTGTTGTGTGTGTACATACACATATATTTTTTCAAATTTGTAGGCTAATAAAATAATCCAGACACAATTTTTTGGCAGTTTTTCTGCAGAAGCRGTACCATTTCCTAGCATTTTTATGCTTCATGGGTCAGAAGATCATTAAATCAGGTTTTTCTAAACAGCTTTGGAAAGTTACTCTGAAAGTTACTCTAGTGCTTCTCATTTATCAGCTAGGAGTGTAAAAATCAACAGACCTGATTAATGTGTATTTCATCACACAAGATCAGTTTTTGAATACAGAAAAATGAACACATTTTCACAATCCTAACTCATCAACTAACATATTCTTAATTTAGGTTAGGATTTTCAACAATATCCATGAAAGATGTGTGATCAAATCCTATCTGATTCAATATTACTGAACAAGTGTAGACCCTCCAGGCTCTTTTGAGAATACAGAGTAGATTTTTATAATCAAACATTTGCCTTATGTAAAAGCTGAATGGAACAAAAGGGCTAACTGTGCATAATGTATCTGCCAGGAGTGCTGCTATTCTTGAATTTGTGCAGAATACTATATAATATTAACAAAAAATGTGTGACAATGTTTGCATTATTTGCATAGAACATGGGAATGTTGAGCTAATTATCGAATGTATGGTATTTTAGTAAAATATTTTGTTATCACAGTTCTGTGTGTTCCCTTATTTTTTCAGTTGTGAGTGTAATTAACATTTTGGGACTTAGTCAAGTAAAAGGAGATTTACTTTTTTTCCAGTTAAAATGAATTTTCTTCTCTTCTCTAAAATGCTGTAGTGTACACATTCTAAAATAAGAGTAGTTGGTTCCTCTTCCTTAAACAAATACATAATTTCCGTGAAAGACGAAGTGATCAAGAACTGGAACGCTTTCACAAATATTAAATCTGCACTCCTGTTACATTAGCCAGGGCTGTCATTAATGGTCCACACATGGTACACTTTAAGTCAAAGGCAGCATAAAATAAAATAGAACAAAACCTGCTAAATAGACTGTGATCCGAAACAAATTTTTTTTTTCAAAATGACAAGAATGTCAAGAATAATATTATTAATAACCATAGCAAATAAGTGGATAAAAAAAGGCAGTTTTAATGATAATTTATACCTTTGGAAGATCAAGTTCCCGAAATAATGTAAATCTAAGGCCTGAAGTAGTTTGCTTGTGTCACAACAGCCAGCACTGTTTGAGTGTTGTCGTTTGGCATGCTCCTTCAGAGCTGAAAGCACCGCACTGCTCTACTTGCACTCAGAAGAGAAATGCCAAATAAATAGAGATGGTTGGATTGTTCGTCAAACATGAGCAGAGATGAATCAAAAATTGTAACTAGAAAACCTCTCTCTTTCTGCTTTTACTTTCTGTTTCATCTTTTTTCCTGACTTACCTTTCTGGCATATTTTGCTTGTTCGTTTGTTGTTTGTGGAATATTCATTCCACAAATACATTGCCAAAAGTATCTACAAATAGTACAGCACTGGCAGAGGGAAAGGATCAGAGTCATAAGACTTAAAGATACGCAGGACACAGGAGATCCAMTCTGAAAGAACGGACTTGAATTTTGCACATGTTCTGGTTGAGCAAGCAGAGATTTTTTTCAAAGCCTAATATTACAGCGATTTTAAGGCTATGCTTTCAAAAAGTTCACTGAAGCACATTTCAAATGAAGAATGTAATTGAACAATTTCAGTGGTTTAGAAATAGCCTTGTTGTTGCCTTATGTTTCGTGAATTCAAAAATACATTTTTTTGGGGGGGAGGGGTGTAATCTTAGTCCCATCCTAGAATCTCTCAAACTGAGCTATTTAAACATTATCCCCTGTGTTCGGCTACTGAAACCTAACCTGACCTTTATGACTTTGGATGCAGGGATAGCAGCCTGGGTAATCTGCTGCCTATTCTTTCGTCATCACAAGCACTTAGGAATCACTGCATCCCTTGCACTTACAGAACGTCGGCGTACAGCTGTAGGCGCAGAATGTCATCAATTAGTTATGTGGTGTGATTTACACCGCCAGCTTGTAAATCGCCAAGGCAGCTATGTTCCCTTCATGTTTAATTTAATTGTTATTGCTGGAACAGCAGCTGTAAGTAAATGTTTGACTCTAGTACATAAAGGGACCTGCAGCTCTTACACGTGCTTCTGTTAGTAAAGTTTCGACAAGGGAATTAAAAGGAAGAGTGAACTGAGCCACAAGGCAGGAGTGGGAGCCAGCCACGGCGTCAGCGAGCAATGCAGCTTACTCTTGCAGGGGGCAAGGAGGTGGCAGAAAAACAGAAAAAACAGAATGGCAGTGCTTGGCACTCGCAGCGCGAGCTCTGTGCCGAAGGGCAAGGGGGTGCGAGCACCTCCTCACTCCTCCTCACTTGCCAGGTCCCCGGCATCTTTTGGGGACCAGGTGCCCTTATGCCGCAGCCAGGGCCTGCATGCCTTGTGGGAAACTACCTCTGTCAAGGAGTTGGGTTAACTCCTTGCAAAAGGGCATCTTTCAGTCACAGGCCATATCACAGATATAGTGCCTAGGAGACATATTTCGAAGCAAAAATACCTGCCATTTCTACTCTGTGATCTTAACTGAATGCCCAAAGGCAGCAGTAAGCTGTCAGTCATAGGAATGTATTTCATGAAAAGGCTCTTCCAATATAATGTCTACTCTCATGGTGATAATCCACCATCTTGTCATTGCCGTGTCAGCCTGGATCACGCCTGCAGTCCACTTAGGGAATATTCATTAATACTCTGTTTTCAGGGGCGTAAGTATTCATGTTTCTCATAACTGGCAAGTTTGCAAAATCACCAGCAAAGAAAGAAAGGATATAATTTCATACTCCCATGGCAGTTTTCCTGATGCTGCTCTTAAGGATGTCCTGTGGGATTTGGAAGCCCTGGGGATAGCACCTGTGTGCGCAGATCACTGGCAAGACTTGTGCGCAATTTGTCTGAGATGTCCAGAGCTGGACTTACTGTGCATGGCTCGACGGGTTTTGAGCACACCAGTTTTAAAGGAGCTCTGGATACATTTGCACTTTGCCTGAACTCCCTGAAGAATCTGGCTGTGTGTACAAAGCTCAGGAGGGAGTCAAAAATCACGACCCTAAGCAATAATGAAAAATGTAATAGTGCATATAATGAGCATACAGAATGATGTTTACATTTTCTTGGCACACTATAATACATTGAAAAGTTCCTCTCCATAAACTGAATGATGACCAAAGCAATTAAGCTAACTGTTTGGACCAGAGACAAAACATTTCTAAAGCAAAAGAAAATGTTGCTAGGGGAACCGATATATTAGAGAGCACTAAAAATTTCCTTAGATTTACACTCCTCCTAAGAGCACCAAAGCTGTGTCTTCCTTCATTCTGTGATAAACTTTCTTGCTTACCTATTGTTGTCCGGGCTCCATGCTGAACTATTTCATCTGCATTCCCTGAATTATGACATTTTTCCATTTACCAGCAAAAACTCATCACTGATTTCAGTGCTGGTGAGGAAGAATGCATCTGCCAAAGGGGAAACGTGGAATGCAGCTGAGAAAGAGTCTTGGCAGGGAAGTACCAGAGAACTACATTCTAGAAGTGCAGATTTATTAAGGCCAAATAAAAACTACAAGGATATTCATTCAAATGTGCTATAAAGTATTTAATCCCACGGCCTCCTGTGTGAAAGTCTGGGATAAGATTATTTCCAAAGCCAACCTGATCAAGGACCCACAGTAATTCTTCATAGAGTTGTGGCTTTATAATAACAAGCAAGAGAACACTGAGGAAAAAAATCTGAATGAAGAAATCAGATGAGCTATACCAGTGTTATAAGGTTTTTGAGGATTTCCTCAGGCCTGACACCAAAAGATCATTAGTTGCCTAAAAATCCGTGGAATTTCATTACAGGTGCCCCATTTAGAATTACCCACTATTTCAGCTGTGCTGAGGAGCTACTGCTCTGGCTGGTTTCAGTGAGACGATTTTCAACATGTCCTGTGAAAAATCAGGCCACAGACATTTCTACTTGAGGATTCCAGATTGAAGGAGGAGAAGATTTATGTGAAGACTTGCTGTCGAGTGGTCTGCGCAAGGCCAGCCTGGGAGCTGGAAGAAAAGCCAGTAGCATCACTCCATGAATCTTTAGATCAAGACAAAGATGACCTGCCTTCCTGGGAAGGGGATAAAAACAGGTATGATAGCCCGCCCAGATTGTCAGATAAATGGGACTTGAGCATCTTAATACTTCAGAGGAACAAGAACTATTGGTAGGACTGGTCTCAGTCAATTTTTGCAATCTAAAACAGCACGTCTAGTCTAAGCCAGTCTTTCAGATCCCTCTGCAGTCAAAATAAAGAGCCAGTAATGCCTTTAGCACCTCTTTAGCCTGATCAGCTGCTAGAAAGTAGGGTGGCATCACGGCAGAGACAGTTAGTTCAGTCACCAGGTCAGCTTGTCTCTTACCTCGGCCGTTTTTAGATATTTCCAATCTTCTATTCTCCACTGGACAATAGGATATTTACTTCTTAATATGGAGTCATTTCTCAAAATCTTTGTAATTTTTCAAGCCAATTTCCTTGGGAAAATAAAGAATTTTATTCCTGCTTCTAGCACTGAGCTCAAAGTAGCTTTAATGGTGTATTTGTGAGTTATGACTCCAATTTGGAGGGGGAAGCACCTGTTCTCCGCTATTTCATCACTTGCCTCCTCTGATCTTATTTTCTTTGACTCAGCTAAATAAACGAATGTACAGCATGGAAGTGTAGTGACTGGTTATCTCCCCTGCTGCATTCTCACTCATTAGAAGTGATTTACAAACAAAGGTGTCTAAATGCATTTCAGTTTCCACCATGACAATTTGTCTGATTCTTCCAGGAAAAAAATTACATTTATGGCAGCAATGTTAGAAGCCTGCATTAAGTGACTCTCAAAAAGTCCATTTCAGTCAGAGTCTTACAGTGTGGGCTTGGAGGGACAGCTATACAGACATATGTTTCAGACTTATACATCCAAGAACAAAAAATGTCGAGGGCTGCTCCAGCAGCTTTCAAGTTTGGTACCTATAGAAGATAGGTTTTTGTGCACCTATATGGTGCACAAAAAGGACTTTGAAAGGGTTCCAGAAACAAAAAGAAAAACAGGGAAAAATCCTCCTACTTATAGGCAGAAGAAAAAGGGAGAATTGGAAAGAAGAGTCTAGAGAAACCAGAGTGGGAGGTTGGAATCTGCCTGGTAGTCAGGCTGATGATTCACAAAATCATTTTCCATTTGCATCAGGCTTGCAAACTTAGGACCTGATCTTTCAAACACTCATACACATGGGTAATTTTGTATGTGCACGTTGTTCTCAGTGTTTGGGGATTCAGACTCCTTACCCATGCTGGGTAATGTCTTATCCCAAGCACATCCTACTGATGCCAGTGGTTGCATTCATCACAAAAAGAGGCTCATTATGAAAGTCAAAGTAAGGAAGGAACTAACCAGGGCAGTGAGAAGTAATTAATAAAATATTAATATATTTATTGGTTGTCTAAGCAGCCCCCAGGGGAAAAAATGGACATTTGAATCCAGCCTCTGTACATCACATTCATCCAGGAGGATTTCAGCCGATGAAACCAAGTCAGCTAGTGTGTGGGTGGAGGTGACAGGTGCTCTCCTGACAACTCCCTAACTGCCTTAGTGCTCGGATCGGATCCAGAACAAGATGTAAGCACAGTGGATGAGGCTGCAATGCACCCAGTTCCCTCCGCGGGCTTCACAGTGCTGATTTAGGCACAGCAGTCCTCTCTACATTGAGTTTTGGGAATGAAATGCCTATGGCTGGGGCCAGCAGGCTGCCTGCGGGGACAGCAAAACCAGTGAGGTACCAAAGAGAGGTTCTCACAGGAAGCGTTATCTCTTCTCCAGATAGAGGTGCCTCTGTGAAACAGATTCACAGCTAAAAACTGCTTACTCTGAACATGCTGTTGTGTATTCCGCATTGCAGTGGTTAGGCTATTTTCTCACAAGGTGGGAAATGCGAGTATTCAGACCACTGTAACCCAAGGAGCTTTTAACTCATAGTCCCAACTTTTCAGGACAATCCCTCACCAAGGTGCTACTGGTCTTCAGGATGAAAAAACCTCCTCCCAGCCCAATGGTGCCCCAACATGCAGCAGGGGAGCTTGATTTGAGAAACCTAGCAATGCTCAGAGTCCTGAGGCCAGATCCTCTCCCTTCCCCGACTCCTACTCTTCCAGGATGGCTGCCAACCATTTTATCTTCACCTCCTGTGCTCGCCCTGGTGGCCAGACTCAGAGGAGACTGCCCACAGATATTCAAATTTGTCTGTTTTGCATTTGCCAGTTCTCCTGATTTGAGAAGAATGATGGACTCTGATGGAGATGCATCTCCAAGCTATCTGTGCTTGAAGCCAATATGGCCCAGCCAGCCTTATGTGATAAGGCACATCAGCTGGTAATTACTAATTTATAAATCATTCATACCTCTCCAATAAGGACCAGTAAGGATAGACTGGGGACCACTGCTCAACTCTTCCTGTCAAAGGTGGGCCAGAGCACAGCAAAATACCAGTCTGTGCAGTTGTGGCTGTTTTCTGAGGTCCAACCAGTCAGGGACCTTCCCCTCAAAAAAAGAAGCTGGGAGAATGCCTTTTTTTAAAAAGCCTCCCCAATGTTTATGCATGATCCATGGCCTTGTTGCTCACCAACAGAAATATCAGCACCAAGGAGCTTTAGGCCTGCAGAGACTTGCAATGTTTGTTRTCTGCTAAACAGGGATTCTGAGGACCCTATGTTGGATGTAGCTAATGGAGTGACAATTAAGCATCCCTTTATGGATCATAGCCCCATTTGAATTTTCAAAATCACTTAGTTGACAAGTTTCCTCCTCTTTCAATGTGAGGTAATACCCTGGCTTTCATGGAGATCATAATGGGTATTGTGTCCAGCTTAGTGCACGTACAAGTTTAAGGATATGGCTGAACTATGGAGCATGATAGACTGCAGTGTGGTAAAGAGATAGCTGATTAATCTGTGAATAGCTAGTGTTGTAATCCCAGCTGTAGCATAGAGGCAGCAACATGAGGTCCAGAAGGGCCTTGATAAATATGAGGACTGAGCCAACAGAAACATCATGAAATCCGATGTGAAGAAGCACAAAGTTCTGCACATCGGGTGCAACAGGCCCAAGGTACAGGCTGCAGTGGTACCAGCTGGAAAATGACAGAGGGTAGAAATCCTGATGAAGTGACCAGGGTGAAGTGAACACCAGGTTGAACATGCACTGCTTTCTCATTGCAAATATATCACATACTAGGTTACTTTCAGGGAAGCGTTGCCAGCAAATTCAGAGACATTATTCTCCTCCTCTACTAGCCAGAACTGGAAACCTGTGCGCGCTTTTGTGCCCCTCAGTTCAAGAGGGATGTGGAGAAGCTAGAGAGGGTTCAGTAGCAGGAGGCCAAGTGGCCAGGGGCCTAGAGTGCAGGACCTGTGAGGAGATACTGAGGGGCAGGGCTTGTTTAATTTGGTATAGAAGAAGTTAAGGGGTGATCTAATAGCAGTTTAAATCTACCTGAAGGGCAATTAGAAAGATGACAGAGCCAATCCCTCCTCCAGGAAGGTGGTGCCTTGGGACAGATCACTTAAGGAGAGTGGGATCCTCCATATCTGGAGCTTCACAAGACTTGGCTGGACAGAGCTGCYGTGATCGTCCTGTTCTGAGTGAGAGGTTGGACTAGTGGCCTCCACAGGTGCCCCCCAACCAACACTGCTGTGGTGCCTGTGAAGGCTGCAAAATCTACCTGAGCAGCACAGCAGGGCATGGACGGGTCATTCTGCATCCCACAGCAGAGCGAAGGTGTGCCATTGGAGGGCTCGGACACAGGGACACAGACCCGTATTTCATGTAGCACAGGAAGCAGAAACAGGAAAATGAATCACAGAATCACAGAATGGTTGAGGTTGGCAGGGACCTCTGGAGATCATCTAGTCCAACCCCCCTGCTCAAGCAGGGTCACCCAGAGCATGTTGTACAGGATCATGTCCAGGCGTGTTTTGAATATCTCCAGAGAAGGAGACTCCACAACCTCTCTGGGCAACCTGTTCCAGTGCTCTGTCACCCTCACA